>NC_057798.1:199993518-200304461 GCF_018294505.1 Triticum aestivum
AAAAAGGAAAGGCCAAAGAAAAAAAGAAAGGCCAAAAGAAAAAAAAAGAAAGGCCCAAAAAAGAAATAAAAAGAGGCAATGTTACTATCTCTTTTTCCACACTTGTTCTTCAAAGTAGCACCATGTTCTTCATATAGCGAGTCTCATATGTTGTCACTTTCATATACTAGTGGGAATTTTTATTATAGAACTTGGCTTGTATATTCCTACGATGGGCTTTCTCAAAATGCCCTAGGTCTTCGTAAGCAAGCAAGTTGGATGTGTTGGGGAACGTAGCAGAAATCAAAAAATTTCTATGCATCACTAAGATCAATCTATGGAGTAATATAGCAACAAGGAGAAGAAGAGTGCATCTACATACCCTTGTAGATCGCTAAGCGGAAGCATTCAAGTGAACGGGGTTGATGGAGTCGTACTCGCCGTGATCCAAATCACCGATGATCCTAGTGCCGAACGGACGGCACCTCCGCGTTCAACACACATGCAGCCCGGTGACGTCTCCCATGCCTTGATCCAGCAAGGAGAGAGGGAGAGGTTGGGGAAGACTCCATCTAGCAGCAGCACGGCGGCGTGGTGGTGGTGGAGGAGCGTGGCAATCCTGCAGGGCTTCGCCAAGCACCGCGGGAGAGGAGGAGGACTTGGGAGAGGGGGAGGGCTGTGCCAGGGGAAGGGTGAAGCTCCCATGCGCCTCCCCACTATATATAGGGGTGGAGGGGGCTGGTTTCTTGCCCTCCAAGTCCATTGGGGCGTTGGCAAAGGTGGGAGGAAAGAAATCCCATCATTTCCTTCCCCACCGATTGCTATCCCCCCTTTTTAGGGATCTTGATCTTATCCCTTCGGGATATGATCTTATTCCTTCTAAGGGGGGATCTTGGTGAGCCTTGACCAGGGGTGTGGGGCCTTGCCCCCACTACCCACGTTCATGTGGGTCCCCCCATGCAGGTGGGCCCCACTTCGGAACCTTCTAGAACCTTCCCGGTACAATACCGAAAAATCCTGAACATTTTCCAGTGGCCAAAATAGGACTTCCTATATATAAATCTTTACCTCTAGACCATTCCGGAACTCCTCGTGACGTCCGGGATCTCATCCGGGACTCCGAACAACATTCGGTAACCACATGCAAACTTCCTTTATAACCCTAGCGTCATCGAACCTTAAGTGTGTAGACCCTACGGGTTCGGGAGACACGTAGACATGACCGAGACAACTCTCCGGCCAATAACCAACAGCGGGATCTGGATACCCATGTTGGCTCCCACATGTTCCACGATGTTCTCATCGGATGAACCACGATGTCGAGGATTCAATCAATCCCGTATTCAATTCCCTTTGTCTAGCGGTATTGTACTTGCCCGAGATTCGATCGTCGGTATCCCGATACCTTGTTCAATCTTGTTACCGACAAGTCTCTTTACTCGTTCCGTAACACATCATCCTGTGATCAACCCCTTGGTCACATTGTGCACATTATGATGATGTCCTACCGAGTGGGCCCAGAGATACCTCTCCATCACACGGAGTGACAAATCCCAGTCTCGATTCGTGCCAACCCAACAGACACTTTCGGAGATACCCATAGTGCACCTTTATAGCCACCCAGTTACGTTGCGACGTTTGGTACACCCAAAGCACTCCTATGGTATCCGGGAGTTGCACAATCTCATGGTCTAAGGAAATGATACTTGACATTAGAAAAGCTTTAGCATACGAACTACACGATCTTTGTGCTAGGCTTAGGATTGGGTCTTGTCCATCACATCATTATCCTAATGATGTGATCCCGTTATCAACGACATCCAATGTCCATGGTCAGGAAACCGTAACCATCTATTGATCAACGAGCTAGTCAACTAGAGGCTTACTAGGGACATGGTGTTGTCTATCTACCCACACATGTATCTGAGTTTCCTATCAATACAATTATAGCATGGATAATAAACGATTATCATGAACAATGAAATATAATAGTAATAAACAATTGATTATTGCCTCCAGGGCATATTTCCAACAGTCTCCCACTTGCACTAGAGTCAATAATCTAGTTCACATTGCCATGTGATTAACACTCACAGGTCACATCGCCATGTGACCAACATCCAAAGAGTTTACTAGTGTCACTAAACTAGTTCACATCATCATGCGATTAAGACTCAATGAGTTCTGGGGTTTGATCATGTTTTGCTTGTGAGAGAGGTTTTATTCAACGCGTCTGCAACATTCAGATCCGTATGTACTTCACAAATCTCTAGGTCATATTGTAAATGTTGCTTCCACGCTCCACTTGGAATTATTCCAAATGGTCGCTCCCGCTATACATATCCAGTTTGCTACTCAGAGTCATTCGGATAGGTGTTAAAGCTTGCATCGATGTAACCCTTTACGCCGAACTCTTTATCACCTCCATAATCGAGAAACATATCCTTATTCCTCTAAGGATAATTTTGACCGCTATCTGGTATCCACTCCTTGATCACCTTTGTACCCTCTTGCCAGATATGTAGCAAGGCACACATCAGGTGCGGTACACAGCATAGCATACTGTAGAGCCTACGTCTAAAGCATAGGGGACGACCTTCGTCCTTTCTCTCTTTTTTCTGCCGTGGTCGAGCTTTAAGTCTTAACTTCATACCTTACATCTCAGGCAAGAACTCCTTCTTTGACTGATCCATCTTGAACACCTTCAAGATCATGTCAAGGTATATGCTCATTTGAAAGTACCATTAAGCATTTTTGATCTATCCTCATAGATCTTGATGCTCAATGTTCAAGTAGCTTAATCCAGGTTTTCTATTGAAAAACACCTTTCAAATAACCCTATATGCTTTCCGGAAATTCTACATCATTTCTAATCAACAATATGTCAACAACATATACTCATCAGAAATTCTATAGTGCTCCCACTCACTTCTTTGGAAATACAAGTTTCTCATAAACTTTGTATAAACCCAAAATCTTTGATCATCTTATCAAAGTGTATATTCTGACTCCGAGATGCTTGCTCTATCCCATGGAAGGATCGCTGGAGCTAGCATACCTTTTAGCATCCTTAGGATCGACAAAACCTTTCTGATTGTATCACATACAACCTTTCCTTATCAAAACTGGTAAGGAAACTTGTTTTGACATCCATCTACCAGATTTCATAAATGCAGCTAATGCTAACATGATTCTGACGGACTTAAGCATCGCTACGGATGAGAAAATCTCATCGTAGTCAACTCCTTGAACTTGTGAAGAACTCTTCACCACAAGTCGAGCTTCATAGACGGTGACATTACCGTCCACGTCCGTCTTCTTCTTAAAGATCAATTTATCTCAATGGCTTGCCGATCATCGGGCAAGTCCACCAAAGTCCATGCTTTGTTCTGATACATGGTCCTATCTCGGATTTCATGGCTTCTAACCATTTGTCGGAATATGGGCCCACCATCGCTTCTCCATAGCTCGTAGGTTCATTGTTGTCTAGCAACATGACCTTCAAGACAGGATTACTATACCACTCTGAAGTAGTACGCATCCCTGTCACCCTATGAGGTACGCTAGTGACTTGATCCGAAGCTTCATGATCACTATCATAAGCTTCTACTTCAATTGGTGTAGGCGCCACAGGAACACCTTCCTGTGCCCTGCTACACACTAGTTGAAGTGACGGTTCAATAACCTCATCAAGTCTCCACCATCCTCCCACTCAATTCTTTCGAGACAAACTTTTCCTCGAGAAAGGACCCGATTCAAGAAACAATCCCTGTTGCTTTCGGATCTGAATTAGGAGGTATTCCCAGCTGTTTGGGTGTCCTATGAAGATGCATTTTATCCGCTTTGGGTTCGAGCTTATCAACCTGAAACTTTTTCACATAAGCGTCGCAGCCCCAAACTTTTAAGAAACGACAACTTAGGTTTCTCCAAACCATAGTTCAAACGGTGTCGTCTCAATGGAATTACGTGGTGCCCTATGAAAGTGAGTGCGGTTGTCTCTAATGCCTAACCCATGAATGATAGTGGTAATTCGATAAGAGACATCATGGTATGCACCATATCCAATAGGGTGCAACTATGATATTCGGACACACAATCACACTATGGTGTTCCAGGCGGTATTAATTGTGAAACAATTTCCACAATGTCTTAATTGCGTGCCAAAGCTCGTAACTCAGATACTCATCTCTATGATCATATCATAGACATTTTATCCTCTTGTCACGATGATCTTCAACTTCACTCCGAAATTACTTGAACCATTCAATAATTCAGACTTGCGTTTCATCAAGTAAATATACTCAGTATCTACTCAAATCATCCGTGAAGTAAGAACATAATGATATCCACTGCGTGCCTCAGCACTCATTGGACTACACACATCAAAATGTATTACTTCCAACAAGTTGCTTTCTTGTTCCATTTTACTGAAAACGAGGCTTTTAGTCATCTTGCCCATGTGGTATGATTTGCATGTCTCAAGTGATTCAAAATCAAGTGAGTCCAAACGGTCCATTTGCATGGAGTTTCTTCATGCATATACACCAATAGACATGGTTCGCATGTCTCAAACTTTTCAAAAACGAGTGAGTCCAAAGATCCATCAACATGGAGTTTCTTCATGCGTTTTATACCAATATGACTTACATGGCAGTGCCACAAGTAGGTGGTACTATCATTACTATCTTATATCTTTTGGCATGAACATGTGTATCACTACGATCGAGATTCAATAAACCATTCATTTTAGGTGCAAGACCATTGAAGGTATTACTCAAATAAATAGAGTAACCATTATTCTCCTTAAATGAATAACCGTATAGCGATAGACATAATCCAATCATGTCTATGCTCAATGCAAACACCAAATAACAATTATTTAGGTTTAACACCAATCTCGATGGTAGAGGGAGCGTGCGATGCTTGATCACATCAAGCTTGGAAAAACTTCCAACATATATCGCCAACTCACCTTTAGCTAGTCTCCGTTTACTCCGCAGCCTCTTATTTTTAGTTAACTAACACTTAGCAACCGAACAGGTATCTAATACCCTGGTGCTACTAGGAGTACTAGTAAAGTACACATTAACATAATGTATATCCAATATACTTTTATCGACCTTGCCAGCCTTCTCATCTACCAAGTATCTAGGGTAATTCTGCTCCAGTGGCTGTTCCCCTTATTACAGAAGCACTTAGTCTCGGGTTTGGGTTCAACCTTGGGTTTCTTCACTAGAGCAGCAGCTGATTTGCCGTTTCATGAAGTATCCCTTCTTGCCCTTGCCATTCTTGAAACTAGTGGTTTCACCAACCATCAACAATTGATGCTCCTTCTTGATTTCTACTTTCGCGGTGTCAAACATCGTGAATATCTCAAGGATCATCATATCTATCCCTGATATGTTATAGTTCATCACGAAGCTCTAGTATCTTGGTGGCAGTGACTTTGGAGAAACATCACTATCTCATCTGGAAGATCAACTCCCACTTGATTCAAGTGATTGTTGTACTCAGACAATCTAAGCACAATCTCAATGATTGAGCTTTTCTCCCTTAGTTTGCAGGCTAAGAAAATCGTCGGAGGTCTTATACCTCTTGACGTGGGCGCGAGCCTGAAATCCCAATTTCAGCCCTCGAAACATCTCATATGTTCCGCGACGTTTCGAAATCATCTTTGGTGCCTCAACTCTAAACCATTTAACTGAACTATCATGTAGTTACCAAAACGTGTATGTCAGATGTTCGCAACATCCACAGACGACGTTCGAGGTTCAGCACACTGAGCGGTGCATTAAGGACATAAGCCTTCTACGAAGCAACGAGGACAATTCTCAGTTTATGGACCTAGTCCGCATAATCGCTACTATCAACTTTCAACTAAGTTTTTTCTCTGTAGGAACATATCTAAATAGTAGAACTAAAGCGCGAGCTTACGACATAATTTGCGAAGATATTTTGACTATGTTCAGGATAATTAATTTAATCTTATGAACTTCCACTCAGATAGACATCCCTCTAGTCTTCTAAGTGATTACATGATCCGAGTCAACTAGGCTGTGTCCGATCATCACGTGAGACGGACTAGTCAACGTCGGTGAACATCTTCATGTTGATCGTATCTTCTATACGACTCATGCTCGACCTTTCGGTCTTCCGTGTTCCGAGGCCATGTCTGTACATGCTAGGCTCGTCAAGTCAACCTAAGTGTATTGCGTGTGTAAATCTGGCTTACACCCGTTGTATGTGAACGTTAGAATCTATCACACCCGATCATCACGTGGTGCTTCGAAACAACGAACTTTCGCAACAGTGCACAGTTAGGGAGAACACTTTCTTGAAATTTTAATGAGGGATCATCTTATTTACTACCGTCGTTCTAAGCAAATAAGATGCATAAACATGATAAACATCACATGCAATCAAAAAAGTGACATGATATGGCCAATATCATTTTGCTCCTTTTGATCTCCATCTTCGGGGCTCCATGATCATCATCGTCACCGGCATGACACTATGATCTCCATCATCATGATCTCCATCATCGTGTCTCCATGAAGTTCTCTCGCCAACTATTACTTCTACTACTATGGCTAACCACTTAGCAATAAAGTAAAGTAATTACATGGCTTTGTTCAATGACACGCAGGTCATACAATAAATTAAGACAACTCCTATGGCTCCTGCCGGTTGTCATACTCATCGACATGCCAGTCGTGATTCCTATTAGAAGAACATGATCAATCTCATACATCACATATCATTCATCACATTCTTTTGGCCATATCACATCACATAGCATACCCTGCAAAAACAAGTTAGACGTCCTCTAATTGTTATTTGCATGTTTTATGTGGCTGCTATGGGTTTCTAGCATGAATGTTTCTTACCTACGCAAAACCACAACATGATATGTCAATTGCTATTTACCCTTCATAAGGACCCTTTTCATCGAATCCGATCCGACTAAAGTGGGAGAGACTGGCACCCGCTAGCCACCTTATGCAACAAGTGCATGTCAGTCGGTGGAACCTGTCTCACGTAAGTGTACGTGTAAGGTCGGTCCGGGCTGCTTCATCCCACAATACCGTCGAAACAAGATTGGACTAGTAACGGTAAGCATATTGAACAAAATCAACGCCCACAACAACTTGTCTTCTACTTGTGCATAGAAACTACGCATAGACCTAGCTCATGATGCCACTGTTGGGGAACGTAGCAGAAATCAAAAAAATTCTATGCATCACCAAGATCAATCTATGGAGTAATCTAGCAACAAGGAGAAGAAGAGTGCATCTACATACCCTTGTAGATCGCTAAGTGGAAGCGTTCAAGAGAACGGGGTTGATGGAGTCGTACTCGCCGTGATCCAAATCACCGATGATCCTAGTGCCGAACGGACGGCACCTCCGCGTTCAACACACATGCAGCCCGGTGACGTCTCCCATGCCTTGATCCAGCAAGGAGAGAGGGAGAGGTTGGGGAAGACTCCGTCCAGCAGCAGCACGACGGCGTGGTGGTGGTGGAGGAGCGTGGCAATCCTGCAGGGCTTCGCCAAGCACCGCGGGAGAGGAGGAGGACTTGGGAGAGGGGGAGGGCTGCGCCAGGGGAAGGGTGAAGCTCCCATGCGCCTCCCCACTATATATAGGGGTGGAGGGGGCTGGTTTCTTGCCCTCCAAGTCCATTGGGGCATTGGCAAAGGTGGGAGGAAAGAAATCCCATCATTTCCTTCCCCACCGATTGCTATCTCCCCTTTTTAGGGATCTTGATCTTATCCCTTCGGGATATGATCTTATTCCTTCTAAGGAGGGATCTTGGTGAGCCTTGACCAGGGGTGTGGGGCCTTGCCCCCACTACCCACGTTCATGTGGGTCCCCCCATGCAGGTGGGCCCCACTCCGGAACCTTCTAGAACCTTCCCGGTACAATACCGAAAAATCCTGAACATTTTCTAGTGGCCAAAATAGGACTTCCTATATATAAATCTTTACCACCGGACCATTCAGGAACTCCTCGTGACGTCCGGGATCTCATCCGGGACTCCGAACAACATTCGGTAACCACATGCAAACTTCCTTTATAACCCTAGCGTCATCGAACCTTAAGTGTGTAGACCCTACGGGTTCGGGAGACACGTAGACATGACCGAGACAACTCTCCGGCCAATAACCAACAGCAGGATCTGGATACCCATGTTGGATCCCACATGTTCCATGATGTTCTCATCGGATGAACCATGATGTCGAGGATTCAATCAATCCCGTATTCAATTCCCTTTGTCTAGCGGTATTGTACTTGCCCGAGATTCGATCGTCGGTATCCCGATACCTTGTTCAATCTTGTTACCGGCAAGTCTCTTTACTCGTTCCGTAACACATCATCCTGTGATCAACCCCTTGGTCACATTGTGCACATTATGATGATGTCCTACCGAGTGGGCCCAGAGATACCTCTCCATCACACGGAGTGACAAATCCCAGTCTCGATTCGTGCCAACCCAACAGACACTTTCGGAGATACCCGTAGTGCACCTTTATAGCCACCCAGTTACGTTGCGACGTTTGGTACACCCAAAGCATTCCTACGGTATCCGGGAGTTGCACAATATCATGGTCTAAGGAAATGATACTTGACATTAGAAAAGCTTTGGCATACGAACTACACGATCTTTGTGCTAGGCTTAGGATTGGGTCTTGTCCATCACATCATTATCCTAATGATGTGATCCCGTTATCAACGACATCCAATGTCCATGGTCAGGAAACCGTAACCATCTATTGATCAACGAGCTAGTCAACTAGAGGCTTACTAGGGACATGGTGTTGTCTATCTACCCACACATGTATCTGAGTTTCCTATCAATACAATTATAGCATGAATAATAAACGATTATCATGAACAAGGAAATATAATAGTAATAAATAATTGATTATTGCCTCTAGGGCATATTTCCAACAGGATGCACACCCACTAGTTTTCTTTTGTTGAGCTTTCATACATTTATAGCTCTAGTGCATCCGTTCCATGGCAATCCCTACTCCTCATGTTGACATCAATTGATGGGCGTCTCGATTTCCCATTGATTATCCTCGTCAATGTGAGACTTTCTCCTTTTTTGCCTTCTCCACACAATCCCCATCATCATATTCTATTCCACCCATAGTGCAATATCCATGGCACACGCTCATGTATTGCGTGAAAGTTGAAAAAGTTTGAGATTATTTAAGTACGAAACAATTGCTTGGCTTGTCATCAGGGGTGTAGAATTTGGGAGCATTTTTGTGTGATGAAAATGAAGCATAGCCTAAGTATATGATTTTTTGTAGCGATGAGCTTTCTTTAGCCATGTTATTTTGAGAAGACATGATTGCTTTGATTAGTATGCTTGAAGTATTACTATTTCTTATGTCAATATGAACTTTTATTTTGAACCATTTGGATCTGAACATTCATGCCACCATAAAGAAAATTACATTGAGAATTATGCTAGGTAGCATTCCACATCAAAAATTCTGTTTTTATCATTTACCTACTCGAGGACGAGCAGGAATTAAGCTTGGGGATGCTTGATACGTCTCCAACGTATCTATAATTTTTGATTGTTCCATGCTATTATATTACTTGTTTTGGATGTTTATGGGCTTTATTTTACACATTTATATCATTTTTGGGACTAACATACAAACCGGAGGCCCAGCCCGTATTGCTGTTTTTTTGCCTATTTCAGTATTTCGAAGAAAAGGAATATCAAACGGAGTCCAAACGGAATGAAACCTTCGGGAGCATGATTTTTGGAACGAATGTGATCCAGAGGACTTGGAGTGCAAGTCAAGAAGCAGCCGAGGCGGCCACGAGGGTGGAGGGCGCGCCCCCTATCTCGTGGGCCCCTCGGGCGGACATCGACCTACTTATTCCTCCTATATATACCCACGTACCCCGAGAACATCCGGGGAGCCAACGAAAAACTATTTCCACCATCGTAACCTTCTGTATCCGCGAGATCCCATCTTCGAGCCTTCGCCGACGCTCCGCCCGAAGGGGAATGGACCACGGAGGGCTTCTACATCAACACCATAGCCCCTCCGATGAGTTGTGAGTAGTTTACCACAAATCTTCAGGTCCATAGTTATTAGCTAGATGGCTTCTTCTCTCTTTTTGGATCTCAATACCATGTTCTCCTAGATCTTCTTGGAGATCTATTCGATGTAACTCTTTTTGCGGTGTGTTTGTCGAGATCCGATGAATTGTGGGTTTATGATCAAGTTTATCTATGAGAAATATTTGAATCTCCTCTGAATTCTTTTATGTATGATTGAGTTGTCTTTGCAAGTCTCTTCGAATTATCAGTTTGGTTTGGCCTACTAGATTGATCTTTCTTGCAATGGGAGAAGTGCTTAGCTTTGGGTTCAATCTTGCGGTGTCCTTACCCAGTGACAATAGGGGTAGCAAGGCACGTATTGTATTGTTGCCATCGAGGATAAAAAGATGGGGTTTATATCATATTGCATGAGTTTATCCCTGTACATCATGTCATCTTTCTTAATGTGTTACTCTATTCTTATGAACTTAATACTCTAGATGCATGCTGGATAGCGGTCGATGTGTGGAGTAATAGTAGTAGATGCAGGCAGGAGTCAGTCTACTTGTCGCGGACGTGATGCCTATATACATGATCATACCTAGGTAATCTCATAATTATTCCCTTTTCTATCAATTGCTCGACAGTAAATTGTTCACCCATCGTAATACTTATGCTATCTTGAGAGAAGCCACTAGTGAAACCTATGGCCCCCGGGTCTATCTCTTATCATATAAGCTTTCAATCCACTTTTATTTGCATCTTTACTTTTCCAATCTATATTATAAAATACCAAAAATATATTTATCTTATCATAGTATCTCTATCAGATCTCACTTTTGCAAGTGGCCATGAAGGGATTGACAACCCCTTTATTGCGTTGGTTGTGAGTTCTTTGTTTGTTTGTGTAGGTGCGTGGGACTTTTGAGGAGCCTCCTACTGGATTGATACCTTAGTTCTCAAAAACTGAGGGAAATACTTACGCTACTATTGCTGCATCACCCTTTCCTCTTCAAGGAAAACCAACGCAAGCTCAAGACGTAGCACATCCCAAGATACCGCATTTCATGAGATTAAGAATTTGCTTACACATGCTCCATTGCTTGCATTACCCAATTTTGATAAAACTTTTGAAGTACATGTGATGCTAGTGGTAATGGTATAGGTGGAGTTTTGATGCAAGAGAAATGACCCATTGCATACTTTAGCGGGAAACAAAATCCGGCGCTCAACTTAACTAGCCCATCTATGACAAAAAATTGTATGCTTTAGTCCGAGTATTGCATGTTTGGGAGCATTATCTCCGCCCACATGAATTTTTCATACATACCGACCATGAGACACTTAAATACCTTAAAGGTTAAACAAAGTTGAACAAACGGCATGCTAAATGGAGTGAATTTATTGAATCTTTCCTTATGTGATCAAGTACATTAAGGGTAAAGAGAATGTTGTGGCGAATGCTCTTTCCTGCAAGTGCATGTTAGTTACTCAACTTGAACTGAATGTTGTCGGCTTTGAGCATGTTAAAGATCTAAATACACATGATCCTTCATTTGCTATTCCTTATGCCAAATGTCTTGCTAACACTTGTTGGGAGAAATATTACCTCAAGAATGGCTATCTTATGCGCGCTAACAAACTTTGTATACCCGACTCTTCTCTTTGTTTGTTACTTTTGCAAGAGGCTTGCGTCAGAGGACTCATGGGACGTTTCAGGCGCGACAAGACCTTTGCCACACTCTCATCCAAGTAATTTTGGCCAAAGATGTTTCGCGACGTCGCACGCTTCACCAACCGGTGCTCTACATGCCGCAAAGCTAAGTCACAATCTAAATTTCATGGTTTACATATGCCACTTCCCATTCCATATCAACCATGGGAAGATATTATCATGGATTTTGTGCTTGGATTACCTAGGACTCAAAATGGAAAGGATTCGGTATTTGTTGTTGTGGACGATTATCAAAAATGGCACATTTCATCCCATGCAATAAGATAGATGATGCTTCACATGTTGTATATCTTTTTTGTAGGGAAATCTTGAGGTTACATGGAGTTCCAAGGACCATCATGTTGGACCATGACGTCAAGTTCCTAAGCTAGTTTTGGAAGACCCTATGCGCCAAGCTCGGCATCAACCTACTATTATCGATGGCCTATCACCCTCAAACCGATGGCCAAACGGAAGCCACCAACCTGACGCTATCTACTCCCCTACGCGTGTTGATCAAGAAGAACATCAAGGAGTGGGAGGAGTGCTTACCCATTGCCGAGTACGCCTACAACCGCTCAAGACGCTCTACTACTAGCAAGCCCCGCTTCGAGGTTGTCTACGGCTTCAACCCGTTAACACCCTTGGACATCCTTCCTCTACCACTTCAAGAACGAGCAAACATGGACGCAAGTGCAAGAGAAAGTTATCTCAAGAAGGTGCATGAAGATACAAGGTCCACAATCGAGCGCCAAGTACACCGCCTCGCCACCAAGCTCAACATCAACAAGACTGCAATGGTGTTCCAACCGGGCGATCTAGTATGGCTACATCTCCGCAAGGACCACTTCCCCAACAAGCGCAAGTCCTAGCAACTACCATGAGTCGATGGACCCTTCAAGGTGCTAGCATGATACAATGACAACGCCTACAAGATCGACATCCCACGCGACAAGTACAATGTAAGAGACACCTTCAACGTCAAGGACTTGACCCCATACCATGGTGATGAAGATCACGATCCGAGGATTCCCAAGGGGAGGGGGAGATGATGCGGAGCATCCTTCCATCATCCCCATGGACCCTACACCAACACATCAAGCACCACGTGGACCTATGACAAGAGCTCGAGCACGTGCCACTGAAACTGAGGTGAACTCACTCTTACTTGAGATAGATATGGACATGAATGGAACATGGTTGCTACCTCACCAAAAAATGCTGTGTGTCATTAGATACGAAGACCAACGCCACCAAGCAGCTAAGGGACACCCCAAAGGAGGAGGAGAAGCACCCCAAGTCCACGAGGAAGAAGGATCAAAAGAAGATGAAGACCGCACCTCCTAGGCGACCTCGTGCCCACGGGGCCCCGAGACCCCATGCGCACGGCCCCCCAGGAGGCTTCTGTAAATAAGACGCACCACCCTGTGCGCACGGACTTCAGACGCTGTGCGCACGAGCCCTCACCACTATATAGCACCCCGTGGGCATGAGCGTGTACCGTGCACACGGGGCTCCCGTGCGCACGGGCCCAACTTACCCCGTGCGCACGGGCCTCCCAGGCTTCGGTCGTGGATGCCCTTCCTTTCCTTCCAATTCGTCCCCTTCCTCCCTCTAGCTATATATTTCGGGTCTAAGACAGTTGTTAGGGTTAGCAAAGCTCCTTCTACCACTCCTCTTGGATATCAAGGCCTCTTAGGAGAGGATCCCCAAGTGGATTTCAAGACCTCCTTTTCGAGAAGACTATCATCAAGACCTCACCTCCTTAGGAGTGGGAAGAACCTTGCCTTTGTTCTTGTTTCCTTGGATTGATCTTGTATTCTTGTGGATCGCAACTTTGCTATTCTAGTGGATGTGTGATTGGGTCTTTGTTTGAGTGAATTTCCTCTTTGTGTTTTGTGTTCATCTTCTTTTCCCCTTTAAGTGTGAAAAGATCTTCACTTAGGGTTCCACCCTACAACACGATGGCCCTAGTGGTATTTTGGGGAGCATTGTGCCTCCACACCACTCTAATGGAGATTAGCATCCACAAGGGTGGGAACTTCGGGATACATCGTCGTCTCTGCATGCCTCGGTTATCTCTTACCCGAGCCCATTATATGTGCACTTACTTTGTGATAGCTTTAGTGCTTCATGTTATATATCTTGCTATCACAGAATTGTTTATCTTACTTAGCATAAGTTGTTGGTGCACATAGTTGAGCCTAGTATATTTAGGTTTTGTGCTTGACAAATTAAATGCTAGTTTTATTTCGCATTTGTTCAAGCCTAAACCATAATTATTTTAAAGCGCCTATTCACCCCCCTCCTCTAGGCAACATCCACGTTCGTTCACTGGCATATGCACATCTCCACCCAGCCAAATGTCGATCACGTATGTGTGGACTCTTTAAAGGAGTTGCGGTTGTGACGCTTGGAAGAATCTTTCAAGAGATTCGTGAGGAGGAGACATGCTTCACCAACTCTCATTTGCGGGATATGCTTCAGTGGTAAGCATCTGGTAGTCACGTTTGCGGAACGAGAGTTTGCGGTATATATCTTTAAATATATCTATTAGACCACCTCTCATGTCAAAGTACTGAGTAATAATAAAGATGTTTAAATATATCTTTAGATTTCAAAAAGAAAAAAAGCAGACACATGAGAAATATCATCTCATGTACATTTGGTTATATGAAAATCTAATAAAGGTATTTAAATATATTTTCAGATTTCCAAAAATAGCCAAAAACATGAGGAAATAGGCAAAAACATGAGAAATATGTATTTGGTTCTATGATAAATGTACAAAAATTACCCAAGCTATATCTTGGTATTTCAAAAATCATCTCATGCATATTTGATTCTGATTCTATGAAAAGAAGAGGTGAGGCGATTCCTATGGTGGAAGACCGAGGAGCCTCGTCTCCGGGTCCCATTATCCTTTCTCCTGCCGCGAAGAGCTCCCGCTGAAGGAAGACCTCCCGACCTCACTCCCACTCCCGCCATGCCGCTAATCCAATGCTCCCCGCGCGTCCTCCTCCTCCGCCGCCAACGCTTCACGCCGCACCACCCATTCCCCGCTTCCATCTTCGCCCTCCCCGTCCGCCGCTCCACCGCCCTCCGGGCCGAGCCGGAGCCCCAGCCGCAGCCGTCCACTTCCGCTGCTGAGCCGCCGGACACCTACGACGACAGCGGGGACGGCCCCGTGGAAATCCGCGCCCCGACGTTGTTCTCCGTCGACGACAACCCCACCCCGCTGCAGGTCGCCACGAGCGTCATGCTCACCGGTGCCATCTCCGTCTTCCTCTTCCGCTCCCTCCGCCGCCGCGCTCGCCGCGCCAAGGAGCTCGTAATCCTCATTCATTCTACCTCCCACCACCGCTCTCCAGTACAATCGCACCCTACATTCCTACGCCGTTACGCTGATACTGGTGTGGTTGATTGGTGCAGAGGGTGCGGTCCGGCGGGATGGAGAAGCCCAGGAACCTGAGCGAGGAGGCCCTGGAGGCGCTGAGGATGGTGAGCACCTCGCCGGTGGAGACTAATAAGCCGCCGTCGCCCGTGCAGGCGCTGCTCGGGGGAATTGCGGCTGGGGTCATCGCGCTATTCCTGTACAAGTTCGCCTCCACCGTCGAGGCCTCGCTCAACCGGCAGACCATCTCCGACAATTTCTCGGTCAGCTCTCCACAATTGTGCTTGTTTCTTCCTGTATTTTGTACTTCTTTGTTCAAGTTATAGTGCTCCCTGCCGAAATTTACACGAAAGGCAGTTGTTTTACAATAGCAGCAAACTGAATGCCACGTATCAGTATGAATGAATTCTCAAGGGGCCTGCACCCCTTAATAAAGATTATTTCTAAACATGTAAAGAAAAATTCAAATACAGTACAATTGATTGTATGAATCATGCTTTTAACCCCAAAATACATAGGCATCAACCCACGCACAACACCTACACTGAATGATGTGGTGATCAAAACACATGAAAAGCAAAAATCAAGACACATTTGCCACAAGATTGTGAGGATTACCAGGATAACATCCTGCGGGTTTTTTATTCCTGGTTAGTAGTGCTGGAAAATGAATTACAGGAAAAGGCTAAATTTTCACAAAGTTAAATGTAGGATTTACCATATGAATTATAACTAGCTCGCAAGTTGTCTGATCTGATCGAATCTGTTTTTGTTTTTCTTCAGGTTCGCCAGATAACAGTGACAATAAGGTACACACAACTTCATCCATTTTCTGCTTATTCTCTGTATTGCATTGTTATCCTTCAGTGAGTATAATTGAAAGAAAATTGCCTTTCTTCTGCAGAACAATTATAAATGGGCTGTGCTACTTAGCAACATTTGTGTTTGGAATCAACGGGGTCGGATTGATACTCTATTCCCTCCAGCTTACTTTTAACTCTCTCATGGACGATGACTCGAGCAGCTCATCCGTAGAGAAAATCAGCGAGCAGTCCAGCACAATGGCTTCATCTAGTAGCTCCACAAGTGACAGCGTATCGGACAGTAGTGACTTGCAGCAGATCTCAGACAAGAGTAAAAACTCATCGGAGTAGCTGAGGCCATGCAATGCAGTTGCCAAAATTCAAGAGTACATACATAATAGGACAATCTTTGTGAGGAGCCATTATTCTCATCTTAGGCTGTACTGTCGTTTTTGAGTGCAAAATTTCAATTAGGCTAGTAGTAAAATGTGGTGAAACTTTTCAGATTGAACTGCAAAAATACATTTGGTAGTACAATGAATTGCCATCGGCCCAAAAGTCTCTGCAGAAACTATTGTTCTACAGTTTGAGTAACGTTAATCGCATTTCCTCACTGCTAGTGTCATCTTAGATAATGTTGCTGCCCTGTAATAGGTACAAATGCTGCTTGGTTTGATGCCAATAATTGGCAAGACATTGACAAACCAAAAGTTGGCAACTCTCTTAGAGATTGGCAACAAAAATTGGTAGCCAACCAATTGGTTGCCAATTTTAGACTTGCCAATACATTGGCATTAATCCGGATAACCTCAGCAATGTCAAAGGGCAAGTGCTTTTTGGTCGCATGTGCACAAACAGTTTCTTCAGAGCTATCCCAAAGAAACTGCAGTGGAAATAAGCTCCGGAGAATCTCTAGTGTTTATCCTATCCCAGGTCACTCTGCGACCAACTGATTCGCCGTTCTGGAAGGGGCTCATGAGAATCAAAACTACCTTCTTTAACAGAACGAGGTGTATTGTCGGTAATGGCAGCAACACTAGATTCTGGGAGGATACGTGGCTTGGTGACACGCCTTTGGCGACCCAGTATCCGTCTCTTTATCGTATTGTTCAGCGTCGTGAGGCTCTTGTTGCCACGGTTATGCAGTCCATTCCACTCAACATTCAGTTTAGGAGGGTGCTCGTGGGTGATCGATGGGAAGCATGGCTTCACCTAGTCCGTAGACTGATGGAGGTTCAGTTAACCCCTCAGCCCGATAAGTTGTGTTGGAAGCTTACTAGATCTGGGGAGTTCACGGTTAAATCGATGTATATTGATATCATTAACACTAGTGTGATTCCTAGTTCCAAAGCTGTTTGGAAAGTTAAAGTCCCTTTGAAGATTAAAGTGTTTATGTGGTTTGTGCATAAACAAGTAATCTTAACAAAGGACAATCTAGTTAAGCGCAACTGGACAGGTTCTACTAGGTGTAGTTTCTGTGATCGGGACGAGACTATCAAGCATCTCTTTTTTGACTGTCCGTTGGCACGAGGGTTGTGGTGCTCTGTGCAAATTGCCTTTAACATTACTCCTCCCACTTCGGTCAACACGTTATTCGGGGTGTGGCTTGCTGGGATAGAGTCCGAAACAGCTAGACACATTCGTGTAGGAGTATGTGCGTTGTTATGAGCAATTTGGAATTGCAGAAATGATTTAGCATTTAACAGAACAACAACTATTCATTTTTTTGCAGGTTCTATTCCGGGCTACAGCGTTGATCCGTATGTGGTCCTTACTCACTCCGACGGAGGCCAGGGAGCATTTGGTTACTGGATCTGTCCGGTGGGAGATGGTAGCGCGGGATATCTTCAACCGGTTTGGATGGCGGTCATGTAATAGGATAGGAAATTAGTTTACCTATCTTCTATTTTCCCTGCCGGTTGTGGCTTTTTGGGCTGTTTATTTTGTCTTTGAGGCTCTGTGTGAGCTAGCCTTTGCGGTTGTTTGCAGACTTTGAGACCTTGTTGAACCTTTTTTACTATCTAATAAATGTGGCTGTATGCATCGTACTGATGCAGAGGCCGGGGAGTCCCCCCTTTTCGAAAAAAAATCTTATCGGTGTATGTGCTCTTAGCTTATTCTAAGTTCTCTGATGAAAAGTCAGTGATGCTCTTGGACTGCAGTATGCTTATTCTGAGTTCATGGTGCACATGGACTTCCAAGTCCATTTAAGAAGAGGATATGTGTCTGATGGTGAAAACCCTCGATATCGGAGATCAAGCAGAGCCCCTTCTGTGATTCGGCCAGGGGCTAAACCAATCCAAGAAACTATAGGCTAAGTAGGCACAAGGACACAAGCAGATAGTACCTGGGTCCAGGCCTCCGGAGGTGTAATACTCTACTCATGCTTTATGTTTTAGGATGGATGATAACATCGTTTGTTACAAACTCGAGATGAGCTCTCTAGGTTAAATTGGGCAATGCTCCGAAGGACTCTAGGGCTATAGCTAGCTACCCCGAACACCCTTCTTCTTCTTCCTCTCCTCTCTATCTAGCTCGCTCGCGTGGGTGGTTGAAAGAGTGTTGGATCCCTCCTATTAGCCTTGGTCCTCCCCTTGTATAGGGATGGGTGGATACCAGAGTGGCCTCACACGTACGAGGTATTGTCAACACGGGCGGTGGCGGAGCTTGGCAGAAAAGGAGTGTTTGACAAAAACTACCAGTTTAGGGGTTCGCGTCCCACAAAACTACCACTTTTTTAAAAGTGCCCGAAAACTACCAAAAAAACATAATCACGTGACTAAAAACTACCAAGTTGACTTAATGGTGGTTTTGACCGTTTTAACCGCGCTTCTGACGTGAGTGGCCCACGTGCCAGGCTGGCGGCCCGCCTAACGGCTAACGGCGCGCGCGCGCGGCTGTTAGAGCCGCTCGTCGATCTCACCTGGTCGGACCAGGTCAAACATGGCCGACCGGGCCGCTCATCCCCACCAGCTCTCTCACTCTCCCCTGAGCTCCTCCCTAGCCCTAGCCGTCGGCAGCCATGGCGGCTGTGGATGCAAGCTCCGACGGCGATTCAGGCATACCTTCGTGCTGCACCGCGGTGCAGCAGCCTTCTTAGTCTGAATCTAATCCTTCCGCAGGCGGCGCGCAACAAAGGTTGGATTGGTTGGCGCCGGCGCGACCACCGTCGACGACAAGAAGCAGAGCTCAAGGTCGGCGGAAGCTTCCTCGTTCTACGCACAGCGGCAGGTACGACATCTCATCCAGTAGATCCCACCATAGATTGTGAGATTCAGAGATTCATAGAATAAGTAATTTAGGCTAGTTTTTTGCATGGTTAGATTCAGTTTTGGTGACCTTACTAATTGTTAGTATTGTGCATACTTTGTTGTGTAAGAAACTGAAAAAAGCAGTTTGACGGAAACTCAATATTGTGCCTAGTTAGGTTCAGTTATCCTGTTTTCAGTTAATAAAGGTTTTTCATTTAATAATTTTCAGAATTGATGACCCAAAGTGGTCAATTTGGTTCCATTTCAATGCCAGAGAATCTGTGGTTCGAAATTTATACCAGTCAAACATATCATATTTGACAATGCTTTCTCTTATTAGGAGTGAGGGCTTTGTGACTGATGATTATATGTACTATGTATTTGATGATGAGAAAGGATTAGAAGGTTTAGATAAAATATGTTGTGAAGATGATGTGCAGCAGATGTTGGCACACTCTCATAATGAAAAGATTCTGAACATAAGAGTAGTGGGAGCTCTTGAGGCATGTAATACAGATGAAAATCCTGAAAACAGAGATAGTTATTTTGCTGAACATTGCATTAACACTCAACAAAGTTGCACTAAGTTGGTGGGTATAAGCATGGACATAAAGGAAGAGCTGAAGAAAAGCATGGTGCAGAGAGAGGCTGACCTTAACCATTTTGAAGGTGACACTGATGTGTCTGAATTTGTTTCTGATGATGAAGCTGCAAATTCAGGTTCAGATGGGAATAGTGTGGATTTTCAGTCAGAGTATTCCTCTAAAGATGAAGCTGCAAAACAAGATACAACAGTGGTACAGAAACTGAAGGTAGTGAGAAAACCTGGTCCAACCAGTAGATCCCACCATGAGGTTGAGAAAATGGAGAAAGCAGATTGGTTCCCTGAAGTAGATGAAAAATGTTTCCCTGGTGATTATGGCATCAGTGATGAAGAAGATGAGCTCGAAGGATCCTATAAACTACCAAGTGGTAGGAAGAGAAGGAATAAGAAGTTGAAAGACAGGATATGGTATGATCACAAACTTCAAGGACCAGTAGAACAGTTCTGTAAGGGCTTGTGCTTCACCACTGTGTATGAGTTCAGAGATGCACTTAGGGATTTTCACATTAGGACTTTGAGAAATTTTCAATACCACAGAAATGCCCCAGATAGGATTATTGTTTGGTGCTCAAAGAGAGCCTAGGGATGTGATTTTTATATCAAGAAGTGTGATATGTTGCACACTTGTGGAGCATGTGCAGAGTCCACAAAGGTTAGTACTAAGTGGATGTCAAGGTCAGTAGAGGCAGCATTGAGAGAAGACATTAGATCTCATGTGGATGCATTAATTAAGAAGACCAAGACTAATTTTTCAATGGATGTATCAAGAAGTGTGGCATATAGGGCAAGAAGGAAGGCTGTTGATGTAGTTCAAGGTGACCACAAGCAACAGTACTTGAGGCTCAGGGATTATCTTCAAGCAGTTCTTGACACAAGCCCAGGTAGCAGGTGTATAGTAACAACATTTGAAGATCCAGAGAATCCAGCACCTACTCCTAGATTCAAGTATATGTTCTACTATTTAGCAGCTTCAAAGGAAGGTTTCCTTAATGGTTGCAGACCATTTATAGGTCTTGATGGATGCTTCATCAAGTTAACCACTGGACATCAAATTCTTGCAGCCACAGGAAAAGATGGAAACAACAATATTTATCCTATAGCTTTTGGTGTGCTTGACAAGTAAGATGGTGAAAGTTGGAATTGGTTTTTAACTCAATTGAGATGTTGCGTTGGCAGTGGCAACAAATTTGGAACATACACTATCATATTTAACAGGCAAAAGGTTGGGAAGAATTTCATTGAGCAATTCAGTGTTATTACTTTTCTCAATTATTTCATTCTTTTCAATTGTAGTAATAATTTGTGAATGTACAAAGCTTGCTTAAGGCAATAAATGAGGTATTCCCTGATTCACCTCAAAGGTATTGTCTTAGGCACATATATGCAAATTTTTAATCTGTTGGATTTAGAGGCCAGGAACTAAAGAAGTGCATTGACAAGGCTAGCTACTCCTACACTAAACATGGGCATGATCTAGGCATGGCAGAGCTGAAAGCATAGTCCGAGGATGCTTGGAAATGGCTCAAAAAAATTGAGGTCTCTACTTGGGCTAGATTTGCTATGGATCATACTTGCAAAACAGATTTAGTTGTGAACAATATAAGTGAAGTCTTCAACAAGATGATACTGGATGTTAGGGCTAAACTAATAAGGATAATGTTTGAAGGGATTAGGACCAAGCAAATGATCAAGAGGCAACAAACTAGGGAGAAGTTACAGATTAGCAGGTGGACAATCACACCAACCTACTCAGAGATTTTGGAAGAGAACAAGCAGTATGCCAAGTATTGCCAGGCTGACAGAGCTGGTCCAACAATTTGGCAAGTTACTAGCAAAGAAAAATAATATTGTGTGGACATGGAAGGGTATACATGTGACTGCAAGAGATGGAACATGACTGGTGTACCTTGCAGTCATGGCATATCTGTAATGACAAAGCAAAAGCTGCATCCTGAGGACTATGTTAATGAATTTTTCAAGAAGCCACTTTATTTGTAGACATACAAAGAAATTATATACCCTGTTCCTGGTCCAGATTTTTGGCCTCACACAAACACTCCAGACATTGAACCTCCTGTGTTCAAAGAAAAGGCAGGCAGAAAACAGACTGCAAGGAGGAAAGGAGAGTTTGAAGTTCCTGCCCCAAGAGACACCAATAGGATGGGAACAATTACCTGTGGAAACTGTGGGTTGGAAGGACACAAGTATACAAGTTGCAATAAGACTCTTAGGCCTAAACTGCAAATGAGGAAAAACAAACACCAGGTAATTATCAAGCATCCAAGAAATGTTTTATTTTACATAATATAATCTAAGTGAAGTTGGAGCTTTAATGTAGGAAAACTGGGCAGTCTATGCACCTGCTCCATCTGCTCCAGTACAAACTCCAAGAGCACCAGCCCCTACTTCAAGAGCACCAGTTACTGCTGCATCAACACCAGCTCCTGCTGCATCTGCACCAACTCCTACTACAACAACTAAAAGGGGTAGGCCTGCAAGTGGAGGGAGAGGCAAGGGATTCAGTGCACCAAGATCTGTTGCTGCAACTTCAGATGTTTTGGCTGGTACCAAAAGGAAGAGGTTTGCAAGCAGCAAATTAAAGGGTTACTTCTATGCAAGTGGTAACCGACACTATAAAAAGGTAGAACTTCTCTCTTTGAATTTGTTTGAATTAGTTTAGAACCTGTTTCACTTTGTTTTGAACCTGTCTGTACTTTTCGGCATGAGTCTGTCTGAATTTGTGTGAACCTGACTGAATCTGATTGTACTTCTATCCAATTTGACATGTAACGTGGGCCTGATGGTGGGCTTTCGTGTTGGACCTAACTAACCCACCAAGCCTGCGACACTGTCTACATAAGAGAAGCCACCAGAAACCATTGGATCCCTGCGCCTCATTCCCCTTGACCAAAACCTAGTCACCACTGATGGATCCACAGTTAGGAGGGGTAGTTGATGAACAAGACGAGGTTGCTAGGGCTGAAAGGAGGGCTGAAAGGAGGGCCAACCGTCGAGCACAGGCACAGGAGCGACGCCAGAGGATTGCTGCCATGATTATGGCGGAATGCAACCAGAATGACGTGAAGCAGTTCAACAAGGTGTTCCCAGAAGGAACCAACATCACAGATGAACTAATCATCTGGTGGGCTAGAGAGAAGGCATCTTTCAATCGATTCCAAGCAACAAGGAAGAGATGGACTCAGATCCTGGCTGCAGTAGAAGGAAGACAGGATTGGGATTAGTTCAACGCGGTAGTTTCTGACTAAATTGTGGTGTTCTGAATCTGCTAGTCTTGTTCTGAATATTGCCCTGAATCTCCTTGTCTTCTTCTGAATCTTGTTCTTAGTCTTGTTTTGAATCTTGTCTTGTTCTGAACTTTCTGAACTTTATGATTGCAGTGAAGTATGCAGTTCAGGGGATGCACCAACCGTGATGAAGATGATGCAATGTGGCTGCCTGAATCTATGTTAAAGACTATGCTTATTTATGAACTATTAATGTTTGGGTTGTTGAAAAATCTACGATAAAGCCTATGCTTATTTTGTAAGAAATGTATCCATAGTATTTTTATGTCTGAACTTATGCCCGAATCCATCTATCTGCATTTATCTGAATGTTTCTATACTTGGGCTTTGCTGAAATGTGATTTTTTGGTCACTCTAATTTTTGAAATACTTTGACCAGCAACTACTCCACTGTTTTAGCACAAGTTCCAAACTGCTGGGTTTCAACAAAGACTTTAATTACAGCATAACTACCACCATTTCTCATCACTCAATCTACCACTTCCCCACTGTCACACTCCACCGCACTTCCTCCACTACAACATTTAAGTAGCCCAACAACTCACTCAATCTCTGCTCACTCTATCTCTCTCTCAAAAACCTCACTCTACCTACATCCATGGATGGTTCTTCCTCTACACCAGACCCATGGCTGAACCCCTTCCCCACCGGTAAGGGCTGGGTTGCCATGCTTTTTGGGTCGGCTCGCGGCGACGAAGACCTCTTCCTTGACTACATGAAGATTGCCATGAGATACAGCAGCGCAGAAGGGCTCGTGGATGCATCAGAAGAGGTGAGGAAGAAGGCGACGACTGAGGAGAAGCAGCGCATGGACCAGCGCTATGCAAGCCCAGGTAAGGGTATCATGCCCATCGACATGTTGCTGTGGTCAATGAAGGAGGCGGACTCCGGCGATGCTGGGCAGAGGGAACGGTGGGCAGCCCACCCCTATATCCCTCCAGCACAAGCTACGGCTACATCAGCTATGGGCAACGACGACGAGGACCTGCAAATCATCGTCCCACCAGCACTGCTGGCTCGCCGATGTCCTCCTCCCATCATCGTCATCGATGGAGACGAAGAGGAGGTGCCAGAGCTTCCACCTACCACTCAAGTCAAGCAAGAGGTGTGACGGTCAGGTCGCATAGCAGGGAAGGGGCCTAACAATCTGAAATTGTAAGTTTCAGATTCAGTTACATCAGCTATCGCCAGATCTATGTGTGATTCAGTTCTGTCAGTTTATCAGGGTGTTTGCAATCTCAGTGAGATTCATTTCTGTCAGTTTGAGTGTCTTTGAACAATTTCAGTATCCATGTGCTATCTATGTAAGACTAAATGCTATCTATGGGAGACTAAATGTCTTCCAAACTTCCCTGAATTTGTCTGAACCTGTGATGAAGCAATTTCTGAAGTAAACAGATCTCAACAAGAACTTATGATACAACACACAGAAATAAACTTCATCAGACCTAGATAATTTAGTTCTTAACTTAACTTAGCACCAGTTCTCAGCATCATGATAATATTTGGGCAGTACAGATCAGGGAAGACAGCACCCCCCACACCAACCAAAATGATCTGAACCCATTATAGTACTTAGGTAGTTCAAAGGTAGTCCAAACTAAACACTATGTTTCTACTACATAGCAGAAATTCAAACTAATCAAATCAACACCAAGTTGGTCCATTACCTCAGTAGCACATCCTATGAATCTCCTGCCAGTGTCAGTGCCTTCAAATGCCACAAACTTGCCTGGCGTCTGCCTGAGCAGGATGCACCTTCTGTCAGATTCAATCACAAGCCCTCAGAAACTAGGGTCTATCACAGTGTCAGGAGTTTGCTGCAACAGCAAAAGCATATCTATATCAACAACAACTCACGTATATCAACTTAAATGGAAAAATATCAAATATCTTCAAACCCTAACCCTAACCCTAGAACAAACAGGAGAGGGAGAGAATAGACTGAGCTGACTTACAAAGTACTCCATCTGCATGCTGCTGAACTCGCTCATGTACTCGTCATCGTCGTTCGACGTCTCGTTGTTGTTCGGCCATGATGGCATGGTCGTGGTGTTGTCGGAGTGCGAGAAGAAGAAATAGAAGCAGAGGAGAGCAGAGAGGAGTGGAGTGAGCTCGGGAGATAGTGAGAGAGCTGGTGGGGACGAGCGACCCGGTCGGCCAGGTTATTCCTGGTCCGACCAGGTGCGACCGATGAGCGGCTCTAATGGCCGCGCGTGCGCCGTTAGCCGCTAGGCGGGCCACCAGCCTAGCACGTGGGCCACTCACGTCAGAAGCGCGGTTAAAACGGTCAAAACCACCATCCAGTCAACTTGGTAGTTTTTAGTCACGTGATTACATTTTTTGGTAGTTATCGGGCACTTTTAAAAAAGTGGTAGTTCTGTTGGACGCGAACCCCTAAACTGGTAGTTTTTTGTCAAACACTCGCAGAAAAGCATGGGGGCAGAATTTTTTTACTCATACCATCAAAACGAATGAGTGTATACAACCATGCATGGAAGGAATAAATGTCACATTGTGCGGGTGCGTGGCGGCCGGTGCCGACATGGCCAGCAGGCCGGAGTTCATGCCACTAGTAGAAAACATGGAACTAGTCCCGATTTCAGAGGGCCTTTAGACCCGGTTCTGGAACCGGGACAAAGGGGTAGGGACTAAAGCCCAAAACCTTTAGTCTCAGTTTGCTTACAAACCGGGATAGAAGGGGCTCCATGTGGCCATTGCGGGGTGTCCAGGCAGAAGGACCTTTAGTCCCGGTTGGTAACACCAACCGGGACCAAAAGGCAGCCACGCGTCAGCATCTCGTAAGCGCTTGATTTTTTTGAAAGGGGGGGGGGGTTGGAGGGTTAATTTAGGGGTTTGATCATATTGTGTTAGCTAGCTAATAGAGAGAAGTGACATCTCTTTCTCCGTGCTTGGTCGACGCTAGCTACTATACGTATAGAGAGAACTCAACACACTAGCTAGTAAGCAAATGAAGGAACCATTAATTACACAAGATCGTCATGAACATATACGTATAGAGAGAAGTGACCTCTCTTTCTCCGACATGGGTCGAACAACAAGTTTTCCTATATCTATCCGACGCTACTACATATATACAATATAACATGTCTTACAATTCCTAACATCTAAATCCATGTCAACTTCCACATGGCATTCTCCGTCTTTATGTATGACGTGGTCAAAAGAGAATCCCGCCAATTCCTCTTGAATTGCTCGTATGCGATCATGTGGTAGGAGTTCATGCCGCATCTGCCACAACTAATTTAAAGAAGAGGGTCAATACATATATATATATGAACGAAACACAACACAATTGATGGTAATAAAATAAAATTCTAAATATTGTTTACGTACTTCATATTGTTCGTCAGAGTAGCCCCGCTGAGAGGTCGAGTTGTAGATGAACTCGCAAACGTAGTATCCACATAAATTATACCCGCCTTCCTGCCACAAGCACTTTATGAGAAATAGAGTTCAATCAAACTGATAATCAAGCATGATAAATGGTATTAATGTAACTAGAATCAATGAGAGATGCGCGGAACTAGCTAGTACTACTTACTTTGGGGTGTGTAAATCACAACTCCCTCTGCAGACCCGGAGCCATTCCGGTGAACTTTTTCCAAACCCTGCCAGGCAGAGAAAATGATTACTTGATATCAGCAAATGAATGAAAGTTGCCGATATTGTGCGCTAATGATCGATTGAACTTACTTCTAGAGCATTGTAGTCAAGCTTAATCTCTAGCAGAATAAAGTGGAAGTTGCGCACGCATAACTCATCAGTTACATTATTATAACCTCGTGTAAGCGAAACCGAATATGCACAAGACAGTAACACTCACTTGAAGTTGTAAGGAAAGAGTATTTTAGCTTTGTTTTGATGTCGAAGTAACGATTGTGGCAAGTTGTCCTCAGTATCTTTGACTCTCTTTTTAACTGGCCATTCATTTATGGTATTTGGGTTAATGAACCCAATGTCATAGATTTGTCCTTTGTTGCATTCGATGATCTTCAATCTACATAATATAGTGAGGATAATTATATATACACGCAATGAAAGAGCTGAGCTATAGAGACTTAATTACAGAAGTAATACTTACAGACAGTAGCACGTCATGAGTTGTTTGTCGATGGCGTCTTGATTGAATAACTGAAATAACTCCACAAATTCAACAAGCAACAACTCAACTCCAATGAGGCCGTACTCATCTTTAATTCTCACCATCATACTATCCTTCACAGACTTCCTACAGGTATCCATGTACCATTCATGCAATCTTCCCATCATCGTTGTTAGAGGAGGATGATCAGGTTTGGCGAGAGGCTTCCCGTACTCGTATATGAAGATCTCTACTACCTCTAACGTTTCAAACTCTACATCGTTGCTCAGGTAATCACCATGATTGGTACCGGGCAATAGCCCCGGATGATTAGCGACGATATCGCTAGACACCTTGAGCAGGGGGCATGATTGCTTCGCTTGCTCGCCGAGCTGGGGAATTGTTTTCCCACTTCTTCATTGTGCTAATATTGCATCACTGGAAGTACTTCCCGACCGCCGCACATTTTCATATGTCTTTTTAATACAACAGATAGAGTTGGAATCCGCAGAGGCGGTGGTGGTTGCTTCAGGGCATCCAGAGTGTGCTTCGCTTTCACTGGATCTACGGTTTCCTTCGGAGGTGCAGGTTTCCGTGCAAAATGGTCCTCCACTTCGACTGCCATGATGTCATCGGTTTCCTTGCCCGTCCTCTCATATGGTCTTTTTCGGAGCCTTGAGATATGGACCGTATTTGAATTGCTTCCCACTCTGCTTGTACTGCTAGCCGCCGGAGCGGTGGCGTCTCTCTTCCACCATTGCTGACGCGGCAGAGTCCGCTGACATGCTGGAGGAGGCGGAGGAGGAGGCGGAGTGCTCCGACGCACCGGAGGAGGCGGAGGAGGAGGTAGAGTGCCCTCACACGCCGGAGGAGGCGGAGTTCCCTGATCACTCGCCAGAGGAGGAGGAGGCGGAGTGCCCTGACTCACCGGAGGAGGAGGAGGAGGAGGAGGACGAGCATCCTGTTTGGAAGCTTGATGTACTCCTTCCTCCATAGACATGTATTCCTTAAAGCAGCTCCCAGATAAATGTCCCCTTCGCCTGTAGGGAAGTCAATCTCCAGCTCCTCAAATCCTTCCATTATTTCGTCCACCATCACAACAACATAGCCATGTGGAATCGGATGGCAATGAAAAGTTCCCTCGGCTTGAGAAGGTATAACACAGCCGACCGCCGCCTTCGAAGTCAGGTTCTGGCATTTCGTCATTAGCTTGCAATTTTCAGCCTCCGTGATACTATCCACGGGGTAGCGAGGAGCCGTGAAATCAGGCTGAACGAGTTCCGTGGAAGCCATGTTGCTTCTCCACTGAGATGGTGGGGTAGCTTCTGGGGCAGCATCGAAGCAACGATCTTCGTGTCGCTGGGATGGTTATCCGGTAGCTTGCTGGCTCTCGAGTTCCTCTAGCTTTGCTATTCTTGCGTTGAGCTTCTCCATTTCGCTCGCTTCCACTTTCCTCTTTCTCTCTCGGCTTCTGTAACTACTGCTGTCGGGAAACCCATGCATCCACAAAATGGAGCCTGGTGTGCCTCATGTTCATCTAGGGTGCTCAGGATTCCCGAGGGCCTCGGTCAGCTCATCCTTCTCTCTGTCGGGAATGAACGTCCCTTCTTGCGCTTCCCTGATAAATTTCTGAAGCTTCTTGATGGGTATTGCAAGTTGGTCGTCCGTCCAACAACACTCCCCTATTTCTAGGTCCAAAGTTCCCCCAACCTCGAAGAACCAAGTCCTTGAATGATCTGGCCAGTTCAATGTCACTGGATGGACCCCTTTAGCAAGCAGGTCTTGCTCAACTTTGTCCCACAACAGCCGGGCTTTGTAGTAGCCATCTGACCTCGTGTGATGGTGAAACTTCTTCCTTGCAGCATTTTTCTTGTTTGTCAGTGACCTTTTCATACCCTTCTCCGATTTCTTGTAGGCCACAAATGCGGTCTAGTGATCTCTTATCTTCTCATATCGACTAGTGAATTCTGGAGTCTTCCCTTTGTCGACAAACTTTGTGTTCAACTCTTTCTTCCAGTTCCTGAATAGATCTGCCATCTTCTTAAGAGCAAACACCTTGACCTTTGGCTCTATAACTGGGTTATTCGGATCCTCCTCTAGCGGAGGCTGAAATTTGTCATCAGCAAGGTCCAAAGATCACCTTTCAGTCTATCCTGGACATAAGAAACTTTAGGGTAGTCCTTACTCTTATTCCATTGCTGGATGCTGATTGGGACGTTGTCCCTAACAATAGCTCTGCACTGATGTACAAATGCGTCCTTGGTCTGCTTGGGAGCAGTCGGTTGGCCATTATCCATGATTTCTGTGATCGTGAACCTTTCATCCTAGCGCAATCTTTTCTTTGGGCCTCGTCTCCTTACGGAAGTTTGGCTTGATCCAGAGGGCTATAATAGAAGAAAGAAGCGTCAATATGTACATACCAAAACAATTAATGCATCAAGTCAGTAGAGGCTTAATTAATACATATACCTCACCGGACTTTGCAATAGCTCCCTCCTCCGTTCGGTCACCGGAGCCGTCATCATGATCTCCTTCCTCCGGCATTTGGTCACTGGAGCCGTCATGATCTCCTTCTCCTCCATTGTTGGATCACTGGAGCCGTCATCCTCTCCTTCCTGACCATCGGTGTCGTTGAGAAACGACAAGGGATCACCTCCGTCGCGGATTATATCCCCCAACAACTCTTCTTGTTCTAAGCCTCTTTCCATAGTTTATGCAAATATTACAACATGGCAATATACAAACATGAGAGTTGGATTAATTAGTGGCAAACATAGACCAAGCTAATCACAACAAGGAATCATATGCATGCATATATGAGCAATGGATTAGTTACAAACTGCCTCTCTCATGCATGTCCGACGTCCCCCCTCATGTTGAAGTTATCAGGGTTATACTTTCAGGAGATGACACTTTGCAAAAAATAATCACTATGCCTCGACAACGCTCTTTTTAACTTGGTAAATTTGGGTGGCCTCGACAACGCTTCTAGGGTTTGGGGTGGCCTGGAGAACGCTCTTTTAACTTGGTAAATTTGGGTGGCCTCGACAAGGCTTCTAGGGTTTGGGGTGGCCTCGACAACACTTGTTTAACTCATTTAACTTGGTAAATTTGGGTGGCCTCGACAACACTTCTAGGGTTTGGGGTGGCCTCGACAACGCTTTTTCAGTCCTGGTTTGGGTGGATTCGAGAGTTGGTCAGGTGAGAGGGGGTTGATCGACGCCCCCCCCCCCTTAAAGTTACCAGAGTTTTCTATGAACAAAAAATTGGTCGGGCAGGGACGGCGTTGGGGGCCAAGTTTCTATACATCATCATAACATCATCATCATCTACTACAGGAAAATTTGACCAAGTTTTCATATATATACTACAGAAAAAATTATCTATCAAAATTACAACAGAAAAAATCATCATCATCATCATATCATCTATATATCATCATCATCATCATATCATCATTTCATCAAAGAACTCATATCATCTACATGTATATGAACAAAAAAAGATCAATGGTACTCATATCATCTACATATATATGAACAAAAAAAGCGTACATCATATATATATATATATATATATATGAAAAAATCATACATCATATATATATATACAAAACAAAAGCATATTTACATCCATCCATCCATATTCAAAATGTTCATATTCTACAATATCACCAAAAAAATTTCTATGAGCATAAAACTTTTTAACTTTTGCATATTGTTTGCATATGAACATACATACATTTTTTTTCTTGAATGTAACTTTTGCATATGAACATTACATAAAAAATAGAAATTTGTATAACTAATGAACATATATACCACCTAATAATACTTCATATGAACAGAAATTTGTATGAACAAAAAATAGACTTTTTTTTGTGAGCAACAATCACTTTCTACAATATCACCGTGTATGAACAAAAACATAAATTTTTGTATGAACGAGGGAAGAGCATGCGGCGGTGGTGGTGGCGGCGGCGTGCGACAAGCACAACACGCAGCGGAGGAGCTCACTGGAGGGCCGGCCGGCGACGAGGGGAGCACGCAGGGGAGGCGTCAGGGCAGGGGCACGGCGACGGCGACCTCAGGGCGACTTCAGGAGGCGACGGCGATGTCGGGGTAGGGGCGCGACAACGGAGTCGGGGTAGAGTGGGTGAGGAGGTGTCGAGGCAGGGGCATGGCAAAGGCGATGCCAGGGCAGGGCTCGGGGAGGCGACGCCGACATCGGGGCAGGGCTCGGGGAGGCGACGGCGATGACGGGGCAGGGTTGCGGCGATGACCTTGGGGTAGGGCGCGACGAGGGGAGCGAGGGATGGCATCGGGGCAGCCTGGCGGCGTCGTGGTGTCGTCGAAGGAGAGGAGAAACTGCAGAGATGGCTTTGGAAAAATTCTAAGTGTTTGCTTATATACACGAAGCACTGGTCCCGGTTCGTGACACCAACCGGGACCAATCCCCACCTTTAGTCCCGATTTGTACCACCAACCGGGACTAAAGGTCGATTTCAGCAGCCCAAAGGGCGGGAAGCAAAGACCTTTAGTCCCGGCTGGTGGAACCAACCGGGACGAAAGGGTGGCATTTGTCCCGGTTGGTGGCTCGGACCGGGACGAAAGAGTGGCATTGGTCCCGGTTCGAGCCACCAACCGGGACCAAAGGCCTGTGCCTGGCACAGCTGCGGTGCAGTTGGATGTTTAGTCCCACCTCGCTAGCTGAGAGGCCTTGAGAGTGGTTTATAAGCGCTGCTGCGCCAGCCCTCTCGAGCTCCTCTTAACTACGGGCCTACGGGCCTAATCACACTCCTCTACATGTGGGCCTACTAGGCCTGCTGCGGGCCTGCATCCTAGCCCAACTAGCTAGTTGGGTTTCTAGTCGTATGCAGGCCGTGGTGGCCTTGTAGGCGGCATTTTTTTCATTTTTTTTCTAGTATTTTTGTTTTGTTTTTTGCTTTATTTAATTTTTATTAGAGTTTTTGAGTGATTCTTTTTGCTTTAGGTCACAAAAATTATAAACTTTATGTTAGTGCCATTAGTTTTAAATTTGAATAGTTTTAATTTGAATTCTATGAAGTTTGTGTGCATCACTAGTTTGTGAATAACTTTACTTTAAAATATTATAGTTTTGTTTTAGTTGATCATAACAAAAAATAATAATTGATTCTTTTTAGTTGCATAGATTTTATATAATTTCAGTTGCATTACTTTTATTTTTTATTGATTCTTTTTAGTTGATTCCTTTTGCTATTAGAGTTTTATAAAAGTTTTTTAGTTGATTCTTTTTTCTATTGAAGAATATTATAGGTTTTTTTAGTTGATCACAACAAAATATTTAATTGATTCTTTTCAGTTCATTCTTTTTGCTACTAGAGTTTTATAAAAGTTTTCTAGTTCATTCCTTTTGCTATTAGTTCATTCTTTGAGCTAAATGACCCTGAAATTGAAAAGCACTACAAATGAAGTCTAAAAAGGTTGAGAGTTGGCATGGTATCATCATTTGACCCACATAGCATGTGCTAAAAAGTCAAGAGGGATATGGTAAAATTGGATGCACTTCGTGTACAAAATGGACAATCTATTTCGAAGTGTCTGGTTTTCGGACGAAAACTCATCTGTTACAAAGGGATTTCATTTTTTTGAACTTATTTTAACTCCATACTTTTTGTGTGTTGAAAATGCACCATTCAAAGCCACATCATCAATTTTCAACCCTTTCTGACTTCATTTGGTATTTTTCATGCATTTACTGATTTTTTAGCTAAATAACCCTGAAATTGAAAAGCACTACAAATGAAGTCTGGAAAAGTTGAAAGTTGGCATGGTATCATCATTTCACCCACATAGCATGTGAAAAAGTTGAGAGGGTTACGGCAAAAACTGGATGCACTTCATGTATAAAATGGACAATCTCTTTCGAAGTATCAGGGTTTCGGATGGAAACTCATCTTTTACAAAAGGCATTTCATTTCTTGACAAAGGCATCATCATAATAGTTGTGGAGACAAAGTATTCACTTTTTCTTCGCATGTGTCCTTTGCTTATTGCGTCGTAACCATGGATAATCTTCATCATTTAACTAGGTGCTTGGGTCAGCCTTGACTTTGAAGGGAGGAATTTCATGAAACTTTTCATAATCTTCAGACATGTCTGTCTTGCCCTCCACTCCCATTATGTCTATTTTCCCTGAAAGAACTATGTGGCACTTTGGCTCATCGTATGATGTATTCGCTTCCTTATCTTTTCTTTTTCTCGGTTTGGTAGACATGTCCTTCACATAGAAAACATGCACCACATCATTGGCTTGGATGAATGGTTCGTCTGTGTACCCAAGATTGTTCAGATCCACTGTCGTCATTCCATACTGTGGGTCTACCTGTACCCCGCCTCCTGACAGATTGACCCATTTGCACTGAAACAAAGGGACCTTAAAATCATGTCCATGGTCAAGTTCCCATATCTCCACTATGTAACCATAATATGTGTCCTTTACCCTCTTGGTTGCTGCATCAAAGCGGACAACACTATTTTGGTTGGTGCTCTTTTGATCTTGGGCGATCATGTAAAATGTATTCCCATTTATCTCGTACCCTTTGTAAGTTAATACAGTCGAAGATTGTCCCCTGACCAACGAGTACAACTCATTAGAAAAAGTGGTGTCACCCATGAGATGTGTTTGCATCCAAGTGTCCAAAGTCCTAATGTGTTCACATGTAATCTAGTTGTCACACTGCTCCGGGTGTTTGGAGCGCAGAATATTGTTGTGTTCATTGACATACGGGGTCACCAAGGTAGAATTCTGTAGAACTGTGTAGTGTGCTTGAGACCAAGAATGTCGTCCCTACATATTATTGAGTCCCCTCCTAGCGTGACTTTTCCAGTCAGTCTCCCCTCATACCGCGATTGAGGGAGACCAATCTTCTTAAGGCCAGGAATGAAGCCAACACAAAACCCAATGACCTCCTCTGTTTAATGGCCCATGGAGATGCTTCCTTCTGGCCTAGCACGGTTACAAACATATTTCTTTAAGACTCCCATGAACCTCTCAAAGGGGACCATATTGTGTAGAAATATAGGGCCAGAATGGCAATCTCATCGACTAGATGAACTAGGACGTGTGTTATGATATTGAACAAGGATGGTGGGAACACCAACTCGAAACTGACAAGACATTGTGCTAAATCACTCCTTAACCTTGGTAGCTGAGGGATACCCGGACTAGGGGGTGTCCGGATAGCCGAACTATCATCATCGGCCGGACTCCTAGACTATGAAGATACAAGATTGAAGACTTAGTCCCGTGTCCGGATGGGACTTTCCTTGGCGTGGAAGACAAGCTTGGCGATACGGATATGTAGATCTCCTACCATTGTAACCGACTCTGTGTAACCCTAGCCCTCTCTGGTGTCTATATAAACCAGATGGCTTTAGTCCATAGGATGAACAACAATCATACCATAGGCTAGCTTCTAGGGTTTAGCCTCCTTGATCTCGTGGTAGATCTACTCTTGTAATACCCACATCATCAATATCAATCAAGCAGGACGTAGGGTTTTACCTCCATCAAGAGGGCCCAAACCTGGGTAAAACATCGTGTCCCTTGTCTCCTGTTACCATCCGCCTAGACGCACAGTTCGGGACCCCCTACCCAAGACCCGTCGGTTTTGACACCGACATTGGTGCTTTCATTGAGAGTTCCTCTGTGTCGTCACCGATAGGCTCGATGGCTTCTTCGATCATCAACAACGACGCAGTCCAGGGTGAGACTTTTCTCCCCGGACAGATCTTCGTATTCGGCGGCTTTGCACTGCGGGCCAATTCGCTTGGCCATCTGAAGCAGATCGAAAGCTACGCCCCCGGCCGTCAGGTCAGATTTGGAAGTTTGAACTTCACGGCTCACATCCGTGGAGACTTGATCTTCGATGGATTCGAGCCACAGCCGAGCGCGCCGCACTGTCACGATGGGCATGATTTAGCTCTGCAGCCGGACAGTGACCTGGAGGCCACACACGAGTCCGCTCCGACCCTCAATTCGGAGCCGGCTGCGCAGATCGAGGACGGGTGGCTAGACACCGCCTTGGGGGCTGCAACCTCTACGGTGATGGAGCCAAATACTGACCTTATCCCTTGTGAATCTCGTGACTCCGAGGTGCCGGACTCCTTGCCGGACTCCGAACCTCCCGCGCCCCCTCCAATCGAATCTGATCGGGCGCCGATCATGGAGTTCACCACTACGGACATCTTTCAACACTCACCTTTCGGCGACATCCTGAGTTCGCTAAAGTATCTCTCGTTATCAGGAGAGACCTGGCCGAACTGTGGCCAGGACGGTTGGGATGCGGACGATAAAGAAATTCAAGGCCCACCCACTACCCACTTAGTAGCCACTGTCGACGATCTAACCGACATGCTAGACTTCGACTTCGAAGACGTCAACGGTATGGACGACAATGCCTGAGATGACCAAGAACCAGCACCTACTGGGCACTGGAAAGCCACCTCAACTCACGACGTGTACATGGTCTATACACCAAAGGGAAGCGATAGCGAGGAACAACGGGACGTGGCGAAGGACAACTCCCCCGACAAACAACCAAAACGGCGACGCAAGCGCCGCTCGAAGTCCCGCCTCGATAACAACGACACCCATACTGACCCAGCCTTAGAGCAGGGCGAAGCAGTGGACGATGAACATGCCACCAAGCAACCATCCGTACATGATGAATTGGACAAGCAACCCATCCCCGGCAAAAACAACAGTCCAGACGATCTCACGCCGGACACACCACCGGAGCATAAGAACCTTCACAAAAGGCTCGTCGCCACTGCAAGAAGCTTGAAGAAGCAAAAGCAGAAGCTCAAAACAGCGGAGGCCGCACTCAGAATGAGATGGAGCAAAGTACTCAATACCGCAGATAAATACGGCGATAGTCACCAGGAAAAGAGCTACCCGAAACGCAAGCTGTTGCCCGAATTTGACGAGGAGGCCGTAGAGCCCCCACAGTCAAAAAAGAAAGAGGCCGCCTGGCCAGATAGACGACCAGATGACAGGCTAGGAGCGGCAAGCGGCGTCGCACACAATCTGGCACACGATCCACATAAGGTCCTCATAAAAAGGATGGCCCGGTCAGGTCCATCTATGGGCCAAAAAAGAAAACTCCAGGGAGCAACACAACCCACCGAGTGTTTGAAGACAACGGCACACCTAAATACAGGGGCGCCACACACCCACTATGTTTCACCGATGAGGTACTGGATCATGAATTTCCAGCGGGATTCAAACCCGTAAACATAGAGGCATATGACGGAACAACAGACCCCGGAGTCTGGATTGAGGATTATATCCTACACATACATATGGCCAGAGGAGACGATCTCCATGCCATAAAATACCTACCCCTCAAGCTCAAAGGGCCAGCTCGGCATTGGCTCAAAAGCCTCCCAGAAAATACCATTGGAAGTTGGGAAGAGCTCGAGGATGCGTTTCGAGCAAATTTTCAAGGGACTTATGTCCGCCCTCCAGATGCAGACGTTTAAGTCACATAACTCAACAACCCGGAGAGTCAGCACACAAATTCTGGAACAGGTTCCTCACCAAAAAGAACCAAATAGTCGACTGTCTGGACGCCGAAGCCTTAGCAGCCTTCAAGCATAACGTCCGAGACGAATGGCTCGCCAGACACCTCGTCCAGGAAAAACCAAGAACAATGGCCGCGCTAACAAGCCTCATGACCCGCTTTTGCATGGGGGAAGATAGCTGGCTGGCAAGATGCAGCACCAGCGCCCCGAGTACATCCGAGGTCAGGGATGGAAATGGAAAATCACGACACAGAAAAGATCAGCGCCGGAATAAGGAAAATGTCCCAAATAGCACGGCGGTCAACGCCGGGTTCAAAAGCTCTCGGCCGAATAATAAATACTGCCTCTTAAGGACAACAGTGATGAGCTATCCAACCTAAACAAAATCTTGGATAGGATATGTCAAATCCATAGTACCCCCGGGAAGCCTGCAAACCATACCCACAGAGATTGTTGGGTCTTCAAGCAGTCCGGCCGACTTAACGCCGAACACAAGGGGCTCGACGCACCAAGCGAAGACGACGACGAACCCCACAAGCAGCACGCCAGAAAACAGAAGACTTTCCCACTAGAAGTCAAAACAGTGAATTCACTTCATGTGATAACAAGGGAAAATAGTGCGGCACCTGCTAAAACACGCGCCGCACGGTCCACCCCAGCAGAGTCCCGAAATTGGATGTTTAAACCAATTACTTTCAACCACCAGGATTACTCCAGAAGTGTTCGAAACATAGGAGGGACTGCTTTGGTATTGGATCCCATAATCAACGGACTACAATTCACACAAGTCCTAATGGATGGCGGCAACGATATAAACCTGCTATACCAGGACACCATCCACAGAATGGGGATAGACCCTACCAAAATTCACCATAGCAGCACTTCCTTCAAAGGAGTGATGCCAGGCCTTTACGCGAATTGTACAGGCTCTGTACTACTAGAGGTCGTGTTCGGTTCATCCGACAACCTCCGTCGTGAGAAGCTCATTTTCCATATCGCCCCATTCAAAAGTGGCCATCAAGCACTACTGGGACGCGAAGCTTTCGCCCGCTTTAACGCAATACCGCATTACGCGTCCCTTACGCTTAAAATGCCCGGTCCACGCGGCATAATCTCATTAAAGGGTAACTCCGAGTGTTCCTCGAACCGCGGAAAACATAAGACTGCTTTGACAGCCACACACTAATCCGACCTCGCTGGCCGAAGCCCCTGAGAATAGGTCATTCAGACCTCGGACACGGTTAGGCAAGTCCGGCATAAATAAACAAGGGGCTTCCCAGCCACATACCTCTTTACAAGGGGCTGCACGTATAAACAATGAGAGCCAATAAAGCTCAACTTCATTCATCTTCCAAATCATACTTTATTTTAATACATCTTTTGCACGATATTTTTTCCAAACTAAGTTCTTCTCTTTTCCAGATGAAGCACGTGCTACACCCGTCCAGGATACAGCACAACGGTGACACATGCGCAGATGTGCAGCAGGGACCCGTTGCAAGGATTCTCTTCAGATTAAGACCCTGCGTAAACCTTTCTTACTGTCTCTTGTTGATACACATCCCCCGGTTTCCTACCATAACCGAGGAGGAGGCTGGCGTTTTGGCATCGGCCGCGTCAGAGGTTCTCGCCCGTACCTGGACACTAGGGGCTTAGGGCATTGTTCTGCCCGGTATCATAAAGACCGAATACCTCAGGGAGTGTTCAGCGTCTCGAGTTAGGCCTTATATGAATCAGCTCTGAATCATGTCTTTGGTCAAATGTTGGGTTTGCCCGGCTCCTGTGTTTTGCTGCCTTACATTCCGCTCCATCGGCTAACGTGGCACCAGGAGAACTACTGCGATTGTGCCTCGGTTCGGCCGGGCGAGCACCTCAGTAGAGAAAGCCGAAAACTGACTGTCATGATATAGCGAGAGACTGGTCAACCACTCGATCGACTACTGGAATGTTTAGAATTCCTCCGCTTTGACGAAGGACCGCCGGTCAGGCATATACGCGCCCTGAGTTCGGAGAGCGCGGTGCCTCTAGGGGCTATATAGTAGCCCCACCATCGAGCTCCTATGGCTAAGTGAAAGTGATAAAGCATTATAGTCCGGTTGCCTAGTTTGCTATGCTATCACCTCCTTCAAAGGACCAAGACGTTGGATTAAGTGTGAAAAAGCGTTTTTTTTGCAAACACCCCCGCACCATGTGCGTGGGGGCTGAAGCCAAAGACTGCCATCTTTCAGGTTATACATACATATACGGCCGCACAGGAGATAGTTCAATACTTGAACGCACAAGTATAAAAAGCCATTACATTATAAACATGATCTCACTAATCATACATGTCATTTGAACATAACATCTTTCTTGCACTGTTCCTCTATTAAACGAGCGCCCTGCAGGACTTCCTCAAAATAGTGCTCGGCGGGTAATCGGCTTTTGTCCAAACCCCAGGATGCAACATCGGTGGCATCCATCTCTGCCCAATATGTCTTAACACGGGCGAGAGCCATCCGTGCACCCTCTATGCATGCCGACCGCTTCATCGCCTCGATATGCGGCACCGCCCCAAGGAATCGTTGCAACAAGCCAAAATAACTCTCCGGCTTGGGCCTCTCTGGCCACAGATGAGCCACCACATCCGTCATGGCAAGTCCGGACAATCTATTCAGCTCAGCCCACTCAGCCAACCGATCGGTCAACGAAAGTGGACGCTCCGGACTATGGAATTGAGACCAGAAAAGCTCTTCCATTTCGTGATCCTTCTGGCTTCGGAAGTGCACGACTGCGTCCGCCGCACTCGCCGCCAAATCCAGATAAGGATCCTTCGCACCACACAATTGGCCCAACTGAGCATACTTCGGATCCGTGAACTTCCTACGCAGTAGAAAGGGCTTTCCCGCTGCAATATCTCCGGCCTGACGCAGTTCCTCCTTCATAGCCCGCATCGCACTACGGGCATCCTTGGCTTCGGCGCGGCCTTCTTCAGGTCCTCTTGCTCTGCTCGACGTTCTCTTTCAAGAACCTCATAGTGGTCGGTGGCATCTTTTAATTTCACGGACATTCCGGCCATCTCCTCCCTGCTTCGGCAGTGAGCAGCCTTTTCGGCTTTTAGCTCTTCCGCTGCCTTCGAGGCAGCCGCATCACTTTTCCTGGCTTGCTCCTTGGCTCGAGCAAGCTCTGCTCGAAGGTCTTCCACAGCAGCGGCACCATCTGCATCAAGCATACAAATTGTAAGGAACGGGCATCAGCTCCCTTACTAAGTGACAATGGAGCAACCACCTACCTTGTAACTCGTCAAGTCGTTTATTGACCAGCGCGATGTCCGCATCCGCAACGTCGAGTTGCCGCTTCAGCTCGGCAACTCCATCAGTCCGGCTGGCCACCGAACGTTCCGCCACCTGCATAGGAAAGGCGACATTCTATAACTGAGATTATGATCCTCGACACGCTGTCGCTTTCGACAGCATACCAAGTCTCAGGGGCTACTATCTATACAGGGCGCACTCCATGTGCAAAACTGTCAAAAGGTATGTCATTTTTTGCGTACCTCAAACCCCGTCAGCAAACTTCCAACGGCCTCATACAACCCGCTCTCGGCGGATGAGATCCTTTTAATCACCATACTCATTAATGTGCGGTGATCTTCTGAGATAGACGCCCTCTCGAGCAAATCCTGCAGCTCCACCGGCCGTACTCCAGTGGGTGCCGAACTCCCCGGCCCCGCCGGACTCGGGGAGACCCTCCGTGATGACACCTCAGGGTCGTCCGCCCCACCCGACGGGGTGGCAGATGGAGGCGTTTCGCTCTCCATCATCTCCGGACGAAGGTCCCCCGAAGATGAGCTCTGCTGAGAAGGGCTGAGATCCGAACTGCAAGGTGAAAACTTCGGTTAACCTTAGAAATAAAGTAGGGATGTCCCCTATTACAAACCCCCCTTTTTTACTTATGGCTCGCTGGAGGGCTGATTCCTTTGGGGAGATTGTGCGGCCGGGGCTCTTCCCGGCACAGGACCTTCCAGCGATTTCTTTCCCCGCTTTGAGGCCTTGGCCTCCGGGTCTTCGGAAGCGGTCCTCTTCTCCCCCTGGAGGGAGGGACTCTCGATTCCCCCCTTACTGAAAGCCTCCTTGGCAGAGGTGGTAGTTTCCCTGTGCCCCCCTTCGCCCTCCTCCGAAGGTGCAACCTCCAACATTTTGATTAACACGGGATCCGGCGTGGTCTCAGGGAGGGGGGCCAGACACCGTATCAGTTTTGCTTGCGCTATCCACTCCTGTCCAAAGGATAGCTGGTTAAAAGGCAAACCCATGATAAATAAATGGACAATGTGTCCGGACACAGGGCTACTTACTTGAATATCCGGGCGATTGCAGCTTAGGCCAGCATCCTCGGTCAAGTCCGGACGCATCTCTTGTGATCCGAAGAACAGTTTGTACATCTCCACGGGTGTCAAACCCATGAAGTGTTGGAGAGCTCGTGGTCCCTCCGGGTTAAATTCCCACAGACGAAGGGGGCGACGTTTGCAGGGCAGAAGGCGCCGAATCAGCATAACCTGTGCCACTACGACCAGATTGATCTCCCTTTCTTGGAGGTCTCGAATCCGGCCCTACAATAGGGGTACGTCTTTGGACGGCCCCCAGTCAAGCCCTTTGTTGACCCATGACGTCAGCCGTTGTGGAGGGCCCGGGCGAAAGGCGGGCGGCGGCCTCTGCCTGCTGCCCTTGGGAGCGGTGATATAGAACCACTCATGTTGCCACAAGCCGAGCTCCTCCTGAAAAGAGCCCTCGGGCCATGGGGCATCGGCCCTCTTGCTTATAACCGCCCCGCCGCACTCTGCCTGACGCCCCTCAATCATCTTCAGCTCCACATTGAAGGTTTTGAGCCACAAGCCAAAGTGAGGGGTGGTGCGGAGGAAGGCTTCGGAGACGACAATGAATGATGGGATGTGGACAATGGACTCCGGAGCCAAATCATGGAATTCCAGCCCATAGTAAAACATGAGCCCCCTCACGAAGGGATCCATCGGGAAGCCTAAACCCCGACGGAGGTGAGACACAAACACGACACTCTCGCCGGGCTCGAGAGTAGGAATAACTTGCCCTTGGGCAGGCAACCTATGCGAAATCTCGTAGGTTAAGTACCTGGCATCTCTCAGCTTTAGCACGTCCTCTGCCGTGATGGAGGAGGGCATCCACCGGCCTCGTAGATCGGAGCCGGACATTGTCGAAGGACTGAAGTACCCGAATCTGGAGCCCTGGGAGTCGGAACTCGGGGCGAGGGGCGGATTCGATTGAAGATTGAAGAAAAAGAACGGGCTTTGGTCTCATTATAAAGAGGGAGAATACCAAGAGCCGTCCCCGTGACCGTTTGGAACCCGCCTTCGATGGAGGGGGCGTGGCAACGGGCGCGGTTGGGTTACCCACGTCCGTATTGATGAGAATCCCGGAATAAGGGGAACACGATCTCTGCTTCGACAAGACTTGCCAAGGAAACCGCTTCGCTAAACGCGCGGAGGTGGTATAATAAAAACGACTCGAGTAAAGGCTTGGTTGCGGTGTGATGTCACGCCACAAAATACATCAGCAGATGGAACTTGTGTAAATATTATTCTCTCTACGGTGGTATGTGGAATTTATTTTGCAGAGCCGGACACTATCCTGGTGTTCACAATCTTCTATAAATTCTTCGGAGGAGGAACCCGCCTTGGAATGCCGAAGACAATATGCACGCCGAACTCGTCATCATTGAAGCCTGGTTCAGGGCCTACTGAGGGAGTCCCGGACTAGGGGGTGTCCGGATAGCCGAACTATCATCATCGGCCGTACTCCAAGACTATGAAGATACAAGATTGAAGACTTCGTCCCGTGTCCAGATGGGACTTTCCTTGGCGTGGAAGACAAGCTTGGCGATACGGATATGTAGATCTCCTACCATTGTAACCGACTCTGTGTAACCCTAGCCCTCTCCGGTGTCTATATAAACCAGATGGCTTTAGTCCATAGGACAAACAACAATCATACCATAGGCTAGCTTCTAGGGTTTAGCCTCCTTGATCTCGTGGTAGATCTACTCTTGTAATACCCACATCATCAATATCAATCAAGCAGGACGTAGGGTTTTACCTCCATCAAGAGGGCCCGAACCTGGGTAAAACATCGTGTCCCTTGTCTCCTGTTACCATCTGCCTAGACGCACAGTTCGGGACCCCCTACCCGAGATCCGCCGGTTTTGACACCGACATTAACATTTCTAGATCGATTACCTTTTGAGAGACTGCATTGAGGAATGCACATAGCTTCACAATGGCTAATCGAACATTTTCCGGTAGAAGCCCCCTCAATGCAATCGGAAGCAGTTGTGTCATACTCACGTGGCAGTCATGAGACTTTAGGTTCTGGAACTTTTTCTCTGACATATTTATTATTCCCTTTATATTCGACGAGAAGCCAGACGGGACCTTCATACTAAGCAGGCATTCAAATAAGATTTCCTTCTCTTATTTGGTAAGAGCGTAGCTAGCAGGACCATCATACTGCTTTGGAGGCATGTCGTCTTTTCGTGCACACGTTGTTGGTCCTCCCATGCCTCCGGTGTATCTCTTGTCTTCCCATACACGCCCAAGAAGCCTAGCAGGTTCACACAAAGATTCTTCATCACGTGCATCACGTTGATTATAGAGCGTACCTCTAGGTCTTTCCAATAGGGTAGGTCCCAAAATATAGATTTCTTCTTCCACATGGGTGCGTGTCCCTCAGCATCATTCAGAATAGATAGTCCGCTGGGACCCTTTGCAAAGATTACTTGTAAATCATTGACCATAGCAAGTATGTGATCACCAGTACGGACGACGGGCTTCTTCTGGTGATCTGTTGAAATGCTTGCCTTTCTTTCGACATTGATGGCTAGTCGGAAGAAATCAATGATGTCCCAGGTACACATTCTTCCTGCATTCGTCCAAATATATACTTTCGGTGTCATCTAAATAGTGTGTGCACACGTGGTATCCCTTGTTTGTCTGTCCTAAAAGGTTACTGAGAGAAGACCAATCATTGATGGTTACAAATAGCAAGTCATGTAGGTCAAATTCCTGTTGTTTGTGCTCATCCCACACACGTACACCTTTTACATTCCACAGCTATAAAAGTTCTCCAACTAATGGCCTTAGGTACACATCAATGTCGTTATCGGGTTGCTTAGGGCCTTGGATGAGCACTGGCATCATAATGAACTTTCGCTTCATGTACAACCAAGGAGGAAGGTTATACATACATAGAGTCACGGGCCAGGTGCTATGGTTGCTGCTCTGCTCCCCAAAAGGATTAATGCCATCTGCGCTTAAACCAACCCATATGTTCCTTGCATCACCTGCAAAGTCCCCCCATGTTCTCTCGATTTTTCTCAACTGCGACCCGTCAGCGGGTGCTCTCAACTTCTCATCTTTCTTACGGTCCTCTTTGTGCCATCACATCAACTTGGCATGCTCTTTGTTTCTGCAACCATGGTATTATACGAGCATACCACATCATCTTGGCAGGAACCCTCTTCCTGGGGCGCTCGCTGTCAACATCACCAGGGTCATCTCATATGATCTTATACCACAACACACTGCATACCAGGCATGCGTTCAAATCCTTGTACGCACTGCGGTAGAGGATGTAGTCATTAGGGCATGCATGTATCTTCTGCACCTCCAATCCTAGAGGGCATAGAACCTTCTTTGCTCCGTACGTACTATCAGGCAATTCGTTATGGAAGCTTATTCTTCAATATTTTCAGTAGCTTCTCAAATCCATTATCAGATACACCATTGTCTGTCTTCCATTGTAGCAATTCCAGTGTGGTACCGAGCTTTGTGTTGCCATCTTATCAATTTGGGTACAACCCTTTTTTGTGATCCTCTAACATGCGATCGAACTTCAACTTCTCCCTTTCACTTTGGCATTGTCTCTTTGCATCAACAATGACCCGACGAAGATCATCATCGGGCACATCGTCTGGTTCCTCTTGATCTTCAGCTTCCCCCGTTGCAGTATCACTGTAGTTAGGGGGCAGATAGTTGTCATCATCCTCTTCTTCTTCGTTGTCTTCCATCATAACCCCTCTTTCTCCGTGCTTGGTCCAAACATTATGGTGTGGCATGAAACCCTTCTCAAGCAGGTGGATGTGAAGGGTTTTTGGGTTACATTAAGACCACGTATTCTCACAGATAGGGCATGGACAACACATAAAACCATTCTGCTTGTTTGCCTCAGCCACTTCGAGAAAATTATGCACGCCCTTCATGTACTCGGAGGTGCGTCTGTCACCGTACATCCATTGTCGGTTCATCTGCGTGCATTATATATAATTAAGTGTGTCAAAAACCATTACAGAACATCATGAATAGAGAAGTGAACAAATTAATAGAAGTTCATCATCACAATAAAACCAAAGTACAGTAGTGATCAAATGTTATTACTTAAAAAATAAATACATAAAGTTCATACATAGTTCTCATTGAACAACATATAGCTCTCTAGAGCATCTAATTAAAACATACATTGAAACTATGTAAAACATTTCAATGCAACAACAAATGCGATCATAATCGCAACTAAGGTAAAAATTGATCCAACGGCGTAATGATACCAAGCCTCAGTATGAATGGCATATTTTCTAATCTTTCTAATCTTCAAGCGCATTGCATCCATCTTGATCTTGTGATCATCGACGACATCCGCAACATGCAACTCCAATTTCATCTTCTCCTCCTCAATTCTTTTCAATTTTTTCTTCAAGTAATAGTTTTCTTTTTCAACTAAATTTAACCTCTCGACAAGAGGGTCGGTTGGAATTTCCGGTTCACATACCTCCTAGATAAAAACATCTATGTCATGTTGGTCGGCATAATTGTCATACCACATCCGAATCATAGACAGGATGAGGGCCGACGGAGGCGGATACCAAAACCATCTGGGCGGATACCAAATCCACTAATGAGGAGACTCCAGAGGTGGAGAATGGGGCTGCCAACAAGTGGAGGCGGGTCGAGCAAGAACTCCAAGTGACTCCGGCAGGCCTAGACTTCATCAACAGCCTCCCCGATAATATGTTGATAGTCATCATCTCCCTCCTCCCAATCAAATATGGGGCGCGCACAACTGTCCTTTCCCAGTGGTGGCGCCCCCTATGGCACTCCACCCCTCTCGACCTCATTGACACCCACGAGCTCTGCCATGGCAATCGCAAAATCTTGGATGCGTTCTCCTAGAACCTCGGCAGTCACCATGGCCCAACCAAAGGCCTTAGCATGGGCAAGTTCCATTCCAATGGCAAGGAGCGAGTCAAGCTTTATGAGTGGTTCCGATCCACCGCCCTAGATCAGCTCGAGGAGGTCACTTTTGATGATGGGCATATGCGCTCGCTGCCAATGTCTGCACTCCGCCTCACGCCCATGCTGCATGTCGCCAAGTTAAGGAACTGCCATCCCCCTTAATGACACGCCCGCTCTTATTCTACCACGACTGAAGCACCTCGAGCTCATCGTCGCCTGCCTCCAAAATTGTGACATGGAGTGCCTGCTTCATGGCTGTACTGCACTCAAGTACCTTCGTCCTCAGGCGGTCAATGGGTTGAGTAGCTTCCACATCATCTCCATTACAAGACACCACAAGATGTGTACCATGGTATGGTCATTGAGGACACACCTTCACTTGAGAGATTACTTGTAGTTGATCAAGAAGGTCCAACAAGAATCAATGCATTTCTGTGCCAAAATTGACGGTGGTGGGCTACTCGTCTGACAAATACTCTGAAGTTGTTATAGGATCCACACCCGTTAAGGTACAACAGCCACCTTCTACCTCTCCTTCTAGAAATTAAGATTATTTATAATTTTGAAGATGTATGTTCGTTTCTCGTGCAGAAAATGATTCCGACAAGCTTGACCCCGAAACTATGCATAGTTAAGGTCTTGGCACTAGACTCTATCGGCCCCAAGCTGGACCAAGTTGTTAGTTTCCTGAGATGCTTTCCGTGCCTGGAGAAGCTATATATCGAGGTGATGTTCCTTTCCTGTTAAATGTTAACCATAACGGGGTTCAATTTTTTTACACCTTTTTCCAAGTTTACAATGAGAATGTACTACGATTTCTGAAGGATTTTTGGAGGATTTCAGTACATACATGTCCCCCCATATTGGTTGCTTGATCCATATGGTTACAATCCATAAGCATTTCTCCTTTGGATTAATCTGTACTAGTTTTCTTAGGGAACTTTTCATCCACTCCAACCTCTTATGAAGAAGGCTACATTTTTCTAGATTGTAATCAAATGCCCATGTTAATCATGTCAGATCGAAGATGGCACATTAGTGCATTTTACAAATCCTGCAAACAAATAGGCCTTTAGTAGTGTTCAAAACTGCATGTAGGCACTAACATGTTTTCTTCTTTTGCAGACAAGATTAGGCCCGGTGGTGGATAATGTGATACAATACAACAATCACATCGAATGTGTAGATCTGCATCTCTCAGAAATTACTTTGAACTCTTATCGAGGGACCTTATCGGAGATTATATTCGCCAGGTTCTTTGTTGTTAGAGCAAGGGTGCTGAAGGTAATGAGGTTTGCCCTACATTTATTTTGCAAAAATAAATGGTTTGTTGATCAGCGCCGGCGGCTGCGGCAGAATGAAATAGGCTCCAAAAATGCTAAATTTCATCTTGGAACTTCAGATGACAGAGTAATCAGAAGTCATTGTGTCAACGCCATACATGACTTCTCAGTGGCTGACCCCTTTGCAAAAATCATGAGGTTTTGAAACCATCCTTACAAGTGGTAATATTTTAGAACCTCTCTTATATCCATGTTCAGCGGATCAGGGCGGGCGTTTGCAGCTGATGAGCCGAATTTCATTTCTAATATCAATTCGAACCTTGTAATCTTCGTATTTGAGCCATACAACTCTAGAATTTGAACATTGTAATATTTCGAGCTTTGGTGGTACAATCATTGAAATGGCATCGTATGAGACTCGTATATTGGTAGCATTATTTTGACCTTAATATGCAATGGACTTAGATTTTATTAACCATTCTCAAATGTGTTTACCTTGTCGATCTCATAGCACATGATCTGTATATCTAACTCAACTGCGATCTTCGACATTATTGCACATAGTTGGTTTCTTCAACTGTGTGCTCTATAGAGCGCATAATTTATTATTGCACTCGAGTGTCCATCATTACCCTTCTATGTAACTTTGACCTCATCACCCACGGGTAAACTTATGACCGAAGTCATTCCACACACATTGTTTTTACAAAAGCTTTTTGCCAATACACGCCCATGATTTGTCCCTCTTCTAGCCGACACATAGCCAAACTAGACGGGAAGGAAGCTTGTGCGGTTGCACGGGAACAGGCTCACCAACGATACATTTGGTGCCTCTTTGAGCCCATGCATGGTCAAACGAAACACATGCGGTGTTCTCAAGCATGCACTCAAATCCTCCGCTATGAACGTGGTGACAAGACGTGACGATTATAGGCCGGTCGCCCCCCATTTATTACAGCAGCCATTTGACCCTTGTGTCTCTTCAACCTTTCGATCGCGCCCCATTATTGCAAGAAGCACACCACCATGAGAAATTCTTAGAGGGCATCCTGCGAGCTCCAATGGCGCTCCGAGCGGCTGCCGACAACGAGCAACAGTTCACCATGCATGCCGTGGTGGACACTCATAGAAGGTTCATGGAGCTCTCGGTGGTGTACACCAGCAACCCGGTCTGGGTGGAGCAGTCCATCCACATCATGGAGTTGTTGCTTGCTGAGGAGAAGTACAAGGTGGTCGGGTTCAACCTCGAGTATACCTGCGCTCGTGTTGGGTCTCGTCCCAAGGTCGCTGTCACCCAGATGTGCATGCGCAATCATGTCCTCGTCTACCACTATTGCCTGGCCACAAGGCCGTGTGAGAATTTCGCCAGGTTTGTCAACAACCCCACTACATGTTGACTATGGTGGACATCACCAACGATGTAAAGGTTCTCAAGAATTCAGCCATCGCCTGCCAGAATCTTGTCGACATCCAAGGCCAATACAAGATCCGGGGGCAACAACGAGCATGAGAAGGACTCACTCGTTCACCTCGCTGAGGCCATCATCAATCCCTACTATAGAGACATGAAGGATTCCTGCAACAAGGACAAGCGTGCCTGGCACTCGACTTGGATGGAGAAACTCGACAAAGCTCATGTCATGTACGCGTCCAAGGAGGTGTACACAAGCTACGAGATGTATAGGCGGATCGTTGACATGAGGAAGTGCCTCCTTCCTCAAAACGGCCAGGGATCCAGCCAGAAGCAGAGCAATGGAAAGCGTCATCGCAACAAGAAGTAGATGATTCGATCCTCGTTTATCGTAGTTTAGTATGCATGTAATTGCTTACTTTGGTGTGTGGAAATGTTATGTGTGTAGTCACTTGTGTAATTCCATGCTTAATTTGGTTATGCAATGCTGTCTTTTTAAGTACATATGTTGATGCTTTGTGGACAGAGCGTAGATGTTGTGTAGACAGAGCAAATCACATTGCACACGGACTAAACAATGGAACCCGTCGGTGATGTTTTCATCAATCACTCACAATTGTATAGCAGCAATGGTTTGCTCACAACACACACGGCTTGTTAACATGAATCATCTGTGTTGTTGTCGGTCTTCCCACACATTCCGATTGCAGACCTGTTTGCCACATATCACACACATCTTATTAAGTTGAACCATTTCTGTTCTCTTGGCTCAACACAAACAGTTCATCCGAGTGAACTGTATGTCGTATATCGCACACTCATTCATCGGGCTGACCATTTCTTTTGTGTTGCCTAATCACAAACAGTTCATCCGTGTGAACTGTATGTCATATTTAGCACACACCTTCATCTGGCTGCCCGTTTCTGTTGTTCCGCCTCATCACAAACAGTTTATTAGGGTGAACTGTATGCCGTATATCGCACACACCTTGATCTAGCTGCCTATTTCTGTTGATCAACCGTATGCTCCGCATTGCACACGCATCTAATATTTGAACCGTGTTTGATCTATCCACCATCACAAACGTTTTGCATATTTTTGATGGGTTTTTACATCACCTTTTGCGATTAATGCATGCACATAGTTTTGTCGAAGGTTCTCTGATTGTAGTGTCGCGTTAGCAGCATCCTGCAGTAGTGTGTCCTAAAGACATTGGTCATGCTGGTTTCTATAGGAGGTTTATTAAAGACTTCTCTAAAATTTCTAGGCCTCTTACAAATCTCTTACGAAAGGATGTTCCATTTTTTTGATGATGATTGTGCAGAAGCGTTTGAAACACTTAAGAAAGCCTTAACTTCTGCACCTATTGTTCAACCTCCTGGAACTTGCCTTTTGAAATTATGTGTGATGCTAGTGATTATGTTGTTGGCATTGTTCCAGGACAAAGAGTTGATAAGAAATTAAACGTTATCCATTATGTTAGCAAAACTCTAGACAATGCCCAAAGAAATTATGCTACTACTGAAAAAGAATTTTTAGCAGTTGTATTTGCTTGTGATAAATTCAAATCTAACATTGTTGATTCCAAAGTAATTGTTCACACTGGTCATGTTGCTATAAAATATCTTATGGAAAAGAAGGATTCTAAAACTAGACTCATTAGATGGGTTCTCTTGCTAAAATAATTTGATTTACATATCACTGATAGGAAAGGAGCTGAGAACCCCATAGCAGATAACTTGTCTAGGTTGGGAAATATTCTGATGACCCACTACCTATTGATGATAGTTTCCCTGATGAACAACTAGCTACAATAAATGTTTCTCAGAACACTCCTTTGTATGCTAACTATGCTAATTATATCGTTACTAAATATATACCCCCTAGCTTCACATACCAACAAAAGAAACAGTTGTTCTATGATTTAAGACACTACTTTTGCGGGGACTGTCGGTGTCAAAACCGACGGATCTCGGGTAGGGGGTCCCGAACTGTGCGTCTAGGCAGATGGTAACAGGAGACAAGGACACGATGTTTTTACCCTGGTTCGGGCCCTCTCGATGGAGGTAAAACCCTACTCCTGTTTGATTAATATTGATGATATGGGTAGTACAAGAGTAGATCTACCACGAGATCGGAGTGGCTAAGCCCTAGAATCTAGCCTATGGTATGATTGTTGTTCGTCCTACGGACTAAAACTCTCCGGTTTATATAGACACCAGAGAGGGCTAGGGTTACACAGAGTCGGTTACAATGGGAGGATATCTTCATATCGTATCGCCAAGCTTGCCTTCCACGCCAAGGAAAGTCCCATCCAGACACGGGACGGAGTCTTCAGTCTTGTATCTTCATAGTCTGGGAGTCCGGCCAAAGGTCTTAGTCCGGCCATCTGGACACCCCCTAATCCAGGACTCCCTCAGTAGCCCCTTAACCAGGCTTCAATGACGATGAGTCCGGCGTGCAAGTTGTCTTCGGCATTGCAAGGCGGGTTCCTCCTCTGAATATTTCATAGAAGATATTGAACACCAGGGTAGTGTCCGGCTCTGCAAAATAAGTCCCACATTCCATCGTAGAGATAATAATATTTGTATCAATCGGATCTGCTGACGTATTCCGCGGCGTGACATCATGCCACGGCCAGGATTTTATTCATTTTATTGTTCCACCTCAGCGCGTTTAGCGAGGCGGTTTCCTTGGCACGTCTTGTCAAAGCAGAGATCGTGTCCCCTTATTCTGGGATTCTCATCAATACGCGTGTGGGTAACCCAACCGCGCCATTAACCGCGGCGCTTGGGAGATAAGCGAGTTTTATTAGGCCGGTGGGGGGCTCGTAGTTTTGGCCGCCCATATAAGGGGATAAGAATCCGCTCTTTCCATTCACGCCCTCTTCCTCCTCTGCTTATTCATCCTTGCGCGCTCGAGCTCCAGCGCCCAAGCCCGCACTTCGCACCTCAACCTTCTCCAACCATGTCTGGAGCGGGAGGTAGATGGATGGCCTCCTCCGTCACGGAGGGACAAATCAAAAACCTGAGGAAGGCCAGATACTTGTCTAACGACATCGTGCACCGGCTCCGAGATGTGGGGCAACTCATCCCCACCCCCAGGCCCCATGTGAGGGTTGTTTTTCTTCCCCATTTCCTACGCGGACTGGGTTTTCCTCTTCACCTGTTCGTCCAGGGGCTCATGTTCTACTACGGCCTGTACTTCCACAATCTGGCCTCGAACTTCATCCTCAATATCTCGGCGTTTATCGTCGTGTGCGAGGCCTTCTTCCGCATCCAGCCCCACTTTGGCCTATGGCTGAAGATCTTCAGCGTCAAGCCGAAGGTCGTGCAAGGCCGACACATGGAATGCGGAGGCGCCATGGTGGGAAAGATAGCCAATGTCACCTGGCTCGAGGGTGCCTTCGTGGAAACCATCAAAGGGTGGCAATCGGGGTGGTTTTATATCACCGAGCCGCGTGACCCTGAATGGGCAGCGGCCCCCGAATTTCGATCCGCCATCCCCACCCGGCTCACATCTTGGAAAGAGACGGGCCTGTCGTGGGGCAATCCGGAAGAGGTGACCAGACTCCAAACCTGCGTCTGAGACCTGGTGACCAAGAAGGTCAAGCTCGTCAACGTGGTCCAGGTCATGCTCTTCCGCCAGATCCTCCCGTGTCAATGACGGGACTTCAATTTGTGGGAGTTCAACCCGGCCCGGCACCAGACTCTATCCCGGCTCTTCGAAACAAAGCACGAGGACGCCTGGAAGGTGCTTTTCAAGAGTTTCGAGGTCTCCCCTCCCGTCACCGAGGATCACGGATTCTGCACCAAACGTCAAGCCTCCGAAGTAAGGTTACATTTAGTCCCTTACGGGATACCCGAATTTCATAGTGTGACTTTATGTGGGATCTAAAATTCCCTTCCTTTGACAGGACTGGAAGAGGACATCCGGATAGTTCGACTGTCCGGCCCCTTTGCCCGAAGGCCCAGTAGACGCACACTTAGCGAAGCTACTGGTTCCGGCACCTCACGTGGTGCCGGAGAAGAAGGCCAAGGAGAAGGCCACGGGGACCCGAAAGAGTTCCCGGCGCCCGGTGTCATCGGATTTGCCCGACGGCCCCAACGCACCCGCCACCTCCGAAGACGAGGAGGAGGAGGAAGAAGAAGATGCCTCTCCCCCTCCAACGGGGGGAGGAAAGAAGAGAAAGGCCGCCCCAACTGGGGAAGCTGGAGGGTCCAAGAAGGGGAAGACCCTTCTGCTGGACTACGCCCCCGACGCCGAAGACAGCGGGGAGGACTGGCCATCCAGGGTCAAGCCCCTGGCAACATCGTAAGTGTCCGGCTACCCGAATGACTTATTGCACTCCTTTATTATTTGATAGCTTTTAACGCCGAAGCTAATCACGCAGTCCACCCAGAGCTCAGCTTGGCGATTCATCGAGCGGATCTCTGAATTCGTCGGATGTGAATAGCGCTTCACTTCCGACGGCCTCCTCCCCTCTCCCTACAGACGATGCTGAGGTGGAGTCCCGTAGGGGACAAAACCAGGAGGAGGTGGTCCTGGAAGCGCCACAAGGAGACCTTCCGGACTCCAAGCCCAAAGGGGGTAAAGTCCGGCCCCGGGCCGGACACTGCTCCGGAACCATCAGTGGTTCCAGAGTCCTACAGGCGGCGCCTTCATAAGAAGGGCAAGCCCGCGACGTCGGCGACTTCCGTCCACCCGGAGGCGCCGGACAATTTGTTGGAGGCGCTTAACGGCGCCTCCATCGACAAAGAACACCGCACTGTTATGAGTGCGGTGATTCAGAAGGTTCAGTCTGCCAAGAGCAGGCTGACGGAAGCCTGCACAAGCCCGTTAACGGGCTTTGAGGTATGTGTTCAAAAACATATATAAAAAATGTTACCGCATAGATAGTAGCCCCTGATGCTCAGTTCGGTGTTCGGAAAGAAAAACCGAACTGAGGATCTCAAAAGATATACGCAGGAGTCTAATAGAAATATGTCAATATGGGAATGCAGGCTGCGCTGCTGACCTCTGCCGCACTGACTGCGGAGGTCAATGCCTTGAAGGAAAACCTCGAGCGGTCCGAGAGCGAGCTCGGCCATGCCAAGAAGCAGCTCGAGGATAAAGAGGGTACATAGTACCTGCTGTAAATGTATATAGAAATACTTGGTTGCAACATAATAACAGGACCATAGTTAATGTTGCAGGAGCCACGACCGAGGTGGCGACCCTGAAAGAGGCAGTCTCGAAGGCCAAAAAGAGTGCAGCCTTGGAGCGCACCGAGCGAGAGAAGCAGGAGGCGCGGGTGGCAGAGGTGCGGCAAGAGCTCCAGGCTCTCGTGGAAAAACAGGAGAGTTTGGAGCGTGACTTGAAGACTCGAGAGTCCAAGCTTACCTTAGCTCTTGAGAGTGCCAAGACCGCGAAGGCCGAAGCCCAGAAGGCCCATCAGGAGATCGAGGCGATGAAGAAGATAGCGGCAGGTAAGGCATTCTTTATGCAAAGCAAAAATATAAAAGTTAATTATCTGCTACTTACCCGAATCCGGAGCTCTCCTGGAGCGTTTGCCGATCTGCCCCGTAGTGTGTCTGATGCCGCCGCATACTACCGAGCCGAAGAGGGGAGCTCGACGGAAAAAGTGTTCTGGTCTCAGTATGCTGAGGCCGAACATCCGATGCCCCTGAGCGACCAGCTGAAGCAGCTGGTCGAGCTCCACAAGGTGGCCGAACAGGCCATGAAGGGCCTCATAGCTCGGCTGTGGCCTGGAGAAGTCATGCCTGGGAGCTACTTCGGTCTGGTGCGGCGGCTGGTGGACGTGTGTCCGTGGATTGAGGTCGTCAAGCGCTCCGTTTGTATTGAAGGTGCCTGTCGGGCCCTTGCCCGTGCTAAGGTGCACTGGGGCAAGCTAGACGCGGAGAAGCTGTTGACGAACGCACCACCACCGGGCAAGGAGTATCCTACGCCCGAGATGTATTATAATGGCGTTCTGAAGGGTGCCCGCCACATAGCGGATGAGTGCTCCAAAGATGTAATTTTTTGAGTAAACTCGCATTTGTTATCATGTACGCTGAAGCTTTGTTCATATGCGTTAAGCAACGCTTGTTAATTTAAAATATTACCTTCTGTGCGGCCGTTTATCAAATCTGAGAGATGCAAGTCGTCGGCTTCGACCCCCATGCCATGAGTGCTGGGGTGTTCGGGATAAACCTGAGCGCTCTTGTTCCCATTCTTGGGTCCATCTAGGGAGGCGTTCAGCACAACGAACCAGGCCGTCGGACTTATAATGCTTTATCACTCTCACTTAGCCATAGAATTCTATAATTTTAAATTTCAGCGAAGCCCCTAGTATTCGGAAGACCGAGTTCGGGGCGCTATCCACGCCTAGGCCAGATAAGTACGGTTCCTCGCTCGAAGCGGCATAAGTCTTTAAGGACCCGAAGAAACCTCGCGAACAGCGACCAGTCTCTCGCACTATCATGACAGTCAGTTTTAGATTTCTCTACTGAGGTGTTAACCCAGCTCAACTGGGGCACAATCGTAGTAGTTCTCCCAGCGCTACCTTAGCCAACAATGCGGAACGTAAGGTACCAAAACATGGGTGCCGGGAAAACCCAACTATTGACCAAAGACATGATTCGGAGCCGATGCATATAGTGCTATAAGTTCGGGGTGCCGCACTTGTTAGAGTGTTCGGTCTTCTCACACCATGTTATGGGGTGTTGTAAGCCCCTGGTGTATCATCCGTACCAAAGTGTACGATTGCAGAATGTCATGACTGAACATATTTGTATATAAAAATAGATAAGTACAATAATAGGTAAGAGCTATATATTGTTCATTAAAAAAGGGCTGCTGTGAAAGCAGAACGATACAAAAAGTGCGGTAAGCAAGAGATGGGAGTATTTGACATATTCCCCTCCAGGGGCAAGCTGCAGGATTGTAAGAGAAACAGGTATTAAACTCGTTATAGAGACCACCTGGACTTTTGACGTGGCTTGCTTCCTCCCTGGCTATTGCATCGTGGGTTCGGCGAGAGTATTGTCGGACAGGCCTTCCGAATAGTTGGGTCCTGAAAGTGTGTGAAAAGGAAAACGGCAAAATAGGGAGCCCCTTAGTGCGGTTGAGCCGCATTCTGGGCGTGCCGTTGTTGTGCCCCTCCCCTTATGCCCATGGTATCTCTAAGGCGTAATTATGTACGTGTGGTACCAGTATCGCCGTTTGACGGGGGCTGGGGTTGGGGCCGCACTGCTATGCTTGCTCGGAACGTGCCATCCGGATTTGTTGTAGGTTACTTTGGGCTCGCTTGACGTTGTCCGGATGTTTGGCACCTGGATTGGAGAACTGCCTTGAGAGGCTACTATGTACTTCCGCTTCCAGGGCCGCCGTGTGCTCCTCCGTTCGGAGAGAGCGTTCGGTGTTTCCGTTTACCGTGATGACTTCGCGAGGTCCTGGCATCTTGAGCTTGAGATATGCATAGTGCGGCACCGCATTGAATTTGGCAAATGCGGTTCGTCTGAGCAGGGCGTGATAGCCGCTGCGGAATGGGACTATGTCGAAGATTAACTCCTCGCTCCGGAAGTTATCCGGGGATCCGAAGACCACGTCGAGTGTGACCGAGCCTGTACAGCTGGCTTCTACCCCTGGTATGACACCTTTGAAGGTTGTCTTTGTGGGTTTAATCCTTGAAGGATCGATGCCCATTTTTCACACTGTGTCCTGGTAAAGCAGGTTCAGGCTACTGCCGTCGTCCATTAGGACTCTGGTAAGGTGAAATCCGTCGATAATTGGGTCTAGCACCAGTGCGGCGAATCCGCCGTGACGGATGCTGGTGGGATGGTCCCTTCGATCGAAGGTGATCGGGCAGGAGGACCATGGGTTGAACTTTGGGGTGACTGGCTCCAGCGCATAGACGTCCTTGAGAGCACGCTTCCGCTCCCTTTTGGGGATGTGGGTTGCGTATATCATATTCACCATCCATACTTGCGGGGGAAATCCCTTCTGTCCTTTGTTGTTCGGCGGCCGGGGTCCCTCCTCGTCATCGCTATGTAGCCCCTTGTCTCTGGTCTCAGCACTTAAATTGCCTACCTGCTTGAACAGCCAACAATCCCTGTTGGTGTGATTGGCTGGCTATTCAGGTGTGCCGTGTATCTGGCACGAGCGATCGAGTATTCGGTCTAAGCTGGATGGGCCCTAAGGGTTTCTTTTGAATGGCTTCTTCCGCTGACCCGGTTTAGAGCCTCTGAATCCGGCATTGACTGCCGTATCTTTAGTATTGTCACCGTTAATGCGGCGCTTATGCTTGTTGCGACGTGACCTGCCGTTGTTATCCTTGGTATCCGAATTGCCGGGGCTCTTGGTTATGTTATTGCTACGAGCTAGGCAGCTGTCTTCTCCCGCGCAAAAGCGGGTCATGAGTGTTGTGAGGGCTGCGTGCCAGGCAAGCCATTCGTCTCGGATGTTGTGCCTGAAGGCTGCAAGGGCCTCGGCGTCCGGACAATCGACTATTTGGTTTTTCTTGGTTAGGAACCATGTCCAGAATTGTCTGGCCGATTCCTTTGGCTGCTGGATTATGTGGCTTAGGTCATCGGCGTCTGGTGGTCGCACATAAGTGCCCTGGAAGTTGTCAAGGAATGCGGATTCCAGGTCCTCCCAACAACTAATTGACTCTGCTGGCAGGCTGTTAAGCCAATGTCGAGCTGGTCCTTTAAGCTTGAGCGGGAGGTATTTGATGGCGTGTAGATCATCACCATGGGCCATGTGGATATGAAGGAGATAATCCTCGATCCATACCGCGGGATCTATTGTGCCATCGTATGATTCGATGTTTACGGGTTTGAAGCCCTCGGGGATTTGATGATCCATTACTTCGTCTGTGAAGCATAGTGGGTGTGCGGCGCCCCTATACTGGGCTATATCACGACGCAGCTCGGACGAGCTTGGTCTGTTGTATTCGGCCGGGCCATACTTATTATGTCCGGCGTGACAGCTAGCGTCACGTGAAGCGGGGCGCCCATGCGATCCGTAGATCGATCTTGTTTGCCTTGCCTTATTCTCCAAGATGTCTCGCAGGTCTGTTGCGTCTCCCCGTACTCTGGTAAGTTTTGAGCGGTGTCGGGGTGCGGCTTGGGTTGAGGGCCTGAAGGCCTCTCTATCGCGGCCACGGGGTGGCCGATCGGGCGCATCGTACGCTGGTGATGTAGGTTTAGTTGCTTCCTCCTCAAGTTGGGGTAGCAGCCTACACTTTGGGTAGCTCTTGGATGGGCGTTCTAGTTTATACTCTTCGGCTGCCAGGACTTCGGTCCATCTGTCGGCTAGCAAGTCTTGGTCAGCTCTAAGCTGCTGCTGTTTCTTCTTGAGGCTGCTTGCCGTGGCTATGAGCCTGCGTTTGAAACGCTCTTGTTCGACGGGATCCTCTGGCACGACGAATTCGTCGTCGTCGAGGCTTGCCTCGTCTTCGGAGGGAGGCATGTAATTATCGTCCTCATCCTCTTTGTCGGCCGCTCTCTCATGAGGGCTGGCTCCTTCGTCCTCCTGCACTTAATCCTGCTGGAGGGGGTTGTCTTCGGCACTGTCCGGCGTATTGTTATCTCCGGTGCCGGAATCGCCGTTTTTGCTTTGGCGGGACTTAGAGCGGCGCCGCTGACGTCGGCGCTTGGGTTGCTTCTTGGAGGGGTCATCCTCCATTTTCTCCTCGCCATCCCCCGCTTTAGGCGTGTCCACCATGTATATGTCATATGACGAGGTGGCTTTCCAATTCCCTATAGGTGCTGGTTCTTGATCATCTCCTTCATCGGAGTCCATGCCGTCGATGTCTTTGGAGTCAAAGTCAAGCATGTCGGTTAAATCGTCGACAGTGGCTACGAAGTGGGTGGTGGGTGGGCTACGAATTTCTTTGTCGTCCGTATCACAACCGTGTTGGCCGTAGTCCGGCCAGGGCTCTCCTGACAAAGAGAGAGACTTTAACGAATTCAGGATATTGCCGAAACGCGAGTGCTGAAAGACATCCGCGGCGGTGAACTCCATGACCGGAGCCCAATCGGGCTTAATCGGAAGAGGTGCGGGATTTATGGAGTCTGGATCGGAGTCCGGCACCTTGGAGTCACGAGCCTTGCGAGGGACTAGGCTAGTATCCGACTCTATCGCCGTAGAGGTTGCAGCTTCCGGGGCGGCATCCAACCGTCCATCCCCGACTGGCGCAGCGGGCTCCGAGCTAATGGTCAGAGCGGACACCTGAGCGGCGCTCTGGGTGTTGTCCAATGACAGAGCTAAATCATGCCCATCGTGACAGTGCGGCACGCTCGGTCGTGGCTCGAATCCGTCGAAGATCAAGTCCCCACGTATGTCGGCCGAGTAGTTTAAGCTTCCAAACCTGACCTGGTGGCCAGGGGCGTAGCTTTCGATCTGCTCCAGATGGCCGAACGAGTCGGCCCGCAGTGCGAAGCCACCGAATACGAAGATCTGTCCGGGGAGAAAAGTCTCATCCCGAACCGTATCGCGATTGTCGAGCGAAGAAGCCATCGGGCCTAAAGGCGACTACACAGAGGAACTCTCAATGAAAGCACCAATGTAGGTGTCAAAACCGGTGGATCTCGGGTAGGGGGTCCCGAACTGTGCGTCTAGGCGGATGGTAATAGGAGACAAGGGACACGATGTTTTTACCCAGGTTCGGTCCCTCTCGATGGAGGTAAAACCCTACTCCTGCTTGATTAATATTGATGATATGGATAGTACAAGAGTAGATCTACCACGAGATCAGAGTGGCTAAACCGTAGAATCTAGCCTATGGTATGATTGTTGTTCGTCCTACGGACTAAAACTCTCCGGTTTATATAGACACCGGAGAGGGCTAGGGTTACACAGAGTCGGTTACAATGGGAGGAGATCTTCATATCGTGTCGCCAAGCTTGCCTTCCATGCCAAGGAAAGTCCCATCCGGACACGGGACGGAGTCTTCAGTCTTGTATCTTCATAGTTCGGGAGTCCGGCCAAAGGTCTTAGTCCGGCCATCCGGACACCCCCTAATCCAGGACTCCCTCAATGACCCACATCTTTATAAATAGGGAGTAGATGGTATTATTAGACGTTGTGTACCCGAGCATGAACATGAATAAATCCTACGTAAATGTCACTCTAAAGCCTATGGAGGACATCATGCAGGAGATAGAACTGCTCACAAGGTATTGCAATATGGTTTTTATTGACCTACTCTCTTCAAGGATGCCCGTAATTTTTTTTATCATGTGATCAATGTCAAAGAATTGGTAATATAGGTAAGTGTCAGGAAATGCCTATGAATTACTCACTTGATGTTGAACCATTTGATGTTTGGGGTTTTGATTATATGTGACCTTTTCCTTCCTCTAATGGATATACACATATTTTGGTTGATGTTGATTATGTTACTAAGTGGGTAGAAGCTATTCCAACTAGTAGTGTTGATCATAAAACTTCCATTAAAATGCTTAAAGAAGTTATTTTCCCAAGGTTTGGAGTCCCTAGATATTTAATGACTGATGGTGGTTCAAACTTTATTCACGGTGCTTTCCATAAAATGCTTGCTAAATATGATGTTAACCATAGAATTGCATCGCCTTATCATCCTCAATCTAGTGGTCAAGTAGAACTTCGCAATAGAGAAATAAAACTAATATTACCAAAAACTGTCAATAGGCCCTGAAAGATTTGGTCTAAGAAATTAGATGATGCAATTTGGGCCTACAGAACAACATATAAATATCCTATGGGTATGTCTCCATATAAAACGGTTGATAGAAAAGCTTGTCATTTGCCTCTTGAGTTAGAACATAAAGCATATTTGGAAATTAAAGAACTCAACTATGATTTCAAACTTGCTGGTGAAAATAGGTTATTTCATATCAGTTCACTAGATGAATGAAGATCCCAAGCTTATGAGAATGCCAAACTATTCAAAGAAAAAGTTAAAAGATGGCATGACAAAAGAATCCAAAAGCGGGAATTTAAAGTTGGAGAATATGTTCTTTTTTACAACTGTCGCGTTAGATTCTCTGCAGGAAAACATCTCTCCAAATGGGAAGGACCATATATTATCGAAGAGGTTTATCGCTCTGGAGCTATCAAGATTAATAATGCCGAAGATACTAACCCAAAGGTGGTCAAGATTAATAATGCCGAAGATACTAACTAAAGTATGCCTATTAATGTTGAAAGCAATATTATCCAAACCATGACACTAGAGGTACACATCAAAGAAACCTTCTGGAATGCTCCAGAATCCTGAAAAAAAGGAGGCACGTGATACGGTAAGTAAACAGACTTCAAAAAAGCCCTAAAAATATTTTTTGTCAGTTTTGGAATTTTACAAAAATAGGAAAATAAGAAATAAGTAGGAAAGCAACTGAGATGAGCACGATACACCAGGGCGCACCTGCCCTTCCTGGCGTGCCCTGGTGGGTTGTGCCCTCCTCGTGCACCTTCATGACTTTGTTTCCCTTCCATATTCTTGTTTCCCAAGATAAAAAGATCTTTATATATACCCCTGATCGATTTGACCACCGCATTGCAGAAAAATCCTATGTTCCTTTTTCTTGTTATTTTCCTGACAAATCTGAAAACATGCCGTCTCAAAATTCGGAGGAAGAGAGCCTAGTTTCTTACCAACCTCTTGATTCAAATGTCTTTAAGAAGCCCTTCCCATATTTTTGGTTTATGAATGAGGAGGAGGACACCGATCCAGAGGATGCATCCTGGGATGAAGATGATGTTCCACTACCTCAACCTAGAGATACGCACATGGGGCTCAAGAAGACAAGCCTCCCCCAAAAAAACTAAAACCCAATCTATCCCTTCTCATTTTCCGTAGGCTAGCAAGGCAACATTGTGAAAAAAGATACTAAAGCTTGAGCTAGAAAATGAGGATCTTAGGGAAGATAATTTCAGCCTCCTACGCAAGATGGAGAAGAAGAACATGACTATATCACCACCACCACCATCATCTTCTCCACCAAAGGAGACTTGAGTACATGGGAATGGGCACTTGATAACCCACAAGTATAGGGGATCGCAACAGTTTTCAAGGGTAGAGTATTCAACCCAAATTTATTGATCCGACACAAGGGGAGCCGAAGAATATTCTCAAGTATTAGCAGCTGAGTAGTCAATTCAACCACACCTAAAAGACTTAATATCAGCATCAAAGTATTTAGTAGCAAAGTAGTATGGAAGTAACGGTAACGGTGGCAAAAGTAACAGTAGCAATTTTGTAGTAATCATAATAGTGGCAACGGAAAAGTAGTTAAGCAAAGATCAATATGTGAAAAGCTCGTAGGCAATGGATCAATGATGGATAATTATGTCGGATGCAATTCATCATGCAACTGTTATAACATAGGGTGACACAAAACTAGCTCCAGTTCATCAATGTAATGTAGGCATGTATTCTGAATATAGTCATATGTGCTTATGGAAAAGAACTTGCATGACATCTTTTGTCCTACCCTCCCGTGGTAGCGGGGTCCTATTGGAAACTAAGGGATATTAAGGCCTCCTTTTAATAGAGTACCGAACCAAAGCATTAGCACTTAGTGAATACATGAACTCCTCAAACTACGGTCATCACCTGGAGTGGTCCCGATTATTGTCACTTCGGGGTTGCCGGATCATAACACATAGTAGGTGACTATTGACTTGCAAGATAGGATCAAGAACTCACATATATTCATGAAAACATAATAGGTTCATATCTAAAATCATGGCACTCGGGCCCTAGTGACAAGCATTAAGCATGTCAAAGTAATAGCAACATCAATCTTAGAACATAATGGATACTAGGGATCAAACCCTAACAAAACTAATTTGGTCACATGGTAAATCTCATCCAACCCATCACCGTCCAGCAAGCCTATGATGGAATTATTCACGCACGGCGGTGAGCATCATGAAATTGGTTATTGAGGATGGTTGACGTTGATGATGGCGATGGATTCCCCTCTCCGGAGCCCCGAACGGACTCCAGATCAGCCCTCGCGAGGAAGATTAGAGCTTGGCGGCGGCTCCGTATCGTAAAACGAGATGAATCCTTCTCCCTGATTTTTTTCTCCCCGAAAGTGAATATATGGAGTTGGAGTTGAGGTCGATGGAGTTCCAGGGGGCCCACGAGGTAGGGGGGCTCGCCCTGCACCCTTGTGGACAAGGTGTGGGCCCCCTGACATTGATTCTTTCGCCAATATCTTTTATTAATTCCAAAACGTGTCTCCGTGGATTTTCAGGTCATTCCGAGAACTTCTATTTCTACACAAAAATAACACCATGGCAGTTCTACTGAAAACAACGTCAGTCGGGTTAGTTCCATTCAAATCATGCAAGTTAGAGTCCAAAACAAGGGCAAAAGTGTTTGGAAAAGTAGATACGTTGGAGACTTATCAACGCCCCCAGGCTTAAACCTTTGCTTGTCCTCTAGCAATTCAGTTGACAAACTGAAAGTGATAAAGAAAAACTTTTACAAACTATGTTTGATCTTGTTGTTGCAAATATGTAAAGCCATCATTCAAGTTTTCAGCAAAGATTATGAACTAACCATATTCAGAATAACATTTAGGTCTCACATTTATTCATATCAATGGCATAATCAACTAGCGAGCAATAATAATAAATCTCGGATGACAACAATTTCTCAAAACAATCATAATATGATATAACAAGATGGTATCTCTCTAGCCCTTTCTAAGACCGCAAAACATAAATGCAGCGCACCCTTGAAGATCAAGGACTGACTAGACATTTTAATTCATGGTAAAACAGATCCAGTCATAGTCATACTCGATGTAAATTAATAGCAATGAATGCAAATGATAGCGGTGCTCTCCAACTGGTGCTTTTTAATAAGAGGATGATGACTCAACATAAAACTAAATAGATAGGCCCTTCGCATAGGGAAGCAGGGATTTGCAGAGGTGCCAGAGCTTGAGTTTTGAAACAGAGATAAATAGTATTTTGAGTGGTATACTTTCATTGTCAACATAACAACCAAGAGATCTTGATATCTTCCATGCTACATACATTATCGGCGGTTCCCAAACAAAATGGTGAAGTTTATACTCCCCCACCACCAACAAACATCAATCTGTGGCTGGCCCAAAACAATGGGTGCCGTCCAACTAACAACAATCCTGGGGGAGTTTTGTTTGCAATTATTTTGATTTGGTTTGAGCATGGGACTGGGCATCCCGGTTATCGGCCATTTTCTCGTGAATGATGAGAGGAGTCCACTCATCGTGAGAAAAACCCACCTAGCATGGAAGATATAGACAACCCTAGTTGATACATGAGCTATTCGAGCATACAAAATAGAATTTCATTTAAAGATTTAGAGTTTGGCACATGTAAATTTACTTGGAGCAGCAGGTAAATACCGCATATAGGAAGGTATGGTAGACTCATATGGAGTAACTTTGGGGTTTATGGAAGTGGAAGCACAAGTGGTATTCCCTCTTAGTACAAGTGAAGGCTAGAAAGAGACTTGGAAGCGACCAACTAGAGAGTGACAACAGTCATGAACATGCATTAATATTAATCAACAATGGGTGAAAGCATGAGTAGGATATAAATCACCATGAACATAAATATCGTGGAGGCTATGTTCATTTTGTTTCAACTACATGCGTGAACATGTGCCAAGTCAAGCCACTCGAATCATTCAAAGGAGGATACCACCCTATCATACCACATCACAACCATTTTAATAGCATGTTTGCATGCAAGGTAAACCATTATAAACTCCTATATAATTAAGCATGTCATGAGCAACTATAATCTCGAATTGTCATTGCAAACATGTTTCATTCATAATAGGCTGAATCAGGAGCGATGAACTAATCATATTTACAAAAACAAGATAGGTCGAGTTCATACCAGCTTCTATCATCTCAATCAGTCCATCATATATTGTCATTATTGCCTTTCACTCGCACAATCGAACGGTGTGGATAATAATAATAGTGCATGTGCATTGGACTAAGCTGGAATATGCAAGCATTTAATACAAAGGAGAAGACAAGGTAATATGGGCTCTTGGTTAGATCAACAATAATGCAAATGAGAGCCACTCAACATTTTCATCGTGGTCTTCTCCTCTCGACCCCCAAAGAAAAGAAAAGAAGTAAAACTATTTACACGGGAAAGCTCCCAACATGCAAAAGAAGAACGTGAAATCTTTTTGGGTTTTCTTTTAGTATTACTACTACAAGCATGGAAAGTAAACTAACTAAAAGCTACAACTAATTTTTTTGGTTTTCTTAAGGTTTTTCAAACACACAAGAAGAAAGCAAGAAAATAAAATAAACTAGCATGGATAGTACACTGAAAAAGTATGAGCACCGACAACTATAATGATTGTGTGAACATGAATGTAATGTCGATGAGAAATGCGTACTCCCGCAAGCTTAGGCTTTTGGCCTAAGTTTGTCTATGCCCATGGATCATGGCTACTCTCTCCGATGTACTGAGGAGTGTCATCATATTGCTTTTGGCCTAAGTTGGTATGTGCCCATGGATCGAAGCTACTCTCTCTGGTGTACTGAGGTGGGTCCTCAGGGTGCCACTGGTTAGCGATCTCCTTCGGATTCCACTGATAAACAGACTGCCGATAGGGGTCAAGTGGTGGCTCAGGCTCAGGCTCTAGAATTTGTGTCAGATTCCAGTATGCATAAATGGCCTCGGGCAAGGTGAGGTACATGCCTGAAAGTATGTTAAACAAAGAGGGTGCAGGCAAGGTATTAGTCTCACAGTGAGTTTTATCAAATATCAAGTTATACTTAAGCATCTTCTTCTTATTTTTAACAATAAAATCATGTGCTACCATACTCTTATAATCTAGAAAAATAGTGGGTAGCAACTTTTCCTCTTTCTCATGATGGCTAATAGGTATCTCAAAGTGTTTAGCAAGGTGTGAAGCAAATATACCTCCAAAGATGGGGCCCTTTGTACGGTTCAAACTTAATCGTCTAGCAACAATAGCGCCTAAACTAAAAGTTGTATCACGAAACAAAGCATGGCAGAAAATAAGAAGGTCAGGAGCACTAAGGTTTCCACTGTTCCCGCGACCAATTAAGCATCTACTAGCAAATATCGCGAAGTAACGTAGAACAGGATAATGTATACTAGTAGTTCTTGCATCTGAAACTTTCCTTGTTTCTCCTACAACAATCCTATCAATAAATCCATCCACATCACTAGGATGTGGTTCCTCGATGCTGCCCACAAAGGGTAATTTACAAACCAAACAAAAGTCATGGAGTGACATCTCCTTAACCTCATCATATAAGTGAAACTCCACTGAAGGTGGTGATTTCTTAGCATGGAAGTAAAAAATTTGCACAAAAATATTAGTGAGTAGGAGATACTGTTTGCGCTGGTCGTGGAGGAAGTCGGAAAGGCCTGCATTCTCAGCCAAGTAATAAAAGTCGTCGTAAATTCTAGCGGCCTTCAAGAATGCATCACAAGGCCATTCACACGGCCGGACCTCCGCGGTGCGAGGAAGATTGTATTTGGGCTTTTTATTCTCCTCAATCTGCTTATCCTTTGAGCTTCGGCTCGAGGAGCCCCTCAACAATCTCTTCATCATTTTCTTTCTCTGAAAAATTTCTGAAATTTTTAGTGACTCAAAATAAAAGTGAACCAAACTCAACAAGATTGATAGCAACTACTCCCACAAGTGCCTAGAAGCTATATCGTGCATTGAAACTACTTTGGACCATATAAATTTGACATGCAAGCTCAAGAACAGGGTCACCTTAGCAGCCAAATTTTGCAATAAATAAAGCACTAGAACAAAAACTAATTGGACCATTGGAGGAGTCACATACTAAAGAACAATCCTCCGAAATATTTTTGTGAATGGAGCTTTGAGCAAGGAGATCGAAAATGGCATCAAGATGAGCTAGAACACGAGTTTGAGCTATGCGAGGATTTTTTCTGCAGGAAGCCGAAGTGAGTGGGTGCTGGAATAAGTGGAGGGGGCCACATGGGGCCCACGAGGCAGGGGGCATGCCCTATGCCCTCATGGCCAAATGGTGGGTCCCCTGGTGTGTTCTTAGTGCCAGAAATTCTTAAATATTCTACAAAAAAGCATACTTCATTTTCAGGACATTTGGAGAACTTTTATTTTTGGGGTGTTTTTTATTGCATGGATAACTCAGAAAACAGACAGAAAAAATACTATTTTTGCTTTATTTAATCTAAATAACAGAACTAAAAGGAGGGTACAGATAGTTGTGCTTTCTAACTTCATCCCATCTCATGCTCATCAAAAGGAATCCACTAACAAGGTTGATCAAGTCTTGTTAACAAACTCCTTCTGAATAACAAGAAACCGAAGAATTTTCGAATATCACTAGGTTACCTCAACGGGGATATGCATGTCCCCAACAATAAGAATATCATATTTATTTTTGACAGTAGTAAGAGGGAATTCAAAACCTCCAATAGTAATCGTTGAAATTTTTCCAATAGAATTTATACTATGAACTTGAGGTTGTTTCCTCAGAAAATGTACCGTATGCTCATTTCCATTAACATGAAAAGTGATATTGCCTTTGTTGCAATCAATATAGCCCCAACAGTATTCAAAAAGGGTCTACCAAGGATAATCGACATATTGTCGTCCTCGGGAATATCAAGAATAACAAAGTCCGTTAAAATAGTAACGTTTGCAACCACAATAGGCACATCCTCACAAATACCGACGGGTATAGCAGTTGATTTAAGGCCATTTGCAAAGAGATTTCAGTAGGTGTCAACTTATTCAAATCAAGTCTATGATATAAACAGAGAGGCATAACACTAACACCGGCTCCAAGATCACATAAAGCAGATTTAACATAGTTTCTTTTAATGGAGCATAGTTGGTACTCCTGGATCTCCTAGTTTCTTTGGTATTCCACCTTTATAAGTATAATTAGCAAGCATGGTGGAAATTTCAGCGTTCGGTATCTTTATTTTATTTGTAAAAATATGTTTCATATACTTAGCATAAGGATTCATTTTAAGCATATCAGTCAAATGCATATGCAAAAAGATGGGTCTAATCATTTCAGCAAAGCGCTCAAAATCCTCATCATCCTTTTTCTTAGATCTTTTAGGAGGAAAAGGCATGGGTTTCTGAACCTATGGTTCTCTTTCTTTATCGTGCTTCCTAGCAACAAAGTCTCTTTTATCATAATGTTGATTCTTGATTGTGGGTTATCAAGATCAACAGTAGGTAATCTCTACATCATTATTATTACTGGGTTGAGCATCAACATGAACATCATCATTATCATTATCACTAGGTTCATGTTCATTACCAGATTGTGTTTCAGCATCAAAAATAGAAATGTCATTGAAATTCTCAGGTGTGTCTATAACATGTTCACTAGAAGCATGCAAAGTCCTATCATTTTTCCTATTATTTAATTCGTTGAGAAAATAATCTTGTGCTTTAAGCACTTGTTCTACTTGAGTGGTAACCATAGATGCATGTTTATTAATAAGCTTAAGGTCACCTTTAACTCTAGACATATAATCACTCAAGTGTTCAACCATGAAGCAGTACGTTTCAGTTGTCTACCAACATATGCATTGAAGTTTTCTTGTTTAACAATAAAATTATCAAACTCATCCAAGCATTGGCTAGCAGACTTATAATGAGGGATATCACCCTCATCAAATCTATAGAGAGAATTTACCTTTACTGCCTATTTCGGGTTATCAAGACCATGTATTTCTTCAATAGGTGGTAAATTCTTAACATCTTCACCTTTAATACCTTTTTCTTTCATAGATTTCTTTGCCTCTTGCAGACCCCATAGTTGGGGAGACCTCCAAATCTCAGACCTTGGAGGCTGCGGGTGTGGCCACTCTGGCTGAGCATGCATGCCTGGAGAATCTTCAGCAAGCACTGGACGACCGCGCCCGCAGACATTTCCAAGTTCCACTTGATGGCAGCGGCAATTGTTTCCGACTGGACCTCAGTATGAGTGTCAGGTATACCGTACTCCGATCCAAAATGTTGCAGCAGCTGCGTGTATTGCAGATTCGATCCAGTCGTCCCGTTCCGAGGCTAGTAGAGGCTTACAGCAGATTCGGGCATTTCTTAGGGCGTCCCGAAAACAGAATTCGACTGTTTCCTAGTCGCGCAATAGGATTCATAGCAGGTTTGTCATGGCAGACATAGTTCAGTCGGCGCACAGCCCAAGATCGCCTCTACGGCGTGAAGATCGTGGTTATCGCCAGGACCAGTACCTGGGTCGAGGCCACGGGCAGTTCGACCCTCGATGCCACCGTGATGATCGTCGTCAAGTGTGTACGCCCCCTACAAGGGGTGGTTCATACGCGTCCCGACAGTATGATGATAGGCGCCCGTACGGCGATGAGCGGAGGATTCCAGTTGACCCCCGAGAGCCCAGATTTGATGCAAGGTTAGTCCTCGTGTAGGGCCTGGTTGACAGAGGTAGAGCTAACAAAGCAGGCTTGGACAGGGATCAACCGAGTGGGAGCAGAGCGTTTGTCTCTAGGCCCGAGTGTTTCAGCAGAGCCATTCGAGTTGCCGGGATTCCTCCCAACTTCAGATTGGCTACAAGAGTGAGAAAGTTTACTGCCGAGTCAAAGCCAGACACGTGGTTAGAGGATTACCGAGTGGCAGTGCAGATTGGTGGGGGCAATGACGAAGTGGCCATGAAGCACCTACCCTGATGCTTGAAGGCTCGACTAGGGCATGGTTGAATCAGTTGCCCCCTGCTAGCATATACACTACAAAAAAGACACATTCGTGACATTTTGGGCCGAACGAAAAAAATATATGTCATGCTTATGCCACTTCTATGACGATAGTTGTGAAAACCCGATATCATCATAGATGTGGTGGGCTCCTACTTCTATGACAAAAAATCATGACAGAAAATGGGCTTTTCGTCCTGGGCGGGCCAGAGAGATACTTGCATGACATTCTTTCGGCCGTCCATGACGGAAAAAATCATGGTAGAAGCGAGGGCGAGAAATTTTTTGGGGAGTTTCCGGTTTTGGTGGGTGGTCGGGGCCCAGCGATGCACGGAGGTTTGTGTGTTTCTCTCGTACACGTACGCGCGTGTGTGCAAAGTGTTGCACTCTAACTGAACTCGAGCGAGGCTTTGGGCTCTAACTGAACCCGAGCAATTGAATCTATGTTACTGAACCCCGATCGATCCGTTGCTGTTAACTGAACCCGAGTGATTCCTTCGCTACTTCTGCTAACTTAAGCCGATCGAACCTGTTGCCTCTTGATGAACAGTGAACGCGGGGGTCTGTTGAACGAGTCGAGACATACGTGGTTGGGGTTGGACGAACAGTTCCCGGTGGGGGTTGCATGAATAGGACCCCGTGGTAGTAGTAGTAGGCCGTTGCCGCTGGATGAACAAGATCCCGAGAGGAGGCTGCCACAGCCGAGCAGACGGTTGGGGGTGGATGAACAGGACGCCATGGAGGGCTGGTTGAACAGTAGCTAGTGGAGGGCTGGATGAATAGTAGCCCGTGGATGCATAGTAGCTGGTGGAGGCAGCAGGTGGAAGATGCGGTGGATGAACAGTGCAGGTGGAGGCTGAAGGAAGTCGATGATGGGTGAACAATAGCCCCATGGAGTCTCGTTTTGCGGTATGCCACACCCGTCCGATGAACAGGACCCCTGTTTTGACCGTAGCGCTCCAACACAAGTCCGTTTCCTCTGTTTTGCATTACGCCACACCCCCTCCCGATGAACAGGACCATCGTTTCGACCGTAGCGCTCCAAAACAAGTCCGTTTCTTTTGTTTTGCGATATGCCACACCCTCCCGATGAATAGGACCATTGTTTCGATCTTAGAGCTCCAACACAAGTCTGTTTCCTTCATTTTGTGGTACACCACACCCCCCGATGAACAGGACCCCTGTTTCGACCGTAGCCGGTCGAATAGAAGGCCGTTTCCTCTGTTCTGCGGTACACCAAGCCTCGTTTCGGCTGTTCCATCCATGCTAGTTGGCTCCCGATGAACAGGACACATTCCGTTGCTCCTGATGAACACGACACAGTTTCTCTGTTCTGACCCAACCGGTTGGCTCCCGATGAACAGGACGTCGTTGCTGCCCTCCACTGCCTCTCCATGTACACAAGCCCTGGCCGTACGTATGCATGAGTAGGCATTCGAGACCCCGCCCGTATGTACGTATGTGGCCTTATTTACTTTCTTGCACCCTGGCTATACGTACATGTACACGATATAGACGGAACTGCATGACATGCTACGTACGCGTCTCTACTACGACACGTGCCCTTCCTTACTCGGCCACGGTTCATCGCTGTAGCCCACAGACAGACTAATCGACCATTATGTACGTACACGTTCACGACCAAACAAACAACCCTACATATGGTTCGACCGGGTGGGTCCCAGCTGTCAGGGAGGTAAGGAGGCACTTCCTTGTGTGCGAAGATATAACTGGTGGGTCCCAGCTGTCAAGGGGAGAATCATATTTTTTTGCTCATAATATGGATGCACTTCCTTGTGTGCGAAGATGTAGCTGGTGGGTCCTAGCAGTCAGGGGGAAATGTTTTTTTCCCAAAATGCGGTGGCCCGTCTAGTGGGTCCCTGCTGTTAGGTGGAGGAATAATTATTTTGTGCATAATAAGGAAGCACTTCCTTGCTGCGGCCGTGGACTTAGGTGTCAGCCTATCCACGTACTGTCCTCTTCCGATGGAAGTCGTTCCTTGACCACATTGAGCAGGGCACGCCGAGAGCACTAAGGCGGTGGACGAAGACGAGGGCTAGGAAGGGGACAATGCGGGGCGAGGGAAGATGGAGCAGTGGATGCCCATGCGGAGAGGAGTACAAGGGTTGACTGGTTCGGCTGCGGTGTGAGGCTGCCGTTGCCCCAGAATAACAGGGGTTGTGGGTGAGTAGAGGGATGGCATGGCCAGAGGTTGGAGTATGGTGGGGCGGTCAAGCCTGCACGGTAGCAGAGCCGGTCACGAGAGGCAGGAGTAGGCGGCACGACCGACACTGGTTTGGGCGGCTGGAGCAAGAAGACCAGAGGTTGAAGAAGCACTACGGCCGTTGGATGGACATCGTACGGTCACTGGATCTAGAACCGTTCATATTGACTAAGTTGACAAAGCCCTCCATCCGCGTCAACTTAGTAGGCCCACAAGTTAGCCTCCCACTATGGTGGGTACCAGCTAGCAGGGGGAGTATTCATTTTTTAGTGCGTAATAAGGAGGCACTTCCTTGCGTGCGAAGATATAGCTAGTGGATCCGAGCTGTCAGCGGGGGGAATGTTTTTTCGTAAAAAAGAGAGGCCCTTCTGGTGGGTCCCAGCTGTCAGGTGGATGAATCATGATTTTGCGCGTAATAAGGAGGCACTTCCTTGCGTGCGGCCATGGACCCAGCTGTCAGCCTCTCCACGTACAGTCCTCTTCCAATGGATGTCATTCATTGACTTTGTTGACCACGCCACCGATAGCACTAGGGTGATGGACGACGGTGAGGCCCCAGACTTGAATGACCCGGAGAAGCCCCACTGTTTTCCCGTAATAAGGAGGCACTTGCTTGTGTGGGTCACTACTGTTAGCCGCTCCACTTACATCCCTCTTCTGATGGATGTTGTTTATTGACCAAGTTGACCATGCCGTGCCAAGAGCACAAACACGGTGGACGAGAGCGAGGCCCCAAACGGGAACGACCTGGAGCCAGCGAAGCCACAAAAGTGGATGCCCACGCTGAGGGGAGTATGAGGGCTAACTGGTCGGCTGTAGGGTGAGGCTGACATCACCGAAAAATAACAGGATGTGCGGGTGGGTAGAGGGATGGCCTGGCGGCAGCACAACCGACCACGGGAGGAGAGAGCAGGCAGTGTCGTCGACGCTGGTTTGGGCGGCTGGAGCAGGAAGATCAGAGATTGAAGAAGCACGACGAACGTTGGATGGACATCCAATAGTCATTGCTCTGTGTTGACTAAGTTTACAAAGCCTTGTGTACACGTCAAAATTTTTTTAGGACAGTGTCATCGTCAACCTAGTAGGCCCAGAAGTCAGCCTCCAAATCTGTGGAAAACAGCATACATCCCATTAGCCATTATTCTCAATAATTTACAACCCATTTGCTAATTCATAAGTATATTTGGAAGCCCATATTCTTTTTATTAGCATTACAGACCATATTCTAGGCACTGCTAAAAAAATTCAACGAAATTTTGCATATTTTGGTGGGGTCCGAACTCTTTTAATCACGAAATATCAAGTCACATTAGCAATAATTTTTAAAAATTATATCAAAAAATCAAAAAAAATTCTCCACAAAAAAATGAATGAAATTTAAAATCTTGACTAGCAAGATGCCCGTGCGTTACACAGAACATCAAGATGTGTTTGTATGACTAGTTTATCTAGTGGGAGAAAAGGATGAACGAGGGAAGGCCTTATCTGCAAATGTGGAGAGGAGTGCAGGTAAATTGTCATAGTTTCCTTCTTTACCGTTAGATATAGATCGTACGGCCTATATTGCAGATGGCAGGCACACCATCATCACCGACTCTGCTTTTTATAAGAGTAGAGAAATCCAGAAAAAATGATATTTGAATGTAATTGCCGGTTAGCTTCCATTTAAAAATTTACAGTCCATTTCTTACTACTTATAGCCCGTTTTCTAGGGAAGCCCATTTCTTCCTACTTACATCCCTCCTCGTCTTGAAAGCTTTGCAGCCCAGCTGTGTCGGATTATGGGTTCTGCAAACCCTTGGAAGGTTTGAACTTTGGGGTGCGTGCGGAGATCTCAACCTACCCAGCCTGCCTACTCGCGGTCCTCCTAGGCCTAGCGCGTCGAGCTCGAAGAGACAAAGAGACACAACAGTTTATCCTGGTTCGGGCCACCTTGCAGCGTAATACCCTACTCCAGCGTTTTGGTGGATTGCCTCGAAGGGCTGGGGATGAACTAGTACAATGGATGAACTGGCCTCAGGAGGTGAGGTGTTCTTGAGCTCAAGAGAGCTGGTGAGGTGGTCGGGTGAGAATGGATCCGATCCCCCTCTATGGTGGTGGCTAAGTCCTATTTATAGTGGCCTTGGTCCTCTTCCCAAATGTTGGCGGGAAGGGATCCCACAACGACCAAATTTGAAAGGGGACAAGTAGTACAACTTATCTTGACAAAAGTAGTCTTCGCCCATGAAAAGCCCCTGGTCGTGACGCTGCGATGGTCTCAGTGATGACCTTCATCCCGCCGTCCTAGCGGTCTTGGTCTTGTTGCACCAGAATGGAAACCTTTGGCTAATTCCTCGGGACTCCGTGCCTGTGGCTTGCCTTCCTTGCACCAAAGAGGAAATTGGCGCTCTGTGCCCGCTGGCGCCCGCCTGGCCTTGGTCGTCATGGCTCACATTGACTGAGCCTCGTGAGGTACACCTTGCATAGAACTCTCCGCCCCTCGGGAACCAACCTGAAGAGGCTGATCCTCTCAGGGGTCTTGGTGTTGTTGAAAGGATCGAGAAGAGGTGTCTAGAGGGGGGTGAATAGACCCTTAACACACAAAGTTGGCAGTTTTAAAGTTTTTCAAGTTTAGGTGGAGTTCAAGCACAAGTTTCACCATTCACAATACATATCAAGGAAGCATGCAAAGAGTATATGGGCAACGGAAAGTAAAGCATGCAACTTGCAAGAAAGTAAACAGATGGGATTGGAGTGTGCAAACACAATTGGAGACACGAATGTTTTTGGCGTGGTTCCGATAGGTGGTGTTATCGTACATCCGCGTCGATGGAGACTTCAACCCATGAAGGGTAACGGTTGCGTGAGTCCATGGAGGGCTCCACCCATGAAGGGTCCATGAAGAAGCAACCTTGTCTATCCCACCATGGCCATTGCCCACGAAGGACTTGCCTCACTAGGGTAGATCTTCACGAAGTAGGCGATCTCCTTGCCCTTACAAACTCCTTGGTTCAACTCCATAATCTTGTTGGAGGGTCCCAAGTGACACCTAACCAATCTAGGAGACACCACTCTCCAAAAGGTAATAGATGGTGTGTTGATGATGAACTCCTTGCTCTTGTGCTTCAAATGATAGTCTCCCAAACACTCAACTCTCTCTCATAGGATTGGATTTGTTGGAAAGAAGATTTGAGTGGAAAGCAACTTGGCGAAGGCTAGAGATCAAGATTCATATGGTTGGATTGGAATATCTTGGCCTCAACACATGAGTAGGTGGTTCTCCCTCAAAAAATGAATGCTGGAAGTGTAGGCACGTTCTGATGGCTTCCCTCACGAATGAGGAGTGGGTGGAGGGGTATATATAGCCTCCACACTAAATCTAACCGTTACACACAATTCACCAAACTCAGTGGGACCAAATCAGAAAACTCGGTCAGACCGATTTAGTTCATAATGTGACCGTTGGGCATTTCGGTGGGACCGATATGGTCAATTCGGTGGAACCGATGTGCAAGGGTTAGGGTAAAACCTCATCTCGGTTTGATCGATTACACAACTCGGTGGGTTGGTAATAAGCAAAACAGAGAGTTGGTCAGGCAAACTCGGTGTGACCGATTACATATTTTCAGTGAGACCAAAAATATTGCAATAGACAACAGGGAGTTTGCAAGCCCATCTCGGTGAGACCAAGATCCCATCGGTTAGACCAAAGTGACTAGGGTTTCTGGCAGTGGCTATGTCAAATGAACTTGTTGGCGCCAGCTGGATCGAATCGGTGGGGCCGAGTTTTACTTTTGGTTTGGGACAAATGTGGATATGAGAAAGTGCTTGAGGGCTTTGGAGCATATCACTAAGCATTTTGAGCAAGCAATCCATTAAGCAACACCTCATCCCCTTTTAATAGTATTGGCTTTCCTATAGACTCAATGTGATCTTGGATCACTAAAATAGAAAATGTAGAGTCTTGAACTTTAGAGCTTGAGCCAATATTTTGTCCTTAGCACTTTGAAGGGGTTCCACATCCTCTTGTCCATGACACTCCACTATTGGACTTATACACTAGATAAAAGTATTAGTCCAACAAGAGATATGTTGACATTAATTACCAAAATCACCCAGGGAGCACTTGTGCTTTCAGTCGTCCGCCTCACGAGGCTTGGACCCTTGCAAGGGTCTTGAGCTGTTCATGTCGAAGCTGGGTCGTACCAGGCCGTCGATGGAGCCACGTGGTGGGCCGCAGGCAGGCAAGTCTAGATACCCCCATATCTAGAATGCCGACAGTATCTCCCGGGCCCAAGGCGTGCTCGGACTTGTGTAGGACCTTGAAGTATGTCTATAGGGGGGTGATTAGACTACTTGACCAATTAAAAACATAACCTTTTCCCAATTTTAGAGTTTGACAGATTTTAGCTATCTTAGGACTAATCAAGCAATCATCACACAAATCAAGCAAGCATGCAAAGAGTATATAGGCAGCGGAAATTAAAGCATGCAACTTGCAAGGAAGTAAAGGGAAGGGTTTGGAGGATTCAAACGCAATTGGAGACACGGATGATTTTGGCGTGGTTCCGATAGGTGGTGCTATCGTACATCCACGTTGATGGAGACTTCAACCCACGAAGGGTAACGGTTGCGCGAGTCCATGGAGGGCTCCACCCACGAAGGGTCCACTAAGAAGCAACCTTGTCTATCCCACCATGGCCGTCGCCCACGAAGGACTTGCCTCACTAGCGGTAGATCTTCACGAAGTAGGCGATCTCCTTGCCCTTACAAACTCCTTGGTTCAACTCCACAATCTTGTCGGAGGCTCCCAAGTGACACCTAGCCAATCTAGGAGACACCACTCTCCAAGAAGTAACAAATGGTGCGTTGATGATGAACTCCTTGCTCTTGTGCTTCAAATGATAGTCTCCCCAACACTCAACTCTCTCTCATAGGATTTGGATCTGGTGGAAAGAAGATTTGAGTGGAAAGCAACTTGGGGAAGGCTAGAGATCAAGATTCATATGGTAGGAATGGAATATCTTGGCCTCAACACATGAGTAGGTGGTTCTTTCTCAGAAATGGTAAGTTGGAAGTGTAGGTTTAGTCTGATGGCTCTCTCCACGAATGAAGAGGAGGTGGAGTGGTATATATAGCCTCCACACAAAATCTAACCGTTACACACAATTTACCAAACTCGGTGGGACCGATTCAACAGACTCGGTCGGACCGATTTAGTAAACCTAGTGACCATTAGTGATTTTCGGTGGGACTGACATGCAACTCAGTGAGACTGATTTGGTTAGGGTTAGGGCATAACGTAATCTCGGTAAGACCGATTCCACAAACTCGGTAAGACCGATTTTGGTAATAAGATTTCCAGAGAGTTGTTCAGGTAAAGTCGGTGGGACCGATTTGCTCTTTTCGGTGAGACCGAAATGTTACAAAAGGGAAACAGAGAGTTTACATTGCAATCTCGCTGGGACCGATCGCTCACTTTGGTTAGACCGAAACGTTACGAAGGGAAACAGAGAGATTACAATCCCATCTCGGTGAGACCGAGATCCCTATCGGTAGGACCTACTTGCCTAGGGTTTGTGGCAGTGGCTATGACATTTGAAATCGGTGGCGCCGGATAGGAAGAATCGGTGTGACCGATTTTGGCTTCGGGTTTAGGTCATTTGTGGATGTGAGAAAGTAGCTGAGGGTTTTGGAGCATACCACTAAGCACATGAAGCAAGGGGCTCATTAAGCAACACCTCATCCCCCCTTGATAGTATTGGCTTTTCCTATAGACTCAATGTGATCTTGGATCACTAAAATATAAAATGAAGCGTCTTGAGCTATTGAGCTTGAGCCAATCCTTTGTCCTTAATATTTTGAGGGATCCACTTTCATCATCCATGCCATGCCATTCATTGAGCTTTCCTGAAATATAGGTCTTGGAATAGCATTAGCTCAATGAGCTATATGTCGTTATGAATTACCAAAACCACCTAGGGATAGTTGCACTTTCAATCTCCCCCTTTTTGGTAATTGATGACAACATATAGATCAAAGCTTCGACAAATGATAATAAGATTTAAAAACATAGTCGCTTTGAGAAGTATGTGATAAGCAAGAGCTCCCCCTAAATTTGTGCATAGTTTAAGATTTGCTTTGGACTGCAAATGCACAAGGAATTAGGCTCATGGGTTACTCTTCCATGTCACATACATCTTGGTGGAGCGCTCAAAATAATAAAGATTGAATACATGCACTCATCACCAAGCAAAGTGAATGATCATATAAGGATAAGTAAGATAATAACATATAATCAAGCATAAGTGTAGCTTATGATCAAACACATGATCATCAATGTCTCACAGGTAATGCATAGTATCTCAAGCAATCAAAAAGCAAACAAGTTTTAAACCACCAAAGCAAGAGAGAACAAAAGCAACACTCTCTCTCTCGAAGCCTATGATCTATACATTTTTCTCCCCCTTTGGCAACAAGTTACCAAAAAGTTCATAGAAAATGCATAGTGCTAGATCGACTCTCAGGCTTGATCTTCAATTGGTGGTGTAGAGATGGCTCCTTGGATGAAGGCTTCAGTTGATGTAGAGGGAGCTGGAGTTGATGCTGGAGCTGGTTGCACTGGAGCTGTAGGAGCTATGGCTGGTGCAGATGTTGCTCTAATGTCTGGCACTGGCACTGCAGCTGACCTCTGAGCTCTAGGCACTCTGGCAAATACATTAGTGGTAGTCTTGCCCTTCCTCTCCTGCATGTCATCCTGGAGCTGCTCCACAACTGACTGAATCTCAGTTAATTTGACATCAAGATCATAGAATTTTTGTTCCATGATTCTCTCCAAGCTTTCCTAATTCTGAGTTAAGGTGGCCAACCCCTTCTCAATCCTTAGTGTTGATGCTATCAAGTAACCAAGCTGCTCCTGCTTGTTCTTCAAGAAATACTCAGATGCCTCCTCTTGAGTTGGCATCTTGGCAGCCTTCTCCTTCCTTGCCTTCTCCTTCTGCAGCTGGCTCTTTGGGATCAGGCTTTTCAGGCAGTTGAGTTGATGCTCTGGCTTTGGACATTGGTTGTCTTCCTGCAGGCCTTTTGATCTTCATGCCTGGCTTTGTATTCTTAGCTGAGCCATACTCCTTTTTGAGTACTGCTTTCTTGGAAGTAGCCTCATCTTCTTCAGCTCTATAATCCTCATCTTCAGAGTCTGAGGTTCTCTTCTTCCTTTGCTTGGTAGCAGCCTTAGGCAGGTTGCTAGGAGTGTTCCTGCTGCCTTCATCTGAAGTGCTGGAGGGACTAGTGCCCTCACTCATTTGCATCTGCCCTTCTGACCTGTTCTGACTGTCACTCTGGTCTGACATGCTGCAAACACTGACTGCTGACCTTGTGAAGAGTTATAGATGAGATAGAGTGGATGAGCATCACAAAATGCAGAGATTTTTGTAAAAGAATGATTCAAAAATTCAGTTTTAGTTTTCCACAGAAAGCATTTCAGATCAACCGATTTTCAAACTCGGTGATACCGAAGCAGTTTTGGAACCTAAACTGATGAACTCGGTTGGACCGAGTCTCAGTTTGGTGGCACCAAGACTGCTAGGGTTTCACAAAGTCCTAAAATCGGTCGCACCGATTAGCAATTGTCGGTCAAACCAAGAGTTACTAGTGCAATGGCATAAGCCAAATCGGTGGGACCGAGTTTTTCAACTCGGTGGGTCCGAGATGGTTTCGGCGGAAACCTAACCCTAAATTTTCAAATCTCATCTAATCTACGGATTGCATTGACTGGATAGGAGTGTTTCAATCGTGGCAAGAATCAATAAGAACACAATATGCTAGGAATCAGACGAGGATAGCATAGTGATCGAGTCCATACCCTAGTTCGGCGATGAACTCGCTACAACGGCAACGACAGGGTGAATTCTGTTGACGGCAGTGGAGACCAGCGACAGGAGGCGGCTGGCGACAAGGAGACGATCCGGAGACCTTGGAGGCAGAGCGAGCTATTGCGCGGGCAAAGGGGTTCGGAGAAGTTTCCAAATTTTTGCCCGTGACTATATATAGCCCGACCCTGTCGGTGTGACCGAGTGGAACAACTCGGTGGCACCGAGATGCATAACAGTGTCAGTTACAGCAACTCGGTGTGACCGAAAAGTTCAAATCGGTTGCACCGAGATTGAAAACCTAGATCGACTTAGTGATCTCGGTGGGACCGAAATGGAGGAATCGGTCAGACCGAGAATCACAAAGAAGTTTTGGAAGATTAAGTCTATGAAGAATCGGGGACTCCGAGTGCTCCTCACACAGAGTGGTTCGAAACTGACTTGATCAAATTTTGTGATGTAGCATGAGTAGAGTTTGAGATGAGAAAAGCATAGATAGCTAGAGAAAGTTCTTAGGCATTCTTTTCCATCCACTTGGCCAAAAGAAGGAAGAACCAAGCAATCAAAACAACAAGTGGATGTCCTTGAATGAGTAAAATATGCACCAACATGCTCACATAATAAGATGGCAAATGAAATATGTGGCAAAGCATGCACAAGCAATTCTAGCATCTATCAAACAATTGGCGATGACTAGGTCATCTATATATGAGTATATTGACTTAGGAGTCAAATGATAAACATTTGATCATAGGTCATAGTCATCATTTAAGCTCAAGTGGGGTTACCACTTTTACATAATGCATTGATGTGTTCACACCATTAGAGTTGCTTTGACTCAAGTCTTAGAGTTAAGCTCCCCCTAGATGTGAGATCCCTTTTTAGAGGGATGAACTAACCTTTGGTTTTGTCGATGATGACTTCATGCAGATGTTGAAGATGTGGATGCTCAATGTTGATGTAGATCATTTGGAGCAATCCTTTGGAGTGAGTTGCACTTTCAACATACCTACATGGGTTAGTCCCACAAGGAACAAGCAAGAATATCCATAGATATAGAGTGATGCACACACAAGATAATGTCCATGGAAACATTAGGTTACCTTGTCCCTTGCCTTACCAACATGAGGGTTTGTGACTCCTTGAACTAGTGCAAGATGTGGAAGTTGATTGCACTTGTCATTGCCATAATGATATGAGTGAAGAATGTTGGTGGAGTCACCCTCAAGAACTCTCTAGTTCTTCTTCTTCGGGATCCATATCATCTTGATGGGAATCCTTGGAGTTGTAGTTGTACTTGATGAAGTAGAACTTGACGTAGTCTTGGGAACCCACTTGACCGAGACCTTAGGTGCTTCTTCAAATGCATCAATCTCTTCTTGAAGCTTGTCCTTGCCTTTATGGTCTTGTGGTGGAAGATCATCTTGAGCTTGTGTTCCCTTGAAGGAAGTAGGATCATACTTCTCTTGTTGAGGAACAAACTTCGTCTTGGGGTATTGATCTTCTTCCCACTCAACTCCATTGGCATTGAACTTTTGTTCAAAACCAACACCTTGATTCTTCCGGTTTCTTCCTTGCTTGCGTACAATTTCCTCGAATTGCTTACTCCCGACAAGGCTCTTGTAAACACCTTTCTCTATAATTCCCTTCAATAAGCTATTTTCTTGCTCAAGTGTAACTTGGCTAAGAGAATCATTAGTGGAATCAAGAGAACTACTAGAAGCAACAATATTGGATTTGACATTATTATTGTTACTACTAGAGGAAGTATCTTTCTTGTACTTGTTACTAGACTTGACTTGAGGCATGTAAGTAGATAGGAGTAAACGCTTGGCAATGTAAGAAGAACTTTTCTTACAGAGATCATCATTGATTGCTTTTAAGAACTCATGCTCTTGCTCAAGATTGAGCCTTTCAAAGCATAACTTCTCATGAGCCCTTAAAAGTTCTCGATGATCTTCGAAGATAGTTTCATGAGCCAACTTAAGAGTGTTTAGTTCTTTAGTTAGAAGCTCAATCTTCTCCTTATCATTGTCATTCATTTGATTAGCATGATTAATTGACATTTCATCATAGTATTCATCACTAGAGTTGTCAACAAGTAAATCATCATCCACAAGCAAGTCATCTTCATCACTATTGAAATCAACATACTCAGGATGTGTTACCTTTGGACCTTTGGCCATGAAGCATCTTCCAATTCCTTCATTTGGTGAGTCAAATATGTCATAGGAGTTGGTTGACACAAGTGCTAGACCGGCAACACCTTCATCTTGAGTATATTCGGAGTCGGAGTGATAGCTTCTCTCGGAGTGATGGTCGGAGTCGGAGCCGGATACCCATTCACCAACATGAGCTTGATGTCTTCGTTTTGTGTAGCTCCTTGATGACTTGTCCTTCCTTTCCGAATCCTTGCTTCTCCGTGAGGATCTTCGTTCATAACGATCATATCTACTCCTCCTCTCTCTCGATGGTGATTCTTCTCTTTGCTTCTTCTTTTTGGAGAATCTTCTCTTCTTTTGTAGGGTTCCGTACACTCATTGGAATAGTGTCCAGGCCTCCCACAATTGTAGCACTTGCGCTCTCGACTAGAAGATCTTTTGTCATGGTAAGACCTTGACTTGGAGCTTCTTTCTTTGCTTCTACTCTTGTAGAATTTGTTGAAGTTCTTCACCATTAAGCTCAATTCTTCATTGAAGGTTTGTTTCTCACTTGATGATGTAGGGGCTTCACTTGAGGCTTTGTAAGCACCACTTGACTTGTTGTGAAGTTCCTCCTTATCCTTGAGTGATATCTCATGAGCAACAATTCTTCCAATGACTTCCGTTGGCTTGAGATCTTTGTAGTTTGGCATCATTTGGATCAATGTGCACACGGTATCATACGTTCCATCCAATGCTCTTAGGATCTTCTTGATGATGAATCTGTCGGTCATCTCTTCACTCCCTAAGCCGGCAATCTCATTTGTAATAAGAGCAAGCCTAGAGTACATTTCAGCGACACCTTCACCATCCTTCATTTTGAACTTGTGAAGCTAACTTTGGAGCACATCCAACTTGGATTCCTTGACGGATTCAGTACCTTCGTGCATATCAATCAAAGTGTTCCAAATTTCCTTTGCATTCTTAAGACGGCTGATTTTTTTGAATTCTTCGGGGAACAATCCATTGAAGATGATATCACAAGCTTGAGCGTTGTATTGCAGCATCTTCAATTCTTCCGCATTAGCTTCACGGTTCGGCTCTCTCCCATCAAAGAATTCACCTTGCAAGCCAATACAAATAATAGCCCAAACGGCGGGTTTATGTCCGAGAATATGCATTTTCATCTTATGCTTCCAACTAGCAAAATTAGTACCATCAAAGTAAGGACCTCTATGGTGATAATTTCCCTCACTAGACGCCATACTCTCCTAGGTAGTGAAACCAAGGCTATGACCACCAAAGCTATGGAAATCAAAGCAAATGGAAACCAAAGCTCTGATACGACTTGTAGGACCTTGAAGTATGTCTAGAGGGGGGGTGATTAGACTACTTGACCAATTAAAAACTTAACCTTTTCCCAATTTTAGAGTTTGACAGATTTTAGCTATCTTCAAGCAATCATCACACAAATCAAGCAAGCATGCAAAGAGTATATAGGCAGTGGAAATTAAAGCATGCAACTTGCAAGAAAGTAAAGGGAAGGGTTTGGAGGATTCAAACACAATTGGAGACACAAATGTTTTTGGCGTGGTTCCGATAGGTGGTGCTATCGTACATCCACGTTGATGGAGACTTCAACCCACGAAGGGTAACGGTTGCGCGAGTCCACGGAGGGCTCCACCCACGAAGGGTCCACTAAGAAGCAACCTTGTCTATCCCACCATGGCTGTCGCCCACGAAGGACTTGCCTCACTAGCGGTAGATCTTCACGAAGTAGGCGATCTCCTTGCCCTTACAAACTCCTTGGTTCAACTCCACAATCTTGTCGGAGGCTCCCAAGTGACACCTAGCCAATCTAGGAGACACCACTCTCCAAGAAGTAACAAATGGTGCGTTGATGATGAACTCCTTGCTCTTGTGCTTCAAATGATAGTCTCCCCAACACTCAACTCTCTCTCATAGGATTTGGATCTGGTGGAAAGAAGATTTGAGTGGAAAGCAACTTGGGGAAGGCTAGACATCAAGATTCATATGGTAGGAATGGAATATCTTGGCCTCAACACATGAGTAGGTGGTTCTTTCTCAGAAATGGTAAGTTGGAAGTGTAGGTCTAGTCTGATGGCTCTCTCCATGAATGAAGAGGAGGTGGAGGGGTATATATAGCCTCCACACATAATCTAACCGTTACACACAATTTACCAAACTCGGTGAGACCGATTCAACAGACTCGGTCGGACCGATTTAGTAAACCTAGTGACCGTTAGTGATTTTCGGTGGGACTAACATGCAACTCGGTGAGACCGATTTGGTTAGGGTTAGGGCATAATGTAATCTAGGTAAGACCGATTTTACAAACTCGTTAAGACCGATTTTGGTAATAAGCTTTCCAGAGAGTTGGTCAGGTAAACTCGGTGGGACCGATTTGCTCTTTTCGGTGAGACCGAAATGTTACAAAAGGGAAATAGAGAGTTTACATTGCAATCTCGGTGGGACCGATCGCTCACTTCGGTTAGACCGAAACGTTACGAAGGGAAACAGAGAGATTACAATCCCATCTCGGTGAGACCGAGATCCCTATCAGTAGGACCAACTTGCCTAGGGTTTGTGGCAGTGGCTATGACATTTGAAATCGGTGGCGCCGGATAGGAAGAATCGGTGTGACCGATTTTGGCTTTGGGTTTAGGTCATTTGTGGATGTGAGAAAGTAGCTGAGGGTTTTGGAGCATACCACTAAGCACATGAAGCAAGGGGCTCATTAAGCAACACATCATCCCTCCTTGATAGTATTGGATTTTCCTATAGACTCAATGTGATCTTGGATCACTAAAATATAAAATGAAGAGTCTTGAGCTATTGAGCTTGAGCCAATCCTTTGTCCTTAGTATTTTGAGGGATCCACTTTCATCATCCATGCCATGCCATTCATTGAGCTTTCCTGAAATATAGGTCTTGGAATAGCATTAGCTCAATGAGCTATATGTTGTTATGAATTACCAAAACCACCTAGGGATAGTTGCACTTTCAACTTGGCTTCCAGGCGAAGCCAAAGGGCAAGTGCGGAGCATCGCGAGCCATAACCGCCTGCGGCCTTGATGACACGTCACGATTGATGGGACGTGCGTGTCTCCACTTCCCCATGCCGCCTTGATATTTGCCCGGCCTGGTGGTCGCCCATTGTCAGAGTAACTTGCCCTCTGAGATTGTCACGCCCGACCTCCGTTTCTTCTCCCCCCAATCGTGTAGTTGTATGCACAGATTCAATGCCAGTGCCTCATCTCCTTTTCTGGCTTCCGCCGTGGCCCCGCAGTCGAGGAAGAAGAAGGGGAAGCCGCATGCGCCGGCCAGGTCCCCACCAGCCTTGGAGCCGGCTCTTGAGCGGTCGACAGTGATCAACCAGGAGGGGTTGGACAAGGTCCATCATGCCCTCGCGATAGATTCAAATGAGTGGAAGGCGACGGCCGTCCGCCCTGCATCTTGGCGCGCGAGTGAGATGAGTGCCACTGAGATCCCCATCTATCTCCACACTCTCCTTGCGAGTCTGATTCCTCCTTTATCTCCCTTCTTGAACATTGTGATCTCGCATTATCAGATCCACCTGCTGCATCTGGACCCCTGCTCTGTTATCCTTCTTGTTATCTTCGCCTTCATTTACGAGGCCATGGTCGGCATTACCCCTTTCGCGGCCCTGTTTCATCATTTCTTCCTACTCCGGTTAGTCGATCCTCGCCAATGCTCTGGATGCGTGGCCTTCGAAGCTGTGGCCGCAACCGCCGGCTCAGGGATCGACTTCGAGCTTTCGCCTGCTGCGAAGGAGTTCTCGAAGCAATGGCTGCTCATGGATGCTGGCATGTATAGCCCCCTGCTCCTGACTCCTGGGGCCCCGGCCTCGCCTAGCTCCGGTTGGGGCCACGCGAAGCTCTCTGACTGGCGCCTTGCTTTCGTGTGGAAGAGGTTGGCAAGGTTGCAAGAGCTGGAGGTGATGACGCAGATGGTGGTGAAGGAATTCGTTAGGCAGCGCGTCGCTCCCGTTCAGCGCCATTCTCGCCAATGTGGGACCTTGCCGGCGTCGAGGCCGTTACTGGCTGCTCGAACCTTGAGCATGGTGCTTAAATTCTTGATGGGTGAATCTGAGCCCGCTGACCTTCCTGGGGGGTGGCTGCCTCCTCTATTAGTGATCGAACGAGGCGACCTTCGTGGGGAAGATGCCCCTATTCGACGAGCGGGGGTTGCTTCCGGAGGGCCTGGAGGGGCCTCGCGAGAACCCCGTCTTCCTGGCTCGCCTTCTACTCGACCCTGCCGCGTGCACCCCAAGTGTGGAAGCAGGGGGCGTTCGCCGCCAGCAGCTGTTGAGGGCTCCTCCGGTGGCCTGGCACCCATGATGGCCCTGGAGATCGGGGCTCCTAAGGCCCAGAAAGGGGTCGTCACGGAGCTGACGCAACCCCATGCACTGGAGGCAGAGGCTCCTGAAGCTCGGGGCGATGGCTTCGAGGTGGCTGCCGACGGCAAGGCGCCCACCGATGGCTCCAGAGCCGTTGGCCAGAAGACCCCGCCAAGCGCCCCTGCTCCTGGAGCCTTCGCCCCGGATGCCCTGCCGAGTGCTCCTCCTCCCGAGGATCGTCCGCCGGGGTCCGGTCAGTCCCGCCTGAGTCTTGAATCGCTCCTGAAGAGGAAAGGATTTCCATTCCGCAACGATGGCACCCGTCGGCCGCTGAAGTTGAGGAGATATGCGGCTGCCGATGAGTAAGTACCTTTGCTCTTGATTCCTTGTGCATCACGTTTTCTCCTGACTAGGGTCTTGCAGGGCTCCTGTGAAGACGAAACCTTGGGAGGCGAGCGCCTCCAAGGATCACAGCTTGACTCCAGCACACAGCCCCCGGCGCCCTAGTCCTACGCAGGGCGTGGGGCCGACTCCGGCTGACACGATGCCGCAAGGGCCCCCTGGACCCGAGCTTCCTGCTCCCTCTCTCTGCGGCTCAACCTGTGAGACGGGGGACGCACCGGCGATCCTTCCTATCGTCATTGCCGGCAAGGGGGCACCCCTTGGGTGGCCTTCGTCTTCAGGTTGTGGGGCTACACTAGACAGACCCGGCCGGCGGCAGGCGGGACGCTCAATGCCTCCTCGGCAGCCTCCAGGGACGAAAAAGGCCTTGGTGATGCGTTGGCGCTTGCACGCGGGTGCAATGCCGGCATTTCGAGCTCTTTGATGAGGTGATGCGTGCGATGATCCAGCTTGGCGGGGAGCTTGCTAATGTCGACACCAGGCTTGAGGCGGAAGGCTGCCACCTAGCGCATGAGTGGCAGCAGCTGAAGGTTGCCATCAACCTTGGGAGACTTTAGCACGACGAGGCCGATGCGCTTGCGGCGGCCTCGCTTGCGGCTTCTCGCGAGGCTTGCGCCCGTGCCATGGAGGCGGCCGAGGAGCGGGAGAAGGAGCGGGAGCAGGAGCATTTGTCTTCAAATGCGGCCCTTGAGCGAGATGTTGAGGAGCGTCGTGTCCTCCTGGCCTCCTCTCCAGACGAGGTGGCCTTTGTCGAGGCGAAGCTCCTAAGGCGCCACAATGACTTGAAGTTGGAGACTGTGGAGCACAACATGGCGTTGGAGAGGCTAGAGGTGAGGGAATGCCAGACTACCGTGGCTGAGGATGCCGTCACAGCCCGAGAAGCCCAGGTCCAACTGGAGGTGGAGGATAGGGTGGCGAAGGTGCGTGCTGACTTGGCTGAGGGGCATTGCGTGGATCTGGAGCTTCTCAAGGCCGAGCTTGAAGGTAGGACCTCCGCCCTGAAGGCAAAGCTACAATCCACGGAACAGCGTGAGAGTGCCGCTCAAGAAACCCTGACTTCTTCTGAATCTGCCTTGAATTCTGCCCGCGCCGAGATATCTTCTCTCCAAAAGCAAGTCAAGGACACCCCTCCCTTTTGAAGAAGGCTTCGAGTGAAAAGAGCCACCGCCTAACACTGGAACGCGAGCACGGCTCCATGCTCCGAGGTTTGTGCGTCAGAGCTAACCAGGCCTTGGGTGCTATCTGCGACGAGAGCGCTCCTGTCACGCCCAATATGCGACCCTATCCAAAAGGAACTCGAAGGTCCCACCAAGGATAGACCCGCATATTGAAACGCTTTTGCAAGGTGGATATCATTCCATCAACATTACATAATAGATGGGGATACATACAAGGGGCATACAATGCCACACGAATACAACATCCTCATACATAAGAGCACCATCCGACTACGGATGAAACACAAACAGAAGCTCAAACGACATCCACCCTACTAGCCAAGGCTGCCGACCTGGAACCTATCCCCTGATCGAAGAAGCATAAGAAGAACTCAACGCAAAGCAAGCATCGCTCTCGCGTCATGATCATCTCACAACCTGTACCTGCAACTATTGTTGTAGTAATCTGTGAGCCACGAGGACTCAGCAATCCCATTACCATGGGTATCAAGACTAGCAAAGCTTAATGGGAAAGGAAGGGGTAAAGTGGTGAGGCTGCAGCAGCGACTAAGCATATATGGTGGCTAACATACGCAAATAAGAGCGAGAAGAGAACAAGCGGAACGGTCCTGAAGCTAACCATGATCAAGAAGTGATCCTGAACTCCTACCTACGTCAAGCATAACCCAGAAACCGTGTTCACTTCCTGGACTCCACCGAAAAGAGACCATCACGGCTACACACACGGTTGATGCGTTTAAATTTGGATCTAGTGTCAAGTTATCTACAACCGGACATTAACAAATTCCCATCTGCCTATAACCGCAGGCACGGCTTTCGAAAGATTATACCCTGCAGGGGTGTCCCAACTTAGCCGATGATAAGCTCTCGTGATCAATGAAGGATATACCTTCTCCCAGGAAGACCCGATCAGACTCGGAATCCCGGTTTACAAGACATTTTGACAATGGTAAAACAAGACCAGCAAGACCGCCCGATGCGCCGACAATCCCGATAGGAGCTGCACATATCTCGTTCTCAGGGCAACACCGGATGAGCAATCCGTACAACTAAAACCATACGTCAAGTTTCCCTGAGGGGGCGCCGCAAAGGGCTCTAGTTCGGACCAACACTTGGACAAGCACTGGCCCGGGGGGGGGGGGCTAAAATAAAGATGACCCTCGGGATGTGCGACTCCCAAGGGAAAAAGGGGTAGGTTAGGCAAATGGTAAAACCAAGGTTGGGCCTTGCTGGAGGAGTTTTATTCAAAGCGAACTGTCAAGGGGGTCCCAAAAATCACCCGACCGCGTAAGGAACGCAAAATCCAGGAACATAACACCGGTATGACGGAAACTAGGGCGGCAAGAGTGGAACAAAACACCAGGCATAAGGCCGAGTCTTCCACCCTTTACCAAGTATATAGATGCATTAATAATATAAGAGATATTGTGATATCCCAACCAAAATCCTGTCCACCATGGAGCAATCTTCAACTTCACCTGCAACTAGGAATGCTATAAGAGGGCTAAGCAAAGCGGTAACATAGCCAAGCAACGGTTTGCTAGGAAGGGTGTCAAAGGTTATAGGTTCATGGCAATTTGGGAGGTTTGAGGAGCAAAAGATAGGTAATGCAGCATAGCGATAGAACGAAGCAACTAGCATAGCAATGATAGTAGTGAGATCCAGGGTAGCGGTCATCTTGCCTGAAATCCCGCAAGGAAGAAGAACGAATCCATGAAGAAGACGAACGGATGAAGCCGAACCAACCGTAGACGAACGAATCCTCACGATCGCAATGAAATAGGAACTATCGAAAAGAAGCACACAACATAGTAAACACACCACTCATAGACAATACATGATGCACAACAAGCATGATGCATGACAAAGCTACATGGAGCTACTCATGGCAAGAGATGATGCAAACAAGAACAACACATCAAGGCAAGTTTAAATGAGGCCGGGAACAACATATAACAATTCCGGTAAGTCCTCATATGCATATTTCGAAATTGGTCCAGATCTGAACAAACCTTATGTTCAAGTTGTTAAACAGCAAGTTAAGATGCACCAAGATGATCTACACGAGATTCTAGTCGAGTTACATCTAAAGTTCATTTAGTTCGGAGCTACGGCCTAGAAGATATGAGCAAAACAAGATAAACATGGCATTGATGCAAAATGCACCCAAACATCAAGCAAACACCTCAAAACAAGGATGCAATATGATAATATGAAACTACATGCAATATCAAGCAAGTTTCATATAGGGCACACTCAAAACGGAGCAATGGTGCAACACACGCACTCTATACAAATTTAAAGGACAAGCTATCCAAAACAGCAACTAGGCATATTGCAAGCATCAAAACAACATGCTACGGACCTCAACAAGTAAACAAAAGGCATGGGCATGATGTAAAGATAAAGCATTACAAAACATGAACACTGAGCTATCTCCAGAAATCACTAGAACATGCTCAAACACACATGGAAAGATTGCAAATAATAACAATTCAGACTTTGCAGAAAATAACATCAGGTTGCAATGTTTAGAGCTATCAAACAACATGTTACAGGAACTTATCATGGCAAACAAAGGAATGGCATGAATCTACTAATTGCATAGATCAAAAGTCCTTTACTGACCATAAGCCAAAAAGGATCAGAAAATATGATGGCACCCACGTAAACATGCGAGTTATAATACAGATACAAACATGGCAGAAACAGAATTATGAAGGCATGTAGATGAGCTTGTACCACTCACCACAGAGCAATACATGGCATGGCAAGTCACCCAACAGTAAGAAGGCATGTTTGTGAAGCTAAGCATGGCAATATCAAGTTCATAGGGTGCATGGATCACTAGGAAAACACATGGCAACAACTGAACTTAATGTTAACAGGCTGACAGCAACATTATCAAGCAACTTTGAAGCAAGATATGAACAAGCTACAGCAAGCTATAATTTCAATCAGGGGCATGGATGTATAGAGCATGACATGTAGAACAAAACACATTTAGTGAACATCTCCAGATTATGCATAGAATGATTAGTAGCAACATGTTTATATAGCATCACGAAATAACAGATTCAGCCTAGCGAAACAGCAACAGCAAGTACCCTACTTAACAAGCTCGATTCACTCACCACAAGTCATTGCATGACAAGATAAGCATAGCATCAGCAAGAAGACATGTTTTTGAAACAAACCAAGTCAAGAACAAGTTCATAGCATGCAAGGATCGACTACAACAACCTAGGCCAAATTGAATAACAAGTAAACAATCTGCCAGGAAACATTTTGAAGCAAAAGTAGAGCACGAAAATGACATGCTAGACTACTCCATAATTGCAAAAAGGGGCATGAATGGATAGACAAAAACCACATGTTCAAAACACCCTTACTGAAGTATCTCAAAATATGCATGGACCTCTCTGTAGCATCAAGTTTACATGGCATCAAAATAACAGCAGAACAGGGACTAAAATCAGCAACATTACGATGCCTAGTTTGCATGCTTGTGCTAGTCACCACATTGATCACAGAAATACATGGTAAGCACCTCTGTAAAGAACACATGGCATAGTTCAAAACACATGTAGAACTCAACCTCATAGGATGCACACATCAATCATGGCAAAAATGACAAAAGAGCTCGTTCTGTTAACAGACATCAGATAACATTAAGAAGCACTCTTACAATGATGATTCAGGCATCAAGATGAGCTCGAATGAAAATGATGCAATGGATTGAAATGATTTACTCGTTGAGGCGAACAATTTGACATATTACACGCACGAAATGAGCTACGGATGCAGAGATACGATGTGATGAACATGGCATGATTATGACAAAATATCAAGGACTTAGTGGATTTTCGGGGAAGGGGAAACTCAACCTTCGTGGATCAGATCTGGAGTTCGCCGGATACGGGGCCGGAGGAGGCGGGGAGATGGCCGAGGAGGCGCGGCAGAGGCGGATCCGGCCGGTCCATCCCTGATCCGGCGGGGGACGGCGGCGAACGGGCGCGGCTCCGGCGATGGAGGCGACGCGGGGCGGAGGCGGGCGTCGGTCGGAGCCGCGGCGACCTGGCGGCGGCGGAGCTCGGGCGGCTCCGACAAGGGGCGGGGCCGCGGGGAGGCGTCCGGCCTGGCGAGGGGCGGCGGAGGCGGCACGGCACGGCCGGGGTGGCGCGGCGAAGTTGCCGGAGGGAGGAGCAGGACGGGGCGGCGCCGGGACGGAGCGGCGCGGCGCGCCGGCGGGCGGGACGCGGCGGCGCACGGGCGGGCGGAGGCGGCGGGCGGGTCGTGCGGGCTGGCCGCGCGGACGACGGTGGGAGGCCACGTGGCGGACGCCGGTTGGACGAGGGGGCGTGGGCGGACGTGTCCGGCCGCCGGGCGGACACGTCCGGTGGCTGAGAGGGAGAGAGGCTAGGGTTAGGGTAGGAAACATCCACAAATTTCGGGGGAGAGGGCATATAAATAGGTAGAGGGAGCTAGGAGAGTCCAAATGAGGAGCGGTTTTCGCCCACACGATCGTGATCGAACAACCGAGAGCATGGAGGGGAGTTAGCTGGGTTTTGGGCCACTTTGGAGAGGTGTTGGGCTGCAAAGAGAGATGGGCTTTACGGTTACGCGGTTTACCGTTGGAGTACCAAACGACCTCCAAATGGCACGAAACTTGACAGGCGGTCTCCCGGTGGTATACCAAGGCCGCTTGGCAAGACTCGGTCCATTCCGAGAACGTTTAACACCCACACACGAAATCAAGGTCTGAGAGGGGCGACGGGCGCGCGCGAGAGGTCCGGACTCCGAACGGACAACGGAGAGAACCGGCGGAACCCGAACAGATGCAAGTTTTGACAAACATGCAGATAAAATGCAGATGATGACATGGCAAAATGCAACACGCAAGCAAATGACATGGCAATGACAGCGAATAACTGAAGGACACCTGGCGCATCGAATCCGGGGCGTTACAACACTCCTCCACTAACAAGAGATCTCGTCCCGAGATCTTAGGACCGAGATGGAAGGGAAAAGGGATGAGGTGAAACAAGAACTCAATAGAAGAAGAAAAGAATCGAGAGCACTCAAGAAGAAGAGAGGAACGACGAGAATGACGAGAATCGAAAGCTCACAGAATCAGATAGACTATGAAACCACTTTGGTTAGAACGAGATGAGAAACGAATAAGACTGAAAGGATTTAGGCAAAACTCCGATTGGACATGGAAATAATAGAACATGAGCTTGAGAAGATGGAATGATTCTTGATGAAGACATGGCACAAAACTCCGGAAAGAATTGAAAGAGAAATTGAATGAAAAGAATTTAGAAGGATTGAATGGAGTTGTTGAGAAAATCAACAACGAAAGAATAAGCTTGGTGTGGTCTTATAGGTTACATCTCAAGATCATAAGGTGATAACCGACCACAAACGGAAATGATTGGATAGCTGAGAAGAACGAAGACATGCAAAACTCCACTTCAAAAGAATACGAAGAATTAATTGCACTTCGAGATGCGAGAAGAAAAGATACTTGAACTCCACCAACGAGAATCTTGATGAACTCTTGAAGAATGAATTAAATCATAAAGAACCACCATGAAGAACTCCGGTAACAAAAGGATGACGAGATAAAATGAAGGATGAAAGAATAAGATGATCGTTGCGATGATTTAGATGGAGGTTCCAACGAAAGGGCCGAGGAAATTTTGAACTCCGGGAAAGAAAAGATGAAAACACTTGGAATTAGAATTTATTCATCAAGAACAAACTCCGAAGGAAGGGATTACTCACTTGGATGAGATAAGAATAAGATTTATTTTATGCTTATCCTTCATCAAATTAAATTGATGACAAGCAATGGATTCTTCATACTACTTATTCTTCTTGAAAAGGATTAAGGGGAATATAGCACAAAACTTGAGAAAGTCTTCATGAACCACCGGTAGGATTGAAAGAACGAATGGATTAAAATGATAAACAAGGAAAAAGAATCTTGAACGAACCACCGTAAGAATTTGGAAATGACTGATGAAAGAGAAGGAATCACCGGGAAGAATTAGAAGAACCAATAAGCAAGAGGGGATTTATATGCAGAAGAACAAAGAGATCATGATCTGATTAAAGAATACTTGAACGAAGCACCGGGATAATTGGATAACGGTAGCTGAAATGATGGCCTCCGGTGAAAAGAAACAGAAATCAACTTCTGACATACTCCGGATGGTTAAGAAAAGAATATCTGACAAATGGAATAATCCGAGAGGATAACATGAAGCTAAAACCACGAATCTTCGAGAGAATGGAAAGCAAGGAGGTTGAGCCAACAATGCAAATGATTTTAAATCGATCTTGGAAAAGCATCTGACTGATGAAATACATTCTTACGTTACACTTGAAAAGAATTAGGAATGGCTCCGGAATAATTAGAAGAGTCAGGTAAGTTCCTGGAAAAAGACCTGTGGGTTAGGGCCCACTGAAGAGATAACACCGTTGAAAAGGATTGTTGACGAGATGGATGAAGCACTGGAACAATTGAAATATTTGAATGAGGTGACAGCCTCGAATTAATTCAAACACAGACAAATCTCCAGAGATTTCTAGAGCACTCCGGAAGGATAAAATGGCGAGAGGCAAACGAGCAGGGAGAACACTTTGAAGGAAAGGAATATGATTAACCCGAAAAACTTGAATTGAGTCCACCGGAAAAAGAAAGGGATGAAGAATGACAAACAAAATGAGAATTCACCGGTTGAAACAAATGATGAAAGACTGAAGAGGCTTCACACGAATGAAATTGATGCTCGAAAGAGACTCAAACTCAACTCCGGGAAGAAAAGGGTGGGAGGGCGGGAAAACAAAGGAAACTTGGAAGGGGAAACCGACGAATAACTTGAAGAGAAGACACAGGTTGAAAGAAAGAAAAGGCTTCACATGAGTAGGATGCATACTCGTTTACGAACTCCGGTTCTGAGAAGAAGAAGGGTGGGCGGGTGGGAAAGAAAACAACTGAGGATTGAACTCAAAGATGAAGAGGCTCGAGTCAACTTGACGAGAAATGCACCGGATGAAAAGAGCTGAGAACCAACGATCGGAAAACCAACTGCATGAACCTAAAGAAAATTTGAAGGGGAAGAGAAGTAATTCAAAACACCTACGTCAAGATTCCTTACCAGAGCGACGAAGGGGTAGAGGAGTAAAAAGAATTCCTACTCTCCAATATAACTAGACTCCGAAAATAGTTTTCTTCTAGACTCAACAACGACCAAACTTCACGATCAATCAAGGGGGATCCTAGGGTCGGTCGAGGCTCTGATACCAACTTGTCACGCCAAATATGCGACCCTATCCAAAAGGAACTCGAAGGTCCCACCAAGGATAGACCCGCATATTGAAACGCTTTTGCAAGGTGGATATCATTACATCAACATTACATAATAGATGGGGATACATACAAGGGGCATACAATGCCACACGAATACAACATCCTCATACATAAGAGCACCATCCGACTACAGATGAAACACAAACAGAAGCTCAAACGACATCCACCCTGCTAGCCCAGGCTGCCGACCTGGAACCTATCCCCTAATCGAAGAAGCAGAAGAAGAACTCAACGCAAAGCAAGCATCGCTCTCGCGTCATGATCATCGCACAACCTGTACCTGCAACTGTTGTTGTAGTAATCTGTGAGCCACGAGGACTCAGCAATCCCATTACCATGGGTATCAAGACTAGCAAAGCTTAATGGGAAAGGAAGGGGTCAAGTGGTGAGGCTGCAGCAGCGACTAAGCATATATGGTGGCTAACATACGCAAATAAGAGCGAGAAGAGAACAAGCGGAACGGTCGTGAAGCTAACCATGATCAAGAAGTGATCCTGAACTCCTACCTAGGTCAAGCATAACCCAGAAACCGTGTTCACTTCCTGGACTTCGCCGAAAAGAGACCATCACGGCTACACACACGGTTGATGCATTCTAATTCGGATCTGGTGTCAAGTTATCTACAACCGGACATTAACAAATTCCCATCTGCCTATAACCGCAGGCACGGCTTTCGAAAGATTATACCCTGCAGGGGTGTCCCAACTTAGCCCATGATAAGCTCTCGTGATCAACGAAGGATATACCTTCTCCCAGGAAGACCCGATCAGACTTGGAATCCCGGTTTACAAGACATTTCGACAATGGTAAAACAAGACCAGCAAGACCGCCCGATGACCGACAATCCCGATAGGAACTGCACATATCTCGTTCTTAGGGCAACACCGGATGAGCAATCTGTACAACTAAAACCAGACCTCAAGTTTCCCTGAGGGGGCGCTGCAAAGGGCTCTAGTTCGGACCAACACTTAGACAAGCACTGGCCCATGGGGGGGCTAAAATAAAGATGACCCTCGGGATGCGTGACTCCCAAGGGAAAAAGGGGTAGGTTAGGAAAATGGTAAAACCAAGGTTGGGCCTTGCTGGAGGAGTTTTATTCAAAGCGAACTGTCAAGGGGGTCCCATAAATCACCCGACCACGTAAGGAACGCAAAATCCGGGAACATAACACCGATATGACGGAAACTAGGGTGGCAAGAGTGGAACAAAACACCAGGCATAAGGCCGAGTCTTCCACCCTTTACCAAGTATATAGATGCATTAATAATATAAGAGATATTGTGATATAACAACCAAAATCCTGTCCATCGTGGAGCAATCTTCAACTTCACCTGCAACTAGCAATGCTATAAGAGGGCTAAGCAAAGTGGAAACATAGCCAAGCAACGGTTTACTAGGAAGGGTGTCAAAGGTTAGAGGTTCATGGCAATTTGGGAGGTTTGAGGAGCAAAAGATAGGTAACGCAGCATAGCGATAGAACGAAGCAACTAGCATAGCAATGATAGTAGTGAGATCCAGGGTAGCGGTCATCTTGCCTGAAATTCCACAAGGAAGAAGAATGAATCCATGAAGAAGATGAACGGATGAAGCCGAACCAACCGTAGACGAACGAATCCTCACGATCGCAACGAAACAGGAACTATCGAAAAGAAGCACACAACATAGTAAACACACCACTCATAGACAAGACATGATGCACAACAAGCATGATGCATGACAAAGCTACATGGAGCTACTCATGGCAAGAGATGATGCAAACAAGAACAACACATCAAGGCAAGCTTAAATGAGGCCGGGAACAACATATAACAATTCCGGTAAGTCCTCATATGCATATTTCGAAATTGGTCCAGATCTGAACAAACCTTATGTTCAAGTTGTTAAACAGCAAGTTAAGATGCACCAAGATGATCTACATGAGATTCTAGTCGAGTTACATATAAAGTTCATTTAGTTCGGAGCTACGGCCTAGAAGATATGAGCAAAACAAGATAAACATGGCATTGATGCAAAATGCACCCAAACATCAAGCAAACACCTCAAAACAAGGATGCAACATGATAATATGAAACTACATGCAATATCAAGCAAGTTTCATATAGGGCACACTCAAAACAGAGCAATGGTGCAACACACGCACTCTATACAAATTTAAAGGACAAGCTATCCAAAACAGCAACTAGGCATATTGCAAGCATCAAAACAACATGCTACCGGACCTCAACAAGTAAACAAAAGGCATGGGCATGATGTAAAGATAAAGCATTACAAAACATGAACACTGAGCTATCTCCATAAATCACTAGAACATGCTCAAACACACATGGAAAGATTGCAAATAATAACAATTCAGACTTTGCAGAAAATAACATCAGGTTGCAATGTTTAGAGCTATCAAACAACATTATACAGGAACTTATCATGGCAAACAAAGGCATGGCATGAATCTAATAATTGCATAGATCAAAAGTCCTTTATTGACCATAAGCCGAAAAGGATCAGAAAATATGATGGCACCCACGTAAACATGGCAAGTTATAATACAGATTCAAACATGGCAGAAATAGAATTATGAAGGCATGTAGATGAGCTTGTACCACTCACCACAGAGCAATACATGGCACGGCAAGGCACCCAACAGTAATAAGGCATGTTTGTGAAGCTAAGCATGGCAATAGCAAGTTCATAGGGTGCATGGATCACTAGGAAAACACATGGCAACAACTGAACTTAATGTTAACATGCTGACAGCAACATTATCAAGCAACTTTGAAACAAGATATGAACAAGCTACAGCAAGCTATAATTGCAACCAGGGGCATGGATGTGTAGAGCATGACATGTAGAACAAAACACATTTAGTGAACATCTCCAGATTATGCATAGAATGATTAGTAGCAACATGTTTATATAGCATCACGAAATAACAGGTTCAGCCTAGCGAAACAGCAACAACAAGTACCCTACTTAACAAGCTCGATTCACTCACCACAAGTCACTCCATGACAAGATAAGCATAGCATCAGCAAGAAGACATCTTTGTGAAACAAACCAAGTCAAGAACAAGTTCATAGCATGCAAGGATCGACTACAACAACCTTGGCAAAATTGAATAACAAGTAAACAATCTGCCAGGAATCATTTTGAAGCAAAAGTAGAGCACGAAAATGACATGCTAGACTACTCCATAATTGCAAACAGGGGCATGAATGGATAGACAAAAACCACATGTTCAAAACACCCTTACTGAAGTATCTCAAAATATGCATGGACCTCTCTGTAGCATCAAGTTTACATGGCATCAAAATAACAACAGAACAGGGACTAAAATCAGCAACATTACGATGCCTAGTTTGCATGCTTGTGCTAGTCACCACATTGATCACAAAAATACATGGTAAGCACCTCCGTAAAGAAGACATGGCATAGTTCAAAACACATGTAGACATCAACCTCATAGGATGCACACATCAATCATGGCAAAAATGAAAAAAGAGCTCGTTCTGTTAACATACAGCAGATACCATTAAGAAGCACTCTTACAACGATGATTCAGGCATCAACATGAGCTCAAATGAAAATGACGCAATGGAATGAAATGATTACTCGTTGATACGAACAATTTGACATATTACACGCACGAAAGGAGCTATGGATGCAGAGATACGATGCGATGAACATTGCATGATTATGACAAAATATCAGGGACTTAGTGGATTTTCGGGGAAGGGGAAAGTCAACCTTCGTGGATCAGATCTGGAGTTCGCCGGAGACGGGGCCGGAGGAGGCGGGGAGATGGCCGGGGAGGCGCGGCGGAGGCGGATCCGGCCGGTCCCATCCCGGATCCGGCGGGGGATGACGGCGAACGGGCGCGGCTCTGGCGAGGGAGGCGATGCGGGGCGGAGGCGGGCGCCGGTCGGAGCCGCGGCGACCTGGCGGCGGCGGAGCTCGGGCGGCTACAGCGAGGGGCGGGGCCGCGGGGAGGCGTCCGGCCTGGCGAGGGGCGGTGAAGGCCGCACGGCGTGGCCGGGGCGGCGCGGCGAAGTCGCCGGAGGGAGGAGCAGGACGGGGCGGCGCCGGGATGGAGCGGCGGCGGCGCGCCGGCGGACGGGGATGCGGCGGCGCTCTGGCGGCGCGAGCGTGCGGGGAGGCGCACGGGCGGGCGGAGGCGGCGGGCGGGCCGCGCGGGCCCGGCTCGGGCCCCGCGGGCTGGCGGCGCGGACGACATCGGGAGGCCACGTGGCGGACGCCGGTTGGACGAGGGGGCGCGAGGCGGACGTGTCCGGCCGCCGGGCGGACACGTCCGGCTGCTGAGAGGGAGAGAGGCTAGGGTTAGGGTAGGAAACATCCGCGAATTTCGGGGGAGAGGGCATATAAATAGGTAGAGGGAGCTAGGAGAGTCCAAATGAGGAGCGGTTTTCGCCCACGTGATCGTGATCGAACGACCGAGAGCATAGAGGGGAGTTAGCTGGGTTTTGGGCCACTTTGGAGAGGTGTTGGGCTGCAAAGAGAGAGGGGCTTTACGGTTACGCGGTTAACCGTTGGAGTACCAAACGACCTCCAAATGGCACGAAACTTGACAGGCGGTCTCCCGGTGGTATACCAAGGCCGCTTGGCAAGATTCAGTCCATTCCGAGAACGTTTAACACCCGCACACGAAATCAAGGTCTGAGAGGGGCGACGGGTGCGCGTGAGAGGTCCGGACTCCGAACGGACAACAGAGAGAACCGGCGGAACCCGAACGGATGCAAGTTTTGACAAACATGTAGATAAAATGCAGATGATGACATGGCAAAATGCAACACGCAAGCAAATGACATGGCAATGACCGCGAATAACTGAAGGACACCTGGCGCATCGAATTCGGGGCGTTACAGCTCCCGATCCACACAAGAGCGACTACGCGAGCCATCTTAAGTTCTCACCGATGTAGTGACCCGCTTGGAAGATCAGGTTGTGAAGGCTCGCCCGCTTGTCGAGGAGAGGAGTCGGAGCCTCCTTGGGCGTGCGCTCTCGCGCGTCTTCAGTAATCTCCTGGACCGCGATTCCCACTTCGATTTCAACACCGTGCTCGCCCTTGTGCCTGCGACCACCCAGGACAAGCTCGCCAAGTGGGTGGATGACTATGTGGATGCCTTGGTGAAGAAGCTGGCTCCCGAGGATGACACGGCCGTGCTCATGCCCGGAGCGGATACGGGCAGTGCAGACGAGGAGGATGGTTGTCGAGGCTCCGGTAGCGCGGGTGGAGGCGACGAAGAGGATGCGCTTGGCTAGACCTGTAGTTCTGATTGCTTTACCCTGTATACAAAACTTGGAAGTTCCCTCGTAAGAGCATTTTCAAAAGGGGGGCCCCTTGTGATTGTGATGTACATAATTATCTTTTGGCCCCAGGAGTCTCGATTGGGCCTTGACGTTGTAGAAACATTTGTACACCCGAGACATGCCTAACGTGGGCTCGTGAGGGCCTGGCTCTTACAAGGGGCCCTGTTGACCTGCCCTGGAGTGCCTCGCGACGAGCCAATCGCCAGATCGTGGTGAGGTGGGCGCGGTGGAGGCCGCATCCTTTAGCCCCCGGGAGGAAAGCGATCAATCCCTGCGCGCACACCGTACCCAGCCCCCACTTGCGGGGCGCTCGAGGGCAGAGCGACAGTCATGAGTTCCAGAAAAGTGCAACGATAAAAGGCAAGAGAGAAATGCAAGATGAGAAAAACTCCCCCCATTTTTATAAACGCACGAGAACCAAACTGCTTCAAAAAGCCGACGAACAAGTACAAAAAGGAGGCAAAAGCAAATGGCCGTGTCCGGCGCCTAGCCAGTCTTCTAGTCTTCTCACCAGCACGGAGCTACGTGCTTCCACTAGCTGGGCATAATCATTGGGGACAGTGTCGATGGCCAGCGCGGAGCATGGTGCTTCCACTAGGACGTGGGTGGGAGCCCCTGTGAGGCCCCAGGGCGGCGCACATGAGACTCCGGGGCATGTACATCCCCACTCATTATTACCTGAGAGTGTCACTAGCGGAGACCTTCACAGGCCGGAGCCTTGCTTCATGTCGCTCGACGAGGACACCGCCTTGCGTCGCCCCCGACCACCGTTGGGGAGACCGGAAACCAGGACAAGACCAAGGGGCAAGGGGGACACTAGCGGCGTCCTCGGCGACCATAGGCCCCCCATCGGGGGGAAGGGCTCACCGACGCCTTCCCCGGCGGGGAACCTACCTCCAGGCAAGGCCTTTCTCCGTGCAGTGCGAGGAAGGCCCTGCCAATGGGCTTCCCCCGCGCTGCCCCCAATGCCCTTCGTGCTCCTATAGGGGATCTGCCGTCCTAAGAGTCCTGGTGGTAGCCGCACCCTGGTTTACCTATGATCCATGGTCAACGTAAGCGTGCCCCTATGGCGTTAGTTGTACCCAGAGGTTGTCTCCGTTGGATATGTTGGCGGGGCTCGGCGGTGGCTCGAATGAGATCTCGGCTTCATGTATTTCCAGCGCCCAGCCTGGCGTGGGGGATCGGCTGGGGCCCTCTCCTGGCGCATGCCTCAGGTACACCGCGACGGGGACGTAGGCTTCCGGGCTGGCTGCGCCAGAAATGTTGCCTGGCTGCCTCACGTTCCCGCCTTCTTCAGTCGCCCTCTGGTCCTGTCGACCAGGGGCCGGTGCCCCAGCGTGGCCCCTGGTGATGTTGCCCGGAGCAGCCCCATGCCTAGGTGGCACGTTCGAAGGGGTGCGGGCTGCTCCGTGAAGCTGGCCGGTGCGGAGAGGCTCTTTAGGGGCCCTGGGAGGGACGCGTGGTTGTTTCGGGGATGGGCGCGCGCCCCTTCCACCGCCTGTGACATGGGCAGGGTGCAGAATGGCGCTGCATCCCTGCACGCCGCATCCAGTAGCTCGGCGACTCCTTCCAGCAGGGCGTCGCGGCCGCTTTCCAGCAGCCTGCACCTCAAGAGCTCTCGAGCCACGATGACCGCAGCCCGCATGTTTGCCTATTCCCTGTGTGTGTGTGGTGCGGTTGCCGCTGCGTAGCTTGCAGATCACGTGGCGGCGCAGTTGCGGCGTGACGCCAGTGGGGAAGGCTGCGCCCCGCGCCCCCCGCAGCCGGCCGCCCCAGGCGGAGCACGGGCCGCGAGTAGGGCGGAGGGGAGATCCTCCTCATCGGCGGGCGTCGTCGTGGAGGCCCAAACAACCCGCTGCTCGACATGCGCCCTTGGGCCGTTGGCCATGGCATTGGTGGAGCGGCGGAGGACTCGTGATCCGACGCACCTATACCTGGCGCGCCAAATGTCGGATTACGGGTTCTGCAAACCCTTGGAAGGATCAAACTCTGGGGTGCGTGCGGAGATCTCAACCTACCCAGCCTGCCTACTCGCGATCCTCCTAGGCCTAGCGCGTCGAGCTCGAAGAGACAAAGAGACACAGCAGTTTATCCTGGTTAAGGCCATCTTGCGGTGTAATACCCTACTCCAGCGTTTCGGTGGATTGCCTCGAAGGGCTGAGGATGAACTAGTATAGTTGATGAACTGGCCTCAGGAGGTGAGGTGTTCTTGAGCTCAAGAGAGCTGGTGAGGTGGTCGAGTGATAATGGATCTGATCCCCTCTATGGTGGTGGCTAAGTCCTATTTATAGTGGCCTTGGTCCTCTTCTCAAATGTCGGCGGGAAGGGATCCCACAATGGACGGATTTGAAAGGGGACAAGTAGTACAGCTTATCCTGACAAAAGTAGTCTTCGCGTGCGAAAATCCCCTGGTAGTGACGCTGCGGTGGGCTCGGTGATGACCTCCGTGCCGTCGTCCCAGCGGTCTTGGTCTTGTTGCACCAGAATGGAAACCTTTAGCTTATTCCTCGGGACTCCGCGCCTGCGGCTTGCCTCCCTTGCACCAAAGAGGAAACTGGCACTCTGCGCCCACTGGCGCCCTCCAGGCCTTGGTCGTCATGGCTCACGTCAGCTGAGCCTCGTGAGGTATACCTTGCATAGAAATCTCCGCCCCTCGGGAGCCAGCCTGAAGAGGCCGAAACCCTCGGGGGTCTTGGCGTCGTCCGCCTCGCGAGGCTTGGCCCCTCGCGAGGGTCTTGAGCTGTTGATGTCGAAGGTGGGCCATACCAGGCCGTCGATTGAGCCACATGGTGGGCCGCAGGCAGGCAAGTCTGCATACCACCATATCTAGAACGCCGACAAGCTGGGCTGAGAAAAGCAAGTAGGCCTCGGTTCGGTATTCTCCAAAAAAAGAATTGGGCTAGTCATTTTCAGAAAGAAAAAAAGATATCAACTGGGATCGTCATGTGCTTATAAAAACATTAGCATGGGCTAGACGGGCCACAGCCCCCGCACATCACACAGTTGAGCTCTGTCTCTGAAACTAAAAAACAACTGGGCGAGTTGTTGGGTCCCTGGTGTTATCCGCTCATTGTGTAATTTTCTCATTTATTGACTACATTGAAAATGGCGTGGGACCTAGTTGTAAAACAATTAGGAGGAAGTATTTTTTGGCTTGTAATAACGAGGCACCTGCTTGTGTAATGCAATGACCTTGGTGGGTCCCTACTGTCAGCCTCTCCATGTGCAATCATCTCCTGATTCCTCTCGGTTGTTGACCATGTTGACAATGCCAGACGGCGGCAGGCACAGCGAGCGAACCAAGGCGGAGAACGATGTCGAGGCCTCGGACGGGAACGAATAGGAGCCGTGGGAGATGCGGCAGTGTAGTGGCAAGCGGAGGGGAGTACGAGGGCAACAACATGTAAATCAAGCGTACAAATGGTACAAAAAGCCCAAGGATTAATTGTTCATCAAATTTAGACAAAACCCGGATTGAACATGGCAATAACATCTAACCCAACCACTGTTTTTCGTAGTCACAAACAAACGGATAGGTTTGATCCATAAAATCAACATCATGTGCAAAACAAATTATTGGAGGATGACTACAAGTTGTTGTAAATAGAAGCCGAGCATGTTTAGGAGCCCATTTGTCCACCATAAACTTCTTTTTTTCTGTTCAACATGGCCGTCCGTGAGAAATCTCTTGTTGAAAAACTTAAGCCTCATGGACAATAGTAACCTCACATTCAACAGGAAGAATGTGACAAAGCTTCTTTTGCCTGGTTGGATGCATATCCTTCCATCGTTATTGTCCTCAAACAAATGTCCTAAGAACTGAGAAAATCCTGATGCTTATTATGCCACCAATTGGTTATATGTTTTTCTTCATGTGTTAGTGCCTAAGTGGACATGAAGATTGAAACAGTTAAGGTTTGAAAAAAGAGTATGTCGAAAGAGCGACAACTGAACGGTTAATTCTAGTACAATATACACACGCGTTCAATGTGCATGAAATCAATATACACACCAAAAGCATCGCAGCAAGCCAATAATTATGTTCAGATCACAACTAAACATTCTGATATATAAGATCTTAACAGAATCCAACATTATTGGTAGGCTATCCATGGACGAACTCTTCATTGAGCATATAACATAGTATTAGTACCCAAAGTGTACTCCAAGATGATATAAAACTTATGCGCACAAATGAAAAATGAAACTTATGATTACAAATGTTTAGATGATAATATACGGTACCTGAAAAAGTGAGGAGCCAGACACCAGTTTGCCGTGATCATTAAACGGATCACGAATTACACCCAAGGCTCCAGTTTGGGTGCACAGACGACAGTTATTTGCGAAGGTTTATAACAATAATCAAGGAGCAACCTTTGAAGTGAAGGGGCATCTTCGATGATGAGCTGTTGTCTTTCAAAACAAATTCCAATGCTTTTAAGGTGAGGCGACTTTATTTGGAGACAACTGATAGGGATTTCTATTCCTAAAATAATCAGCGAGCGCTCCAGGGCAGGGCAAATGGAGCGGATGATGCTGTGCAGTGAGGCCTCCCACAAATAAACAACCACAAGCGAAAGTTTTTTTTAGTAGTGTGAGTCGAAGCATTTGTACCAGATCCTCTGGTAGATGGCATCGGGCGAAGGTGGTGGTGGGAGAGAGGAGGAAAACCACGAGATTGACAATGGAGGTGTGGGCACAAATACTTGGTGTTTGGTTCGTGGTATGAAACTTTCGTGGTAATGGTAGAACTCAAACTGCTGGAGTTTTCGAATTCAGGGGATGTCAGCCAAGCGTCCACCATGCAGGGTATGGACAACAGGTAGTGTGTCGGGATGCAGAGGCATTGAATGGGGCCCTGCTGGTGAGAAGAGATGATGGCTCTGAGGAGATCAAATTCAGAAAGCACAGATATCTGACGGTAGTCGTGATTGAGGGGTGCGGTGCGCCATAGAGGGCGCCACCGAGTTGAGAGGACTTTTGTGCGGTAGCAATGCTTGGTGGGGAGAAGCGAGATGATCTCCCCAAGGATGTCGTCTGGGAGATCGCCCATGCGGTCCACCAGAGATTCTACAGGTTCCTAAGATCCGGCTGGGGGGGCTCGCCGCTTCTCCCCGCGCTGCCGGGTGCGGGATCTACAACCGGCATCACCGCTGGCGGAAGCCTCATCTTCTTGGTGCTAGGGCCAGCCGACTCCGGTTTCCTTGCGGGTGTCGCGCCGAGCTCACAGGTTTAATCAGAGTAGCCAGAGACGAGCCTAGTGGTAGTGCGAGTGGGGAAGAAGGAGGGCTGGGGTTTTCTCTAGGAGTGGAAGAAGAGGAGCAGTAGTTTTTCGTACGAGTGAGGAAGAAGGTGAGAGGGGTTTTTTTGTACGAGTGAGGAAGATGGGGAGCGAGGGTTGGGGGCGACGGAAGCAGGAGAGTCTAGCGATCTGCAGTATAAGTGGAAGCAAGGAGGAAGGAGGGTTTTTCTCGGATCACCCCCTCTTTAAGAAATATGGGCTTTGCCTCGCAAATAAAAACAAATGGGCTTGAAGATGGATAGGCTTTTGTATCGGCATAGTCGATTGCCCGTGTTTCATGCTGGAGGCCCTTAACACTAGAGGCAGCCCATTAGAGACACTCTCCAACTTATTGCCCATTCGAAAGAAAAAAAGAGACGACTCTATCTTAATTATGGCTCCTCATTTGTAATATTTTTTAACTTAAAAAAAGTTATAGCTCCTTTCCGGGCTGGCTTGGCATCCACCAAATTAGAGGATGGTGTACTGCATGCAGACACTCACACTGGTCGTAGCGCGGCAAAATGAGGTGTCAAATAACATGCCCACAATATACATAGATTGTAAAGGTTGACACGCTAACATTCAAACTAAGCTTCACAAGATACGGTATGCATACTAGCTAACATTCACAAGCACTTAAGTTCAACATGTTTACGCATCTAAATGGTTCACAAGACTATAACCAAGACAAAGTTGTGAGAAGGTGTAGAAATAAAGAGAAAATGATCGGTGCTTCTCTGAGCAAAGGGCCTCCCTACACACGCATTAATTTCCTCGGCAGGCTTCTTTCTGCTCAATGTTACGTGCACTTTGAGCATGTTGGCAACACCACAGCTAGCTTGATGGCTCATCTTGCAATTTACGCTAACACATTGCATCAAACAGAGGAGGCAATAGAGATCACTCAACATCAGGCCATTTTGTGTAGTTCCACTAAAATCATCTTCATTATCTTGAATGTGAAAAGATAGGAAAGCGTTGTACTTAAATGGTGTTGCAAAATAGTACCACATATCAATAGCTCGGCATCACAAAACACGATCATCTGCACGAAGGGGATACTGACCTGCGTGAGTAAGACTATGCATAACTTTATAGGTGGTTAGTTGATTTCCACCTTGGGATCTCCTATGATGGCATGGAGGAAATTCAATCCAATCGATGAGCGTAATTCCTTCCGTGTAGCTGTAGAAAATTTGTCTGACTAACCCTAATATCTTTTTTGTGCAGTTCCACTAAAATAATGCACCACCGTTTGCACGGCCCCTACTCGCCGGCCATGCCTTCAATAACTAGGTCCCTTTTATCTTGCGTTGATGGCACGGCTGCAGTGCTTGTTTGCTCCTCCACACATGACAGGCTCGTTCCATACTGCAAACAGCAAGTCAACGTATGAATCAGCTTATTTCATCTTGCGTTAGTCATTCTACCTAGTTATGAATGTAAGAATACCTGGAACACCGTGAGGTCAGCTGACAACAGATTCCACTAAAATTGAGGTTTGTGCTTCCGTTTGCACAAATAGACACCATATGGAGATACAGAACCTGTTTGCACAAATATAATCGGCAGCGGCCTCCCGTGTTCTACTTCTCCTTGATGATGGCGGCGGGCGGGGACGTGTTGGCCGTTACCTCGTCGACATCTGCGGTGGATTCTTTCTCTGCCTGCATCACGCGGCTACGTGCATGTCGATGGCGGATGACACAGTCGCAGGCACTGGAGGCACTATATGATGCGGCAGTGTCAAGGGTAGCGATAATGCCTGTATCGTCGTGCTCACTAACAAGCCGACATGGAGCAAGTGAGCACCTTGAGCTGTATTGGAGCGGTCAGCTACGGAACCATGTGCTGCCTTAGTGCGGCAACTACCTCCAACGGGCTAGGCGAGGTAGGTGCAGCAGCGAGCTACCTCGCTCGTAACTGTCGGGCTCAACGGGCCACCTAGACAGCTTTTATGTCAGAGAACTACTCTTCCTGCTCGTCGGATGCCGCCGAAAGAGTGGAGAAAATGGTGGAAGGAGGAGCTTGGCCGGCGTCCTGCTCCTGAACGGATGTGTGTGGCCGGAGTGGGTTTATTGCAATCCATGTAGGTTTCTTTATCTCTATTCTATACTCTTAGAAAAATAGAGTTGGTGATGATGGTGTGCCTGCCATCCTGCAATATAGGTCGTCCGATTTCTATCTGACGGATAGGAAGGAAACTATGGCAATTTTGCAAAAAGGTACCCACATCCCTCTCCACATTTGCAAATAAGGCCTTCCCTCGTTCACCTTTTCTCCCACAAGATGAACTAATACAAATGGATCTTGATATTCCATGCAACGCATGGGCATCTTGCTAGTAAATGTAGGTTTTTGAATGCGGCGAGGAGGTGAGTACAACTAGGAGTGCAGTGGGTGGCGCCGTCGGCCAACGCACCACTTCAAATGGCGGACGCAGTGAGAGGTCACGCCCGCCCTTACCCCCTTGACCGTGGACCTTGACCGTGTACGCCTGGCTTTGAGCACAACATTATCCTTGACGGTGTACGTCCCCTTGTGTCCAGATATGAGATGCCACATGTACCAGGGGCGTGTTTGGTTCACTGGCTCGCACCTGGCTCACATGAGGCATGCAAAATCCAGCCCGTTTGGTTTTCTGTATGGCATCCTCGGCTTGTCCCGCCTCATGCAAAGAGACCCCTCTCAGCCAGGCTGAGAGGAACGAAGGAATCGGGTGTTTCCCCGATGCAGCCCGTGTCTGCACCCACGGCTCTCACTTAAAATGAAATTTTACGTAAGTTTGGTCTCGATACCTTCCAGATTTACATCCAAACTGCCATCACAGCGTCCCCAATCTCTCTTTCCTCTCCTCTGTCACGGATCAGATTAGATCGAGCAATCTCCACCTCCTCCACCGAGGGATCCCTCTTGCGCTGCCGCCGCCGTCAAGAGCGCCGCCGCCGAACTCAAGAGCGACGACGCCGCCCTCAAGAGCGCCGCCGCCCTCAAGAGCACCACCGTCAAGAGCGCCGCAACCGCCCTCAAGGGAGCTGCCGGTTCGAGCTCCCCCGTCCGCCTCAACCCCACCATCGGTTCGTGCTCCATCCTCCGTTGTGACCCTGCCCGCCGACGCCCAGATGGTGAAAACGCATCAGATGCGTGTGCCCGGCATGGGAGATGCCTTGGTGCTGGTTTGGCCTGACAGAATTCCGTCGACGTCGTGCTTTGGGGAAGTAGCTGTGGATTTCTCATACAACCTGCCAAACAACATCTCACATTAGCCTGCCCCACAGCACGCACACAACCAAACATACATCTCAACTCATTTTTTCATCATCTTAGCCATGCTAGACTCAACCAGGATGGTGGATACGATGCAGCCTGAGGCTATGCAAGGAACCAAACACGCCCCAGATGAATGACTCCAAGTTCGGCCACCGTGATGCTAGCTGCGATCCGAGGAACATTGTTGGAGAGACCCCCCCCCCTCAGTTTTCCTACATTGGTCGTTTGATTGATAGGATAGAATGCTCTGGATTTTCCCCCTATGTAACCATGTTTTAATTGGCAATCTAGCATCCACTCCAACTTGTTTTTCACTTCCATTGTTTTTTCTATGTCAAACACTCTATTTTTTATGGGAACACATTGTTAATGCTATGGGATTCAAGTGGACATGCCACTCCAATCCTTTATTTTCCCTATTCCTGCATTTTAAGTTCCTACGAGGAGAGTACTTGCTCTAATGATGTGTCCTTGCAAGAGCCGCCTGTATTAATTAACCATGCTCGAGAAAGGTGGACCAGTTTGTCTATAGTATACTACTGTACTAGGTTAGTAGGTGACCTTGCGCTTGGCTCTTCTCCTATTCTGGAAGTCGAAAAATAATGATGGTACTACAGTAGTACTTCTAGAAATCTAACACCAAATGAACTGTCGCACGTCCACCACTTGTAAGCAAAAGTTTCTCTTCGTGTTGCGAGCCACCACATACGCGTTAACGAGGGAGAAGGCATAGTAAGAAAGCTTCTCGTTGTTCTGCGAGTTGATGGGACACATCAAAGTTGTTTAGTACTCTCTCCAAAAAGGGCTGACCATGTCCATGGCTACCATCCTGTGCTCTGTCATTGAGTATGTGTACTATTCATGTGCCATCAAGGAGAAAACATATTGCATAGTACTAGGTGCCATCGATGTGCATGACCCACTTACGCACTGCTTATCTCCATTTTCTTGCATGACACGTGCACCTTGATGCTAGATGTCCCGCATGTTGGCAAAAGGATGATCAAAGCTCACATCAAAAAAAGAGTGGAAGAACATAGATTCCTGACGACCGAGAAGGAGCAAGGAACCTCGCAGTGGAGTGTCTGCACTCATAATATTTTATATTATTCAGCGATATAAAATCAACCAAATCTCTCGTCTAGCTGGTTCACGCGTTTTCCCCTATTTTTTGCCGCCTGCCTACCTATAGAACCGCATCGTGACGGCCAATTCCTCTCCAAACACCTAGGGAGGTGGTTGAACGGAACAAGTCTAACTTGTTTTTAGTGCGTACATTGACGTGGCATCGAAAGGGCGTGATAGCTGACTCTGGAAAAATAATTGACTACCACATTGGCATACATGAGCATGGGGCCCACTTGTCAGCGTGCTGGACAGAGGAAGGAATGCAAGACAAAATGGAGCGTGGAAGGGTGTGAATCGATTGGCTCACGTGCGATGACCACTGGAGCAATCCACCCAGATTGTACTACGTTAAAAAATTCGTGCAAACACAACCGGTTATACTATGAGTAGGTGACCGTGTGCTCGGCTCTTTGCCTCTTCCGGAAGTCGAACAATGATGATGGTACTACAGTATATATACTTCTGGCAATCCGACACCGAATGAACTGTTGCACGTCCACCGCCTGTATTAAGCACACTATCGTAAAGCAAAAGCTTCTCCTCGTCCCGCGAGGCACGACGCGCACGCGTGAGCGAGGGAGAGGTCGTACTAGTGGTAAGCAAAGCTTCTCCTTGTTTGCGAGTTGATGGGACACATCAAAAGTAGTGTATTAGTCTCCAAAAAGGGTTGACCATGTCCATGGCCACCATCCCGTGCTCCATCATTCAGTGCGTGCACGATTCACGTTCCATTGATAAAATAAAGTTGTTTACATGCCATTGAATAGAATAACTTAATTTATAAAAAATGCACCACCGCGTCATGATCGAACTTTGATTCGTCCACGCATGGTTCCCATGAACTACTACTACACTCGCCAAATTATTTTGTGACCTGCCTCTTTCATACAGAAATGAGCTCACCGTGTACCCGCGCGTGAGTATTAGGAAAGAGGCAAAGAGTACCTGCGTCGGTGCCTGCATCTCTTCTCTTCGTGCTCATATTCCTTTTAAACACAATAGCCAAGTGTAGTTACATCATACATGGCCAACCCACGTTATCACCATATTTCTTGGCCTCCGTGCGACACCTAGCTCTAGTAATCCACCAGCCCGTATTGCTTCTTGCTCCTCGTCTCTCTCAAAGTGCAGCGGGCTGGCGATTTTGCCATCTATTGAGGTTAGTTAACTCATCACATGTTAGCGACATGCCAAGAGCATTCTAAAAAAATTACTGTACTCTATTGTTATGCCAAGAAGAGGAAGCGCTTTGACCGACGGACCAGACGAGACATGTGTGTCATGTCGCGAGTGAGTCTAGTTTCTCGTTTTGAACTTGTTTTGGTTAGTAGTAACACTTGGTTTTGACTATTGATAATATTTTATATAGAGCCTAATGTATTCTTCGAGGTTGCCTTTGACGATTGATAAGATTTTATATAATTTGAAAATTATATCATTTGAAGATCATTTCATGTTCCGTTTCAAAAAAAAGACCCTTTCACGTACGAATTTGATGGTATGCTTTGAGAAACTTGCATGTCCTATACTGCTCATGTTTGGATACTCTAACTTAGCTAGAGGTTAGACTAACTCATGACTAACCCTGAACTAACTCTAGCCAAAGAGGTGTTTGGATGACAGGGTTAGATTGACAATAAATGCACTTGATGGAGAGAGAAAAGTGATTTTTTAGTGGGCCCCACAAGAACTAGCTCCAATTAGCACCACTTGGCTAGCGGGATAGAGAGAGAAAAGTGATTTTTCAGTGGGCCCAATGAGAACTATCCCCAATTAGCACCTCTTGGGTGGGATAGGTTTTTTTGGCGGGTTTGGTGCAACTTGCTCCAATTTAACCCTCATGTTTGGATACTTTAGGGCTATTTGAGCCCCAAGTAGCTCAAACTAACTCTAACCCATGGAATCAAACAAGGCCAAAGTTAGTCTCGGAAAATGCATTAAGCCCTATATAGATGGACAGATGGAGTACCTGATACTAGCAAACGATCACCATTAGTAGTAGTTCATTGGTTGGTTTTGATTTTTGATTCAGTTGATGCGCTGCTACCATCAAATATTCACGTGTGATTATTTCTAGAATAGAAAAGGAGGTAGTACTTACTGTGGGAAAGGTGAAGTGATGTTTGATTTGCCCGAGCAACTTATTACTCTAGGAACATTGGAGTACCAGTGGATTCAAGGAAGATAGAAATGATGGTTGCTTTGTCCGAGCAACTTACTGTGGCAAAGGTGGGGATCTGTGATTTGACTGCTCACTAGTCATTATTACTGCGGTGCAACGACTAAGGTGAATCTTCCCTGTAGTTGTGCACTCAATATAGTTGCATGGCAGGTGGAGCCGGATGAAGGATGTCCCACATGTCGGCAAAACGAAGTTGAATTGTTTCTGGCATTACTATCAATCCTTCAGGATTTGTTTATATGTACGCATAATTTTCCAGCATAATGAAAATGGATAGCCCTGTTTGCAAAAGGAGGTAGAAAGGAAACAATTACTGCCTAATAACATGAGTTGAAGACACATACGCTGACGAAAAAGAAGCATATTCCATGTAATAAGGGAAAGATAGCAGCATGGTGGTTTATCAAAAATGGTTTGAGGATGAGATTACAAAATGGAAAGTACACCGGCCGAGATACATTTTAAGCAAACAACTAAAGAAGATCCACATGCAGGATTTTCCACATGCAGCAACATGGGAAGATGGGCAGTGGAGCAAGGCCAAAGGAAGCTGTACCTAAGGGTCTTCGGGATGTAACCAGGAGGGTGCCGGTGGCCAGGATCTGCCCATACTGCGGCAGTGAGCAAGTGGCGAAGGCCCTACCACGCCGGAGCTTGGTCAAAGAGAACGACAGATACCGCGGATCGGGACGTGCTGCCTCAACACCGTCAAACGGAGAAATGATGCACATCCTCCCTTTCCATCAGCAGACAGGATGTGGCCGGATCAGTGACCAACGGTGAGAGAGAGAGAGGCCACCGCTGCCTTGTGAGATAGTGTGACAAGAGACAAACCCCGGCAGGCAGGCTCCATTGTATATAGTGGAGCGGATTTTTCTTTTCTCCCAACAAAAATCATTTTATACTAACGCGTCAAGTCAAACTTTGTTCCATCTATGCATGGTATAGGACCCTCCTTCGAGTAAACAACCGCTACACATGTCAAATTATCACGTGGGCTTCCTTTTCGTACAAAAATGAACTCCACTGTGTACCCACGTGGGTGTGGCTGGAAACGAGACGTGAGTACGTGCGTTGTGTGTGCACCTCTTCTTTAGGTGCTGGTATGTATGTGGGTGGGTGTCAGAGAGATGGTTTGTGCGAAACAGAGGCAATGTGTCGATGATATCTCAAACAAAAAAAGTAACATATGCAATGTGTGTGAAACAGAGTCATGGATATATCATATAAAGAGGGAGCAATCCACGAGAAGATAGTGGAGGGATCATCCGCATGAGATATCGATAGAATTGAAAACTGGGATGAAGTGTGTAGGTGCGCGATCGATAAAGAGTGCCATCGAATTTGTGTTTGCCCACGTCAAAGATACAGGGCGGCTGGCCTATTGGAATGTGAGAGGGCAGAGGTGCAGTTTTTTTCTGTGGCATGGATACCTACCGACAATGTTCGACTATCGATGTGTGTGTGTGGGGGGGGGGGCCGAGACCTAACTATAGAGAGGTAGATTGACTAGTGTATGTGTGGAGAAGGAGAGAGACCTAGATATGTATTGTGGGAGATCGTCGACATCCATTCATATGTGTAGCATAGCCATAAGGTTGGGAGAAAGACAGAGGTAGAGTGTCGGAGGGTTGGTGGTGGAGTTGCTTCTCACGAATGCTGGGAGAGGCCTGCTAGACAGATGGAGGGTACGAGTGCAATATCAATAAGAGAGTGGATGCCTGTCTGTCTATGCACGTGTGTGTGAGAGACGGGTCGGGAGTTATGCAAGGATGATGAGGGGGGACGATATGGTTTTGGTAAGCAGATGTAACTACATAGGAAGATCAATCGTCGTGTGTCCAAGAAAGGGAAAGCCATAACTAATGAGGTAAGTCGATCGGTGCATGGGGAAAAGAATTATAGTCGACCTAGCTATATGTAGGGAGATCAGTACGTATACATCCATGCATGTGTTAGAAGCAAATAAGGTCCGGAGAGATGGACAGGTGGAGAGGGGTGCCGCTAGTAGGTGGTGCGAGAGACCTACTCTGTCGAGAGGGAGGAGTGTGCGAGTATGAGATCGATGAAAAGAGGGGCAGGAGTGTGCACCTGCGTGGAACCGTATTGGACATAGGGGGGCATGGACGATGAGAAGAGAAGAGGGGAAGTGTGTGTTTGTGGTAGGCGCACTTGGCTAGAGAGGTATATCGACCGGTGTGTGCCGGAAAGAAGGAGCCGGGGGGCCTACGCACACCGTGGGTGAACGACCTAAAGAGAAACGAATGTGCGCGATGGAGGGGACGCTGAGGGAGGGTGAGAGGGGGCGGGTGTGTGCATGCACGATAGAAAGTTAGCGCTAGATAGGTTCAAAGAGAAGAGGATCGTGAAGGTGTAAAAGACAAACAGAGATCATAATTCATTATAAAATAGTGGATTCAGATATTTGAAGAAGATATCATAGTGTTTTAAACCGACGCTTGCATGAATGAATATATATAATGGTGATACGCATGGTGTGGTTATGAACATGTTATACCACATATAATATATAGAACATTGATTATAATTTGGGATAATGTGTGGCTTTTGCAGCTCAGGGCTAAATACTTGTCATAATGTAGGGGGTGGGGCACTATACTTTGTGTGATAAACACGGTGTACATATGGAACATGGTTTAGATTATGAATATCTAGTTAGTACATCAAATGTACTATTATTTGGAATCAACATCAAGTGTATTCAAAAATTTAAATTAGAGTTCATATCGTACACATAGTTATCTATCTGCATAGTAATCATGTGGTGTGTTGTTAAGATAATACATGAATGTTGGTTTAAGTTGGCAACAATGATGATTGTAGATTCTTATTCAAACAGAGAAATGAATTCAAATTTGGTTCGAATTGCAGCGGTAGTATAGAAATTTGGAATGCACTAAATGTTGGTATGAGTAGGTTACATGCATTATACAGCCAGCAAAAAAATTTAATTGGACATAACATGGATTCATAGCTTTCAATAGCATTTGTGCAGTAAAACAGGACAAGACTCTCTCTTTGTGTGGTGTGAATAGCTTTATTTTTTCCCCTTATTTTCATTAAGGGAAGGGTGAATTGATTTGGTACGTACAATATTACACGTTAGCCTTGTTATATCCCGAAAATTCAAATACCGTGCTCCCAAAACTCACGCCTTCACAACCCGAGCTTGCTATCCCGAAATTACAACGCGCGCGAAAACTCCCTCCAGCTGCCAAATCCCGACACATGAAATCCCCCTTCTAACCCTGAGCCAAAAGGGCCGCTAGTTCAAATCAGTGGAGGTAAATTGGTAACACACCCTACATTTTGGACAAGCACGTCCCGAAGTCATGGTTCTCCCTCCCATCTCCTCCTTTTCGCCATAAGAAATCCCAGGCCGCCATAGCCTCGGCTCTAGCCGCGAAACCCCACCCTCCTCCGTTCGCCACCACACCGCTGCCCAGCTGGAGCCTCTTCCCAGATGATGTCGTCCACCACAACAGCTCGATGTCCCTCATCCACCTCCCTGGATGAGGATCCGTCATCGATCTCATCGTCCCGCCGGTTCAGCCGCCCCGTCCTCCACCTCCAAGGAGCTGCTCCGATGATCGCCTTGTCTATCGCGGCTGCTCCATCCCCATAGCGTCGCTTTAACTTGCTCCATCGGGACCGCAGCATCCTCACCGACTCCTCGGACGAAGCCGAGGCCTTCTCGGCGACCTAAAGAGGTTGTACACTCATCGCTTTGCACCTTCTCCTTAACTCAACCTCCCAGTACCGATGGTGCTCCATCCTGCACCCCCATGGCGCGGCTACCTTGAAGCCGGCGCTGCGGGCAACATCTCCATGGAGGCCCTCCCCCAGTATGAGGCCCCTTCGGCGGCGGCAACCATACTAGCCAGATCTGCTGCTGCTCCGGCTCTCGCTCGCTCACTCGCGCTGCTGCTCTACTCACCCCTCGCTCGTGCTGCCGCTCTGCTCTTGCTCTTGCTCGTGCTGCTGATGCTGGTACATGGGCTGCAGCAGCTACACGAGTTGTTGCTCTGGCTCTAGTTCATGCTGCTCCTCCAGGCGCTGCTGCTCCGGCTGATATCTCTACTATGTTCCCCGTCAATCGGCTGCTGATTTAGATCACTATTTCTCCACTACTAGTGCTTGAGCAGACTAAACTACATGTGAAGTGCCTCTGTGGTACCAGTGCGTTCAGTTTCGACAGTAACATTCAGATTCCACAGTAAATTTTGGTTTCGACAATTAAGTCTAGAGTCAACAGTTTTTACCTCATCTGTTGTAGTCAGGTGTTTTTTGGTGATGTAAATTTTACATCTATCACTTTTTGGTAATGTATTTTACATCATGTATTCGAGATGCTATTAGAATCCCCCTTGAGATTAACAATGTCTATCTTGTACTGCTTCAGCCTCGACGTCTTACGGCTCGTCGCAGCTGCTCCAATGATTGAACCATCCATCACAACAAAGCAGTGCCCTGGACGCCGTCTACAGATTCCTCAGATCTTCCTCCACACACCTCCGATAGCCACCTCGGCCTCAACTTCTTCGGTGACCAACCAAATGTTTCGAGGTCGACATGGATATGGCAAAGAGTTTGTGCACTTGTCGCATCACTTATTACTTTACATTCATTTCAATCCAATAGGGCTATTTTGGTTCAAAGGAAAAACTGAGGGAAAAACGTAGCAATAGGAAATTTTCCTATGGCATTCTACTATTCAATTATTCATGCATTTTGTTCAAAGGAATGGAGCAGAACATTCACCTGGAGCTACTTTTCAAAATCCTATGCATGAAAACAAGACCAAGTGCATTAGTGGCAGAATAACATTCTAACTGTACACGCTTTCATATGGCTTCACTTTAATTTGGCCATGTTTCTTTGCATTCCTCTACTCTTCCAATTCCTGTGAAGCAAACACCCAAGTTGACAAAAATCATGTGTTTCCAAATGCTCTATTTCCCACGTGCATTCCTATCCTATTCTGGTGTTTTTCTTATCCCTGCGTTTTTAGAATCCTGCAAGCCAAAGGAGCCCTTAGAAAATTACTTCAGTTATAGGTAGGTGTCGAAGAAATCTTTGTGTGGTTTGTCCTGCTCTTGCCATGACGTCTTCCACCTCACCTGAGATGCTCCATTGACAGAAGCATCCACCAAACCAGACATCACGACTCCTGACCATCTTTCACCGCCTCAGATATCCTTCCCTGCCGCGGGCACCCACCGCAACGGCATCACCATGATCCACTTAACACATGAACCTAAGGAGTACACGGGTCCACAAGATAGGTCGCACTCTTTTGTTTCTGCTTATATTATGCATTGCTTAATATTAATTGCTACTTTATATTCCTGTTCACCTCTTAGACTCCAAGTCGGGTCCAAATTAATGTTCAAACTTGAGTTTTTAAATTTGTTGCGGGGCACATATCGAGGTAGCAATGAATAATATCTCTATCTATTATCTGGCACATATCAAGGTAGCAATGAATAGTATCTTTGCCTATGTTGTTCATCTTGGGTCGGAAACAAATAGTAAAGCAATGATCATCTGTATTTTATTAAATTAAAGCTATCATCAGCCTGCTATCATTATTTTTGGATCCATCCACTGGTTGTTACCATCACTCTAGATTTCTGCATGCTCTCCTTACATAATCTCACTATATTTTTTCGTATGCATGTCAGATATTGTACACAGTCATGCTAAACATGTAGAGAAAAATAGAAGAGTTTTGCGTGGCAATACAATGTCATGCAAACATCGCTCCATGGTGGGTTCAATGGCAAATCCTTGACCCCCTCCAGATTGTAATCCAGAGGAAGATATCTGTTTTGAGGCGGACTCAGACACAGCTGACCACTCCTATTTACCCCCCCCAAGGTGTTTGCTCTAACTTGGCATGATGTTGTTAGTCATATCATGCATATGTTGCCTTGTAGTGCCTAGTTTCGACATCATATATGTCATCTGCTTAGTTTAGAAATGTTCTGTAATGCCACCTGTTTAGTTTCTATATCATATATGGGAATTATGCAGTCTCATCTATTTTAGCCAGCCATAATATATGTGAAATATGCAATGCCATCCTGTTTAACAAGGCATCATATATTTGAATGATATCTTGCCCATCCTTTTCTTCATTACATTTCCATTTGTCGACAATGTTTGTACATTAAAGTACTTTTCCTGTGGATCAGCCATTTGAGTGGGTGATGGAAAAATCTGGAGTGAAAACGAGGTCTTCAGAGCAGACAGTGCTACCTGTTGAAGCAAATCTTTTGCTGGGTCGTGATAGCTCCTCAAAGATGGAGTCAAAGATTGATGACCAGTCCTATCCCCCATCGAGGTGTATGCACTAACTTGGCACGGTTATACTGCTCATATCATGCATATGGTGTCTTGCATTGCATAGTTTAGACATCATATAGACAATATTCAACACCATGTTCTTAGTTCAGACATCATATATGTGAATTTCCGCTGCTTAGCATATAAATCACATATGTGAATTAAACCATGTGATCCTGATTACTTAGATAACATGTATGTGAATTATGTCATGCGGACCTGTTGACTAAAGACATCATATAATTATCTCATGCCATCATGTTTAGTTAGTCATCATATCTTTGAATTATGTCATGCTATGTATACAGTTTAGATAGACATCATATATGTGAAATTATGTCATGCTATCCTTTTTAGTTAAACAATAATACATGTCAACTATTTCATGCCCTCTTTTTTCCACACTATCTATTGCATCTGTCTCTTATACAATGTTTGTACATTCAACTATGTTTCCTGTTTATCAGCCATTTGATTGGAGCGGGTGATGGCAGTATCTAGCAGAGTAAAAACACGGTCTTCAAATAAAACAATGCTACCTCTTGGTGGAGATAGCACCCCGGTTATACTTGCACGAGAACCAGCCCTACCACACATAACCCAGACTCTCACAGATTGTACCCCTACTGCGATGGACAGAGAACCAGCTTCAGCCAATCTAACCCCAAGCCGAGTTGATAGTAACCAAGTTCCTCTTGACACAACACCATCTCCACCATATAGCTCCCAAACAAGAGCAGTTAGTAAGGCAGCTCTAGTGCCGAAAGCGCCAGTACAACCACAGCGAACCCCAACTCCACCAGTTAGTACACCTATTCCTGTGGAGGAAGCACAACCGGCCATTCATAGTTTAGCATCTATCGCATTTGATGTTCTTAATCCTATGTGTGTATCTTCCCATCATGGAAATATTATACTGAAGATGAAGGAAAATGCGAGTTGAAGGTGTTTGTCTAGGAGTTATGTGTAAGTAATGTTATTCATGGCAATTACTTTGCTTTGTCCCATACATTCTATCACCATGATGGTTATAACACAGCAAATTTTCCCATTTTTCTCTATACAAAAGGACTGATTTGGAAACTTAGGATGAGGTAACCTGTGCAAATACATCTTCTATCTTCAAGAATTCTTGGTGGAAGTATTGGAATTACCTGAAGAAAACGTACTTCACTCGCAAAGAAACTCATCAAATTCCCTTACATTCTCCTGAGACACATTTACTGGACGATGACTGGGAACTCCTTGTTCTGTACTGGTCCTGAACCAAGAATGTGGTGAGGTCTATGAGCTCATTTTTTATTTTTAAGTACTATATGCTTACATCTTAGTGTACTCTGTTCATGTAGAACAAGTGCTTAAACCTGAAGAACAACTGTTCACATTTAAGATTCCATTGTTATCGTGCATACTGCTTTGCTCTTGTATCATTGTATTTACTCATACAAACTTATTTTTAAATTGAAGGATCCAATCGAAACTCCAATGGCACAACAGGTATGTTTACGCATGTTTCTTTAACAGGTTTGCTCTTATAAATAGCTCTGTTGATTTCAATTTTAATTGTGTATACAGTTGACTTCTCATATCATGCACATTACTAGTATCACAACAGAGCCAATAGTGTTGTTGTACATGTAGACCCGTGGACCCATCTGAAATCTTGTTGTGATGTGTAGTTTTCCACGCTTTGTATTCTTTCAGTGCTGCTTTGTCTTGAACTGATATGATTTGAACCATGTCTCTATTTTGATTTGGCAAGACAATGCAGTGACCATAGGACATAGATATATGTTTGTTTGATGCTTTTATTATGTACTACTTGGCAATAGAAGACTGGGTAGTTTAATCATGTCCACCTTACAAATGAACTGGTTCATCAAAATGAGTTTCATATACTAGTACATGCTAAACATTTTATGTGTTTGCTTGTTTCTTCTTTTAGAATGTTGACAGAATACTGGGGAAGAGTGCCTAATTAAGCAATGGTAATGGTAGTAATGCATATAAGGTTCAGGATAGTGAGACATCCTTGTTGGTCTCCAACAAAGCTGATAAAATAGCTAAGGAAAACTATCTTGAAGATAGTGAGACAACCCCAAAGTCCTGTCTTGGTTTAGTGTTCGAGTTACTGGCCACTACCACTGGCACAAGCTATTCAAAGTCACTGTCTGAATGAGTTCGGGTTCTTGAGTCTCAACTACAAGCTAAAAGACATCGATCATCTGTGCTGTGACAAGAAGCCGAAGGACTGCGAAAGTCCCTGGAGCATTCATATGCATACTTTTTGGTGCAACAGCAAGCGTTGGAAGATTTTTAGCGCCAAACAGGACAAAGCTAATAAGCTTGCTAAGATTATTGCCAGCATGGTGGATACCCAGGATAACGTTTCTTGAGCTCTTCTGAAGTTGTTTCAGTTATTGACTTGTTTTTTTGCCGTGTTTTTTTGCATTGCTAGCCAATTTAGACGGCCAGTTTATGTAATATGCTACTTTGTTCCCTATATTGACACTAGTGGCGAACTTTGATGCCCAGTGGATGTAATATGTGTAATAGCTATAATAGCCTTGCGTTAGTTGCTTGCTTATATTTCCTTATTGTCTTGTTTAGTTGTTTGCTTGTAATCACTGCAATTCTTTTTCCGCATTTTTCTAGTGGCCACAATAACCTATTTTTTAACTAGGCCACAATAACCATGGCAACGCACGGACTGTTGTAACCATGGTCCTGCTACCTTTTGTAGTGACCATGGCCCTCCATGGGTTGTACAATCCATGGGCTTTCTACGGGTTGTAGGATCCATGATTCTTCCATGGGTCATAGGATCCATGGGCCTTCTACGGGCCGTCTAATCTATGGGCCTTCTATGGGCCGTATAATCATTTCACCAAACATGGGCCGTACTATTCGTGGACCAATAACGGTCCACAAAATGGGCCGTAAAAGGGCCAGAGTGGAAATCGTGTGTTTTATGGCCTGACCATAACGGGCCATTAATAGGCCGTATTTGATGACGCTATGAAAATAGCCCAACGAGTTAATGGGCCACAAACAGACCGACTGTAACCACGGGCTGAATTTGGCCCACAAGCAGAACATGCCAGTAACGGGCCGTAAGTAATAGAATTCTGGAAATAAGCCCAAGAATACATGGGCCCTTAGAAGGCCGAAAGACATGGGGTGGAAACGGCCGATGGAATAATGGGTCGCTAATGGGTATAAAGCGATACACTATTCATTATGGGCCAATTTCATCTCGGCCCTTTAATGGGCCGAAAGTTACAAAGGGCCTCGTATGGGCCAAAAGACGTCATGGCGCATACATGGGACGGTAGTTACTATGGACTGGATTCATATTGGACGGCCCAGATGATGCTACTGGGCCAAATTTTGGTAGGCTGTTACGGGCCGTGAGTTAGCGGGGTGTAAATGGGCTATATGCGAATAGGCTATTAACAGGCTTTCCGTGGTCCGGCCCACTACCATTTGACCAAGTCAAATGGGCTGACCATTTCATTGGAATGGGCCTCTGTTGGGCCGTGCCATGTGTTGATGTATCATAGACGCCTTCGGTCCAATGAATGGATGACATCTGTCCCAACGATGAGCCGACACGTGGTTCCTCTGGCCATTGAGAATTTTACACGTGGAAAATCCCCATTGGTCCGAGCTGTTAACGGTTATTGGATCCAAACTGGAACCCGGTAGCTTAACGCTGACCTGTTATGGTGGATGCCACGTGTCGGTCATCCTTGACGAAAGCACTTCTATGGCACACAGACACTTCCGTGATGATAATTTTGGTAATGTCATGGAACACTTCTACGATAGCACATGTATGACTATCTTTATTCTATCATAAAATCATCATAGATATACATGCATGACAGAAAACCTGACCTACTGTGACAAACATGTATCATCACAGAAGTCTACTTTTTGTAGTGATACTGTTGGGAAGACTTGTCTCAAGTGTCCATTAAGACATTTGAAGGCACTTGCAAGCGTCCCGCTGGGCTGTCCGAGTTGCAACATTGTGTCCAAAAGCCGAATGAAACTTTGAGAGATTACATCCAGCATTGGATTACACTTCACCATCTGGTTGAGAATGTTTCAGAGCACCAAGAAGTCTGTGCTTTCAAGGAAGGCGTACGATACAGAGGGCTCACACTGAAATTTGGTCACTCCGAGGCCATGACTCTGAATCGGATGATGGAGATATCCACTCGATAAGCGAATGGCGAAGAAGAAGATCGACTCCGTAATGGCAACGGGAAGACAGTTGACCCCGACACTGGGGGCGGAAATCCCAGTCGGAAGCAGAAATGCAAGGCTGAAGCCACAGGTCAGGCTGAAGCTGTAGTGGTGAATACCCAAGGAAAGTTCAAGGGAAAGCCCAAAGGGTCGTGGATACCTTAGAAGATCAAGGACCAGTCGGGTCAGGATGTCCTGGATTTACCATGTGCCATCCACACGAAGAAAGGTGAAGAGGGCAACTTGATTTTTCCCAACACACCACTCGACAATGCAGATTCCTTATTCAGTAGTTCCATGAGGGCCAGCAGAGTGAGAAAGGATCTAATAAGGATGAAGACAAAGATGAAGAAAAAGCATACAATTACCCAAAGGTCAATGAAACCCTGGAGATTTTTGCTGACGTTGAGAGCAAAATTCGACTGTAAGTCATCAACAGAGAGGTGAACATGGTTGCTCCGGCAACTACAACATACCTCAAGTGGTCAAAGAATCCTATCACCTTCAACCAGTCGGCTCATACAGCTCACGTTGCTACCCCTGGGCGGCAGGCTTTGGTGGTCGACCCAATCGTTGGAGGCACTCGACTACGTAAGTTCTCATGGATGGTGGCAGTGGTTTGAACATTCTGTATGCTAAAATCCTTCAAGGGATAGGCATTCCGATGTCTCGACTCGGTGAGAGCAACATGTAGTTCCACGGAGTCATCCCAAGAAAGAAGGCGAAATCACTCGGGCAGATTGCTTTGGATGTGGTTTTCGGTGATTCAACGAATTTTCACAAAGAGAAGTTGACGTTTGAAGTGGTAGATTTTCATAGTGCCTATCATGCTATTCTGGGTAGACCAGCGTATGCTCGTTTCATGGCCCGTCCATGTTAGGTGTATCTCAAACTGAAGATGCCCGGACCTAAAGGAGTGATCACGGTCACTAGGAATAGGCAGAGAGCAGAGGAATGCCTCCAGAAGGGTTCCAAGATCGCTGACAAACAAATGGCAGTGGTGGAACTAGAATACAAGAAAAATGTTGATCTGAGTGATTTACTCCGTTACAAGAAGTCTGCTTCTCAGTCCGCATTTCAGTCGGCTGGCGAGACGAAACCAGTTCACATTCACCCGGAAGATCCCACAGCTGCTCTGACCCACCTCTCAATGACACTCGACAACAAATAGGAAGCCGCACTCATCCAGTTCCTCTGCGAGAACTGGGACATCTTCGCATGGAAAACATCAGACATGCCAGGTGTACCCAGGGGACTTGCTGAGCATCGTTTGCATGTCGACTCCAAAGCCAAACCTGTCAAAGAGCATCACCGTCGGTCCGCTGCGGAGAAGAGGAAGGAGCTTGCTGATACGTCCATTTTGCATCACGTTTACCTACTGTTATTTAGGGTGTTTTATTGCATAATAAATCTTTTTGAAGTAATTCTAATGCCTTTTCTCTCATAATATGCAAGGTACACACATAGTGGGAGAATTTCGGCAGCGGGAAATCTGGACCTGAAAAAGCTACGTCAGGCTACCTATTCTGCACAACTCCAAATGAGCTGAAACTTCATGAGGATATTTTTATGGAATAAATGAGGATTTTTGGAGCAAATAAGTACCAGAGGGGGACCACTAGGTGGGCACAACCCACCTGGGCGCACCAGGGAGCCCAGGCACGCCCTAGTGGGTTATGCTCACCTCGGCCCACCTTCGGTGCCCCTCTTCTGGTACATTAGTCATTTTGACCTAGAAAAAAATAAAGAGATGAGTTTCGGGAAAAAGCGCCGCAGTCTCGAGGCGGAACCTGGGTAGGAGCACTTTTGCCCTCCGGTGGAGCGATTCCGCCGGGGGAACTTCCCTCCCGGAGGGGGAAATTATCGTCGTCATCATCGCCAACTACTCTTCCATCTTGGGGACGGCTATCTCCATCAACATCTTCAACAGCACCATCTCCTCTCAAACCCTAGTTCATCTCTTATGTTCAATCTTTGTACCAGAACTATAGATTGGTGCTTGTGGGTGACTAGTAGTGTTCATTACATCTTGTAGTTAATTACTATATGGTTTATTTGGTGGAAGATTATATGCTCAGATCCAATATGCTATTTAATACCCCTATGATCTTGAGCATGATTATCATTTGTGAGTAGTTACTTTTGTTCTTGAGGTCACGGGAGAAATCATTTTGCAAGTAATCATGTGAACTTGATATGTGTTCGATATTTTAATGATATGTATGTTGTGATTCCCTTAGTGGTGTCATGTGAACGTCGACTACATGACACTTCACCATATTTGGGCCTAAGGAAATGCATTGTGGATTGGTTATTAGATGATGGGTTGCGAGAGTGACAGAAGCTTAAACCCTAGTTTATGCACTATACCGTAAGGGACGATTGGGTCCAAAAGGTTAATGCTATGGTTAGAATTCATTCTTAATACTTTTCTCGTAGTTGCAGATGCTTGCGAGGGGGTTAATCATAAGTAGGAGGGTTGTTCAAGTAAGAACAACTCCTAAGCACCGGTCCACCCACATACCAAATAATCAAAGTAGCGAACACGAATCGAACCAACATGATGAAAGTGACTAGATGAAATTCCCGTGTACCCGCAAAAACACTTTGCTTATCATAAGAGACCGTTTTGTCCTATCCTTTGCCTCAAGGATTGGGCTACCTTGCTGCACCTTTGTTACTACTATTGTTACTTGCTTGTTACAAATTACCTTGCTATCAAACTACTCTGTTACTTACAATTTCAGCACTTGCAGACATTACCTTGCTAAAAACCACTTGTCATTTCCTTCTGCTCCTCGTTGGGTTCGACACTCTTACTTATCAAAAAGGCTGCGATTGATCCCATATACTTGTGGGTCATTGAGGCTCTTTTCTGGCGCCGTTTCCGGGGAGTGAAGCGCTCTTGGTAAGTGGAAATTGGTAAGGCAAAATTATTACTACATGCTGAAATTTACTGTCACTTATTACTATGGAAAACAATCTTTGAGGGGTTTGTTCGGGGTATCTTCACCTCGATCGGAACCAAAATTAGTTACCCCTCAACCTACTGCACCTACTGAAAATATTGAATATGAAATTCCTTCGGGTATGGTAGAACAACTGCTAGCTAATCCTAATGCACGAGATGGAACCGAACATCCTGATATGCACTTGATAAATGTGGATGAAATTTGTGGATTGTTTAAGCTTGCTGGTTTACCCGGAGGTGAAGCTAAGAAGAAGGTTTCCATTTATCTTTGAAGGGAAATGCATTGACATGGTATAGGCTATGCGATGATATTGGATCTTGGAACTGGAATCGGTTGAAATTGGAATTCCATCAAAAAATTATCCTATGTATCTAGTTCATCATGATCAGAATTATATATATAACTTTTGGCCTCATGAAGGAGAAAGTATCGCTCTAGCTTGGGGGAGGCTTAAGTCAATGTTATATTCATGCCCCAATTATGCGCTCTCAAGAGAAATTATTATTCATAATTTTTATGCTCGGCTTTATCGTAATGATCAATCCATGCTCGATACTTCTTGTACTAGTTCCTTTATGAAGAAGACTATTGAATTCCGGCGGGATCTTTTCGAAAGAATTAAATGCAACTCTGAAGATTGGGAACTCAAGGAAGGTAAAGATTCAGGTATTGAGCCTAAGTTTGATTGTGTTATGTCTTTTATGAATACCGATGCTTTTCAAAAGTTTAGCACTAATATGGAGTTGACTCTGAGATAGTAGCTTCCTTTTACGAATCATTTGCTACTCATGTTGATCTACCGAAAGAGAAGTGGTTCAAATATCACCCACAAATTAAAGAAGAAATTAAAGAACTAGTAAAAACTAAATAAGAAACTATCATTTATAATGTTGATCCAGTTGTTCCCACTACTTATATTGAAAAACCACCTTTCCATATTAGGATGAAGGAACATGCTAACGTTTCAACTGTGGTCAACAAAAGTTATATTAAAACACCTAAACCAGCTAAACAAATCAAAGTAAACCTAGTGTTGCTATTGCTAAGGATCTCTTGGTCCATAATATTGATGGGCATGTTATTTACTTATGTGTTGAAGCTGCTAGAATTGCCAAACCCAATGAAAAAGATAAACATAGACATGTTGTTGGCATGCCTTTTGTCTTAGTTAAGATAGGAGATCACTGTGATCATGGTTTATGTGACATAGGTGCTAGTGTGAGTGCTATTCCTTTTACCTTATATCAAGAAAGTATGAATGACAAAAGACCCACTGAAATAGAAGACTTAGATGTTACTATTAAGCTTGCTAATAGAGATACTATATCACCAATTGGGATTGTTAGAGATGTTGAAGTCTTGTGTGGGAAATTAAAATACCCTACTATTTTTCTTTTTCTTGGTTCCCCACAAGATAAATTTTGTGCCATTATCTTTGGTAGACCTATGTTGGACACCATTAATGCTAAAATAGATTGTGAAAAACAAACTATCGGTGTTAGCTTTGTTGATGAATCTCATGAGTTTAAATTTTACAAGTTTAGTAGAAAACCTCATAAGAAAGATTTTGCTAGTAAGGATGAAATTATTGGTCTTGCTTCTATTGTTGTACCTCCTACGGATCCCTTAGAACAATATTTGCTAGACCATGAAAATGATTTGCATATGCATGAAAGAAATGAAATAGAGAGAATCTTGTTCAAACAACAACCTCTGCTTAAACACAATCTGCCTATTGAAACTCTAGGAGGTCCTCCTCCACCTAAAGGTGATAATGTGTTTGAATTAAAACAACGGCCAGACACTTTGAAATATGCTTATCTTGATGAGAAAAAGATATATCATGTTATTATTAGTGCTAACCTTTCAGAGCATGAAGAAGAAAGATTATTGAAAGTTCTAAGGAAGAACCGAGCTGCTATTGGATATACTCTTGATGATCTTAAGGGCATTAGTCCCACTCTATGCCAGCACAAGATTAATATGGAACCTGACGCTAAACCCGTTGTTGATCACCAACGTCGATTAAATCCGAAGATGAAAGAAGTGGTAGAACGGAAATATTGAAACTTCTGGAAGCAGGTATAATCTATCCTATAGCTGATAGTAGATGGGTATAGTCCTGTTCATTGTGTCCCTAAGAAGGGAGGCATTACTATTGTTGCTAATGATAAGAAAGAACTTATTTCACAAAGAATTGTTACATGCTATAGAATGGTAACTGATTTGAGAATATTAAACAAAGCAACTAGAAAAGATCATTACCCTCTGCCTTTTATTGATCAAATGCTAGAAAGATTATGTAAGACGCACATTTTTGCTTCCTTGACGGATATTCTGGTTTTTCACAAATACCAGTTGCTCAACCTGATCAAGAAAAAACCACTTTTACTTGTCCTTTGGGAACTTATGCTTATAGACGTATGCCTTTTGGTCTATTCAATGCACCTGCTACCTTTCAAAGATGTATGACTGCTATATTCTTTGACTTTTGTGAAAGATTGTTGAGGTTTTCATGGATGACTTTTGTGTTTATGGGAAGTCTTTTGATGATTGTTTAAGCAATCTTGATCGAGTTTAGCAGAGATGTGAGCAAACAAATCTTGTCTTGAATTGGGAGAAGTGCCACTTTATGGTTAACGAAGGTATTGTTTTGGGCCATGAAATTTCTGAAAGAGGCATTGAAGTGGACAAAGCCAAGGTTGATGCAATAGAGAAAATGCCATGTCCTAAAGATATCAAAGGTTTTCGTACTTTCCTTGGTCATGCTGGTTTCTATAGGAGATTTAGCAAAGACTTTTCAAAAAATTCCAGGCCTCTTAAAAATCTTTTGCAAAAGGATATTACTTTTGTTTTTTATGATGATTATTTGGAAGCCTTCTAAACACTCAAGAAAGCCTTAGTTTCTGCACCTATTGTTCAACCACCTGATTGGAACTTGCCTTTTTAGATTATGTCTTTTTAGATTATGTGTGATGCTAGTGATTATGCTGTTGGTGTTGTTCTAGGACAAGGAGTTGATAAGAAATTAGATGTTATCCACTATGCTAGTAAAACTCTAGACAGTGCTCAACGAAATTATGCTACTACTAAAAATGAATTCTTAGCAGTGGTGTTTGCTTGTGATAAATTTAGATCCTACATTATTGTATTCCAAGGTGACCGTTCACACTGATCATGCTGCTATAAAATATCTTATGGAAAAGAAAGATGCTAAACCTAGACTCATTAGGTGGGTTCTTCTACTATAAGAATTTGATTTGCATATTATTGATAGAAAAGGAGCAGAGAACCCCATTGCTGATAACCTGTCTAGGCTTGAAAATATTCTTGATGGCCCACAACCTATTAATGATAGCTTTCCTGATGAACGGTTAGCTGCAATAAATGTTTCTTACTGTACACCTTGGTATGCTGACTATGCTAATTTTATTGTTGCTAAATAAATACCACCTAGCTTCACTTATCAACAAAAGAAAAAAAATCCTTCTATGATTTAAGACATTACTTTTGGGATGACCCACATCTTTATAAAGAAGGAGTAGATGGTATTATTAGACGTTGTGTACCTGAGCATGAACAGGAACAAATCCTATAGAAATGTCACTCCGAAGCTTATGGAGGACATCATGCGGGAGACAGAACCGCATAAGGTATTGCAATCCAGATTTTATTGGCCTGCTCTCTTCAAGGATGCCCGTAAGTTCATCTTATCTTGTGATGAATGTCGAAGAATAGGTAATATCAGTAAGCAAAAAGAAATGCCTGTGAATTATTCACTTGCTGTTGAACCATTTGATGTTTGGGGATTTGACATCATGGGACCTTTTCCTTCCTCTAATGAGTATACTCATATTTTGGTTGTTCTTGATTATGTTACTAAGTGGATAGAAGCTATTCCAACTAGTAGTACCAATCACAACACCTCTATTAAAATGCTTAAGGAAGTTATTTTCCCAAGGTTTGGAGTCCCTAGATATTTAATGACTGATGGTGGCTCACACTTTATTCATGGTGCCTTCCGTAAAATGCTTGCCAAGTATGATGTTTGTCGTGGTAATATCACGTTAGATGCCAGGGGGTGGCTAATCATGGACGGGGCCAGAAGTACGTCGTCGGGTCCTGGAAGCGGGAGTGAGCACAAGCTCGGACGGACACGAGATGTACCTAGGTTCAGGGCTCTCCTAAGAGATGAATCCCCTACTCCTGCTCTGTGGGGTCTCCGCATGATCACTATATCTCAATGAATACAATGGTGCTCCTAGAGCTGTTGGGCTAGAGGAGGAAGAAGGGCAAGGCTTGCTCTCTTCTCCCCTAGCTGTGGTGTATGGAAATGGTGAGGGAACTAAGGTTGCAACCCTTTGCATGGGTGTGGCCTGGGGGGTTTTATAGGCCAACCCCCCAGGGGTACAATGGTAATCTGGCCGGGTGGTAGGTCCCGGCTGTCAGTGTTCGTGGAGGTCGGGTTCTTCGCCGACTGCTGGGACCCGCCTCTGGTGGGCCCTGTTGGCTGCAGAGGAACCGTCCGACAGGTGGGGCCCACCGCCTGCGGGCCCCATTGACGGCTCTTCACTGTTGCGCCGTCCGTGCTGATGGAGGCCGTGTCGGGTGCGCCATGGCTACAGTGCCGTGCCGGGCGGGTCGGTGGCCACCTGGCGGTGCTCACTGTAGCCATGCGGCCGGGATTTGGGGGAGGCATGGTACACTATAGCCATGCCTCAACTTGTTTCTTGGTCACGCTCAGACTCCTAGGGATGGGGCGGGCCGCCTGTTAGGAGCTGGCCTGTACCCTTGCCGCCTTCTGGAGGGTGCCGTCACCTGGGGCATGCCATCTTCTGGAGGCCGGCAGGGTGGCACCCGCCGGCTCTGGTTGATGGTCGGGAGACCTGTTGGCTTGAGGGGTGTGGCTTGCCATGGTGTCTTAAAATGTGGTTAAGTGTAGATGAGGCTACCCAGGGTCTATCCCCCCAACAGTAGTCCCCGAAGCTGGTGAGGCTCTATGGCTGACTGCCGAAGGGCTTCAACAGTTTCCCCTTTAAGGGATCTTTCGCCTTCTGCTCCGTCTGGCTGGGAGGATCCGGGTGCCAGGAGTCGGCTGTAGTCGTGGCCGCCTGGTGGAGTTTGAATCGACAAGGAGGTAGCCGAGGAGGCGCCGCCCGCCACACGCGCGCCACGCGGCGCCCACAGGCCAGGCCGCCCTGCCAGCCCACGCGCGCGACGGGATATCGCTGTAGGCTGGGGGTGCCACTACAGGGTCTCGGCCCGTGCTTGGATCTGTTGCAGCCGAGGAGGGGCGGTTGCCCTTCCATGGCGTATTTATTGCGCCATAACCGCACGAAATACGCAGGGGCGTGTAGGGCGTGGGGCGCAGTTAATCCCATGCCCCCATGTCGCCTCGGCTTCGCCGAGCCGGCTATAAAGAGGGGGAGGAGGAGGGACGGCAGAACACAGGCGCGCCGCCTCCCACTCTCTCTTCTTCCATTTGTTGTTGCAGCCGAAGTGTTGTTGCGGCTGCCGCTCCTTCGTCGCCATTGCTTCGTCGCGGCCGCGGTTCCGCCAAAGCAGTTGCTCCGCTGCGGCCACTGCAGCGTCCTTGTTACCTCGCGTAGTCATCGTGTCGTCCGTCGTCTTCATCACCGAGCTCCTCCTCGCCATTTCCGAGCCATGGCAAAAAGTGGATGGCTGGGCTCCAACATCCACGACGACCATATTGACTTCCTCCGCGCGACGCGGCGGCTCCCCCGCACCGACAACGTGGGCGTGCACGTTCCACCAGAGTAGGAGATCTCGTCACGGCCGAAGCCCGGTGAGTACGTCGTTTTCCACAAGCATTTCCTTTCTGGCTTCAGGCTCCCGGCCAGTGGTTTCTTTCGCTCCTTCCTCGACTTCTACCGGCTGCAATAGCACTACTTCACTCCCAATACGGCGGTGCTCATGGAGTCCTTCGTCACCTTCTGCGAGGGGTACCTCAGCGTCTTGCCCATGATTGAGCTTTGGGGTAGATTCTTCTACCTCAAGCTGGGCACGGTGGTGAAGGACAAGCCGGCCCAGCATGGAGTGTGCGTCGCCATGAGGCGCTCAGGAGCTGGCCCTCGCTTCCCGGCCATCCCTCTTCATGAGTTGGCCAAGATCTGGAAACAGACATACTTCTACGTCCGGAACCTCGAGCCGGTCGAATACATCAACCTGCCGGCCTTTGCGCTCGGGCCGCCTATTGAGCCGCGGGACAACTGGCAGCAATAGTCGCCCAAGAGCCTGCCGGCCCACATCGTCAGCATCCTCGGCCGGCTGTAGGAGATGACGGACCATGTGGGTCTCAAACCGGCCGACCTACTAGCTGGCTACGTCATGCACCGGGTGTCGCCGCTCCAGCTTCGGCTGCACCTCATCAGCGAGATGAGCGGCCGCCGGGATCCCTGCCGGATGTCCACCAAGGAGATGCCGGAGGTGGAGGTGGTTCACCATGTGAACTACTTCTCCAACTGCAAACTCAACAAGGAGGAGTGGCACATTGGCATGGAGTCCTGCAGCCAGGCTAACCCCCCTCTAGTGGTAAGTACCCGATCCAGCTGCTTTTCTCATGTTGCTCTTTTTATTCTACCCTGTCCAGCTGGCCTTGTTGCAGCGCTTCCCAGGCCAAGGCGTGCTGACTGCGGACCGGCAGTGGATGCCGGACCGTGAAGACAGCGATGTGGGCGACCCTGAGCTGGTGGAGGCTGCCATGGAGGAAGGCGGCAAGGAGGAGGTCACCGGAGGAGGCAGCGCTGGGGCAGGCGGCTTCTCCGGTGGCGAAGGAGGAAGAGTCGGCGACGTCCGATCTTGGCCGGATGATGACGAGGATGTCGTGGAGCGGCGCCCACCTGGTGGGGGCACGGGAGCAGGAGTCGACCCCTCAATGTTGAGGCCGGCTGCCGCACCTGGCGAGCAAAAGGGCCACTTGGCGGGGAGGTTTGGCACCAACCCCGCCAAGAAGGCCAAGCAGGCGGACGCCACCAAGCAGAACGAGGCCTAGAAGGTGGCTGCCGCCCGGAAGGGGCCCAAACCCATGCCGTACACGTCCGGGTAAGCGTGCTTGCCACCCTAACTTCATGTTTTTCTTCCTTCTTGATGTGCTTTCTTATCTTTGCTCTCTCACTGAGCAGGACGGCCTTCGCCACCACGCGGGCTCCATTCGCCTCGCTGATGGATCTAGTGGACGGCTCCATGGATGCTCGGCGTCCGGATCCGGCTGCTGCCCTACGGGAGGCGCGCGAGGAGCAGGAGGCCGCGGAGAAGCCGCCGGCCGACGCCCAGGCAGAGGAAGTGGCGCAGGCGGAGGCCCACGCCGTGGCGGAGGCGGCGACAAAGGCGCAAGCGGAAGACGTGACCAAGGCATAGGCAGAGGCCGACACCAGGGTTGTGGCGGATCCGGCTAGTGGCGAGGTCTTGGAGACCGTCACCCTCGAATAGCCAAAGGTGGATATGGCGGAGAACCGGACGCCACCTGGGGCGCCCGGGGCCGTCGAGTCAGTGTCGAAGCCGGTGGTCCCCAACACCATCATCCCAGAGGTGGAGGAGACCCAATGCATGCCGGATGCTGCCGGACAAGGGGCCGGTGATCGCAACCAGCCGGGGGCACCACCAGTCGGTGTTGGGCAGGCGGCGGGCCGGGCCTTAGTGGCTCTCGCTCCTATGCGCCAGCGCATGACGCGGGCAACCTTGGAGCCAAGGTGGCCTGTAGAGGCCGTGGCTACGAGCTCGCAGAGGGCCAGCACTGAGGCCACGAGCATCGCCCCTTTGGGTTGGGTGGCAGGGGCCGGCCCCTCCGCTCTTAACTTGGCGGTGCGGGACATGGAGGGCATGTTCCTTGCCCAGAACGCCACCCTTCTAAGGGCGAGGGAGGAGATGCTGGTGACGCGGTAGCCGTTCGCGTATGCGCACCTCACCTTTGTTATATTTTTTGTCTTGTAATCTTTCGTGGGGGCGCGCCAGCGCAACCACTTGGTGTAGCCCCCGAGTTTCAAGCCGGCTGCTAAGCACGCGGGTTGGAACTCCAAGGTGTTCTTTTCTCTTTCTAAAATGCTTGCTGTTGTTGCAGGACTACCAGAACATGCGGGCGGCCGCCTACAACACACAGAACTGGACGCTCACCACCCGGACTACTGAGCTGGCACAGAGCTGAAGTGAGTAAGTCGGCTTCCAATGGGGGCACGCCAGCGCGCCCACTAGGTGTAGCCCCCGAGATCCGGGCCGACTGCTGAGCAGTCGGGCTGGATCTTCTTTGGGAGCTTGCTTTTTATTTTTGTTTAAGTAGATGAGGATGATTTTTGTCTTCTTCTTGCAGCGGCTGCCACCCAGTTGAGGGAGCACGTGGCCGAGCTCGAGGGCCAGCTCTGGGTTGTGGGGCAGGAGTGCGACCAGCTGGAGAAGGAGCCGGCGGACCAAGCCGAACGACACGCGCAGCAGGTCCAACAGCTGAAGGCGGACGAGGAGAAACTCAAGGTGGAGTTCGAGACCCAGCGCACGGACGAGGCCGAGAAGGAGAAGCTCCTTCATGGCAGCTACGCCGTGATCGAGGACATGCTCGATGGTACACCTCTTTTCTTCTGTTCCGACTGCTCGCTTGCCGGCTGCTGCCAGAGGCCGTCTTCTAACACCCTTGTCTTCTTATGGATAGAGTTCCTCCCGGGCCTTTCCGTCGCCGTCTGCATAGCCATTGAGGCCCGGCGTGAGGAGTACTGGTGCAAGGGTAAGGAGATCGCGTAGTACCGGCCTCGGACCATGGGCGAACAGCTCACGGCCGTCCGAATGCGCCTCGAGCCAATGCGCTGCCTGCTCCACCGGCTTTAGTGCGTTGGGTCGCGTGTCTTGGGGGGCTTGTGGCCGGGAGGTCAGATCCCGCGGATACCCAGTCGGACAGCCGACTGGCTGTAGGTGGCGGCCAACTGGCTCGAAGCCTAGAAAGTTCCATGGCGCGGGTTGGGGCTGCCAAGGCGCTGGAGTTCGTCAAGACCTGGTACCCTGGCGTGCGCCTGGCATAGCTGGTGACCTTCCGCCAGGAGGCGCTGCCGGAGTTGGCGGCAGAGCACGAGGACATCACCATCCGAGCATCGGCTCTCGCCAACTACACCAACGTCGACGTCTTCATCTCGGAGCAGGGAGATGACGGCATCGTAGTTCCTCCATCCTAGTTCAATCTAAACCCATCGGACAGTGAGGACTTGGCAGATGAGATTGCCTCTAGCGATGAAGGCAATGAGGACGACGATGATGAGGAAGGCAGCTACGTCGCCCCAGACGGCGAAACAACCAGCCGGACTCGGCCCGACCCGACACCGACTGGAGACCAGCCAGAGACTATGTCAGCCGCCGCCGGCAGCCAGGCCGAGACCAGCAGTCGGAAGCCCCGCCAGCCGGAGCTACGCCCGCTGCTGACCAGTCCGTGCAGCCCGAGGGGCCATCTGCCTAGATGGTCTGTTATCTTTTCAAGTTTTTTCTGTCTTCGTGCTTGAAAACAATGTCAGTTATGCGCAGTTCCACCCACTGGGGGTGTAATTTTAAACTTGATGAATTTCGCCCTTGGGCCATTTTAGCAATGTATAAAGTTTAAATCCCCACATTCTTGCATGTGTTGCCGGGTTCTAGCTTGAGTTTGCTTTTTCTATCTTTGTCTTTTTCATTTGCCGCCTTCCTTTGGCCACCTCACTCCCAGCCGGACAGCTACGCCGCGGTCTGTGGCCGGGTCAGGGACTTGGCCGTTTAGAACGAGCAAGCTACTTCAGCCGCTTAGAGCGTAGCTGGTTGAGCGAGAAGCCGGCCTGCCGACTGTTGAGCAGCCGAACGAGGGAGGCGAAGGGCCGGCTTGGCTTAGTGTCAACATTTACCTTAGCCATTTTTCGTGTGGACAGAGTTTCCAGACTTTAGCTCTTGGCAGCCGGACAGTCGCGCTGCATGCTGTGGCTAGGTCAAGAGAGGGCTTTGGTGTTGGCACACTATGATGAACCACAAGTGTAGGGGATCTATCGTAGTCCTTTCGATAAGTAAGAGTGTCGAATCCAACGAGGAGCAGAAGGAAATGACAAGCGGTTTTCAGTAAGGTATTTTCTGCAAGCACTGAAATTATCGGTAACAGATAGTTTTGTGATAAGGTAATTTTTAACGGGTAACAAGAAATAAAAGTAAATAAGGTGCAGCAAGGTGGCCCAATCCTTTTTGTAGCAAAGGAGAAGCCTGGACAAGTTCTTATATAGAGAAAAGCGCTCCAGAGGACACATGGGAATTATCGTCAAGCTAGTTTTCATCACGCTCATATGATTCGCGTTCGTTACTTTGATAATTTGATATGTGGGTGGACCGGTGCTTGGGTACTGCCCTTTCTTGGACAAGCATCCCACTTATGATTAACCCCTATTGCAAGCATCCGCAACTACAAAAGAAGTATTAAGGTAAACCTAACCATAGCATGAAACATATGGATCCAAATCAGCCCCTTATGAAGCAACGCATAAACTAGGGTTTAAGCTTATGTCACTCTAGCAACCCATCATCTACTTATTACTTCCCAATGCCTTTCTCTAGGCCCAAATAATGGTGAAGTTTCATGTAGTCGACGTTCACATAACACCACTAGAGGAGAGACAACATACATCTCATCAAAATATCGAACGAACACCAAATTCACATCTTATATTTACTAATTGGAAGCACCATACGAGGCTTCACGTTAATTCTAGAGAAACAACAATAATAATCATAGGACTGTCTAATATACGCCTAGGATTAAAAGAAATCTAGACGTTTCACATAAGAGTTCTATGAGGTTACGCAATAGAAACATGTCCATCCGCAATTCAAAAGAAGAAAAAAGGAAACGTGTCCTTGACATGTTACGGCCACCCATCAAGGAAAAGTAACAAAAATAGATCCCCATACCCACACATTTCCATGGATCGATGGTCTAAGACTTCGTGCACATAGTAAGTTTCAGGTAAAAAGAGTTTTGGTGCATGCACTCGTGACTACTAATAGCAAGACTTCACCCATGTCCTCAGGAACAAACGTAACTACTCACAAAGCATATTCATGTTCATGATCAGAGGGGTATTAATATGCATTAAGGATATGAACAAATGATCTTCCACCGAATAAACCAACTAGCAGCAACTACAAGGAATAATCAACACTACTAGCAACCCAGAGGTACCAATCTGAGGTTTTGGGACAAAGATTGGATACAAGAGATGAACTAGGGTTTGAGAGGAGATTGTGCTGGTGAAGATGTTGATGGAGATTGACCCCCTCCCGATGAGAGGATCATTGGTGATGACGATGGTGATGATTTCCCCCTCTCGGAGGGAAGTTTCCCCGACAAAACAGCTCCACAGGAGCGCTAGATTGCTTCCGCCTCATGGCGGCGGAGTTTCATCTCGAAAGCTTGCTTATGATTTTTTTACAGGGTAAAAGACTTCATATAGCAGAAGATGGGCACCGGACGGCTGCCAGGGGGGCCACGAGGCAGGGGGCACGCTCAGGGGGTAGGGCGCGCCCCCACCCTTGTGGCCCGGGTGTGGGCCCCTCTGGTACGTCTTCCGCTCAATATTTATTATTAATTCCAAAAATGACTTCCGTGGAGTTTCGGGACTTTTGGAGCTGTGCAGAATAGGTCTCCAATATTTGCTCCTTTTCCAGCCCAGAATCCCAGCTGCCGGCATTCTCCGTCTTCATGTAAACCTTGTATAATAAGAGAGAATATCCATAAGTATTGTGACATAACGTGTAATAACCGCCCATAATGCAATAAATATCGATATAAAAGCATGATGCAAAATGGACGTATCAACTCCTCGAAGCTTAGACCTCGCTTGTCCTAAAGTGGAAGCTGATATCGAAAAATATGTCCTCGTGTTTAGAGATAGAGGTGTCGATAAAATAAAATACAGACATGAGGGCATCATGATCATTCTTATAACAGTAACACATATATTTATTTTGTCATATGATTTCTTATGCTCAAGTAACAATCTATTCACAATGTCATGTATGAATCAGAAACTTCATTGAAAACTAACAAACTATAATCTCAGTCATTGAAGCAATTGCAATTTATCATAACATCGGAAAGAGTCAATATAAGAGCTTTTCAGCAAGTCCACATATTCAAGTATCGTTTAATCTTTCACAATTGCTAGCACTCACGCAATACTTATGGTTATGGAGTTTTAGTCGGACACAGAGAAAGATAGGGGCTTATTGTGTTGCCTCCCAACCTTTTACCTGAAGGGTAATGTCAACAATAATAGTTCATGCTAACTTACATCCAATTGGATATATATATATCAGGACCTTTCCAACACGAGGTGCTTGCCAAAGGATAAAATAAAAAGGAAAGGTGAAGATCATCATGACTCTTGCATAAGACAGAAAGTAAAAGATAGGCCCTTCGCAGAGGGAAGAATAGGTTGCCATGTGCTTTTATGGTTGGATGCACGAAATCTTAATGCAAAAGAACGTCACTTTATATTGCCACTTGTGGCACGGACCTTTATTATGTAGTCCATCGCTTTTATTGCTTCCATATCACAAGATCGTATAAAGCTTATTTTTCTCCACACTAATAAGTCATACATATTTAGAGAGAAATTTTTATTGCATGCAACATGACAACTTACTTAAAGAATCTTACTCAATCCATAGGTAGATATGGTGGACTCTCATGGCAAAACTGGGTTTAAGGATATTTGGAAGCACAAGTAGTATCTCTACTTGGTGCAAGCAATTTGGCTAGCATGAGGGGGAAAGGCAAGCTCAACATGTTGGATGATCCATGACAATATACTTTAATTAAGGTGTCCAAGATAGTATATTTATATGTGAGAGCCTCTCTTTCTTTATTAATTCCTATTAATTGCAACAATGACCAAAACTATGTTTGCCAACTCTCAACAACTTTTAATCATCATACTTTTTATATGTAAAGTCATTACTCTCCATAAGATCAATATGATCTCTTTTATTTCTTTTTACTCTTTTATTCACTCAAGATCATAGCAAGATAGCAAAGCCCTTGACTCAACACTAATCTTTATTATGTATATAGCTCACCGACTTGATTACATAGAGGGATCATAAAGCAAAACTCAAAACTCAATCATACCAAAACTTTATTCTACTAGATCAATATATTACCAAAAGGATCAAACTAAGTAAAACGGTAAAGATAGGAGTGATGGTGATACGATACCGGGGCACCTCCCCCAAGCTTGGCAGTTGCCAAGGGGAGTGCCCATACCCTTGTAATTAGTTCCTCGGAGGTGGTGATGATGGAGTTGTTGATGATGTAGGCTTGTCGTTCGTCTTCCAAGGCATAGGCTCACCATCATAAAAGGATGATCGAGTCTCCGGGATCCTCAAATCTGCAGCCAAACTCATCCTCTTGAATCTATATTCATACTCACAGTTTTGGTTTTGCAGGTCATAGATCTGGGCTTGGAGGTGCTCGATTTTCTCATGAATCTTGAAGATGGTCTCCCCAATGTTCTTGGCGTCTCATCATTTGGTTGTTGGTGAACTCCGCGATCATCATTTGGTTGGCGTCGAGTCCGTGTTCCACCATCCCTTGGCACTTGAAAACTTGTTGTTGCATTGTTTCGAGCTTTGTCTCCAAGCTTCCGGTACTCCTTGGTCCCTCAACATCGCGGATGTGCAACACCCCCTCACGCATCTCAATGGTTTGAGGGTGATGCAGCACCTCCACGAGGTAGGGGTTGATGACCCTCTCAAAAATCTTGTCCTTGGGGTCGCTTGAAGATGTCATGGTGCTCTAGATCTGTCACAAAAACAGCTCGGAACAAAAACAGAGGATATCTGCGTGATACAATGGTCAAAACCTTCGGGAGTTGTATAATGAATTTTTACCGACGAAAAGAAGTATCTTGCAAGAAAACGGAGTCCGGAGAGCACACGAGGTGCCCACGAGGCAGGGGGCGCGCCCAGGGGGGTAGGACACGCCCTCCAACCTCGTGGACGCCTCGTGTCCTTCCCGGAATACTTCTTATTTTCCTATTTTCTTAAATATTCCAGAATGGAGAAAAATTGCTATTAGAACTGTTTTGGAGTCGGTTTACTTACCGTACCACATACCTATTCCTTTTCGGAGTCTGAAACATTCTGGAAAGTGTCCATTATGTATTCCTGCGGGGTTACTGTTTCAATAACATTAGTTTCAACATTTATAGGATTACCTGAGATATAATGTTTAATTCTTTGACCGTTCACCACCTTCGGATTCGCGCCTTCAAAGTTGTTGATTTTTATGGCACCAGAATGATAGACCTCCTCAGTACCGTAAGGGCCTTCCCATTTAGAGAGAAGTTTTCCTGCAAAAAATATTGAACGAGAGTTGAATAGCAACACATAATCACCTACATTAAACTCACGCTTTTGTATCCTTTTGTCATGCCATCTTTTAACCTTTTCTTTAAACAGTTTGGCATTCTCATAGGCTTGAGTTCTCCATTCATCAAGTGAGCTAATGTCAAATAACCTCTTCTCACCGGCAAGTTTGAAATCATAGTTGAGCTCTTTAATGGCCCAATATGCCTTGTGTTCTAGTTCGAGAGGTAAGTGACATGCCTTTCCATAAACTATTTTATATGGAGACATACCCATAGGATTCTTATATGCAGTTCTATAAGCCCATAATGCATCATCAAGTTTCTTGGACCAATTCTTTCCAGATCTATTAACAATCTTTTGCAAAATTAATTTGAGCTCTCTGTTACTCAATTCTACTTGACCACTAGACTATGGGTGATATGGAGATGCAATTCTATGATTAACATCATACTTAGCAAGCATTTTATGAAAAGCACCATGAATAAAATGTGAACCACCATCAGTCATTAAGTATCTAGGGACTCCAAACTTTGGAAAAATAACTTCTTTAAGCATCTTAATAGAGGTGTTATGATCAGCACTACTAGTTGGAATAGCTTCTACCCACTTAGTAACGTAATCAACATCAACTAAAATATGTGTATAGCCATTAGAGGAAGGAAACGGTCCCATATAATCAAAGCCCCAAACATCAAATGGTTCAATAACAAGAGAATAATTCATAGGCATTTCTTGACGTCTACTAATATTACCAATTCTTTGACATTCATCGCAAGACAAGACAAACTTACGTGCATCTTTGAAGAGAGTAGACCAATAAAAACCGGATTGCAATACCTTATGTGCAGTTCTATCTCCAGCGTAGTGTCCTCCATATGCCTCCGAGTGACACTTGCGTAGGATCTGTTCCTGTTCATGCTCCGGTACACAACGTCTAATAACACCATCTACTCCTTCTTTATAAAGGTGTGGGTCATCCCAGAAGTAATGTCTTAAATCATAAAAGAACTTTTTCTTTTGCTGTTATGTGAAACTAGGTGGTATAAATTTAGCAACAATGTAATTAGCATAATCAGCATACCATGGAGCAGTACGAGAAGCATTTATGACAACTAATTGTTCATAAGGAAAGCTATCATCGGTAGGTAGTGGGTCATCAAGAACATTCTCTAACCTAGACAAGTTGTCTACAACGGGGTTCTCAGCTCCCTTTCTATCAATAATATGCAAATCAATTTCTTGTAGCAAGAGAACCCATCTGATAAGTCTAGGTTTATTATCTTCCTTTTCCATAAGATATTTAATAGCAGCATGATCAGTGTGAATAGTTACTTTAGAATCAACAATATAAGGTCTAAACTTGTCACAAGCAAATACAACTGCTAAGAATTCTTTTTCTGTAGTAGCATAATTTCTCTGGGCAGTGTCTAGAGTTTTACTAGCATATTGGATAACATTTAGTTTCTTATCAACTCTTTGTCCTAGAACAACACCTACAGCATAATCACTAGCATCACACATAATTTCAAAGGGTAAATTCCAATCAGGTGGCTGAACTATAGGTGTAGAAATCAAGGCTTTCTTAAGTATTTCAAATGCTTCTACACAATCATCATCGAAGACAAAAGGAATATCTTTCTGCAATAGATTAGTCAAAGGCCTGGTAATTTTAGAGAAGTCCTTAATGAACCTCCTATAAAAACCTGCATGACCAAGGAAACTTCTTATACCTTTAATGTCCTTGGGACACGGCATATTTTCAATAGCATCAACCTTAGCTTTATCAACTTCGATACCTCTTTGAGAAATTTTATGCCCCAAGACAATACCTTCATTAACCATAAAGTGGCACTTCTCCCAATCAAACACGAGACTAGTATCTTCACATCTCTGCAAAACTTGATCAAGGTTGCTCAAGCAATCATCAAAAGAAGACCCATAAACGGAGAAATCATCCATAAAAACCTCACACATCTTTTCACAAAAGTCAGAGAATATAGCCATCATGCATCTTTGAAAGGTAGCAGGTGCATTACATAAACCAAAAGGCATACGTCTATAAGCAAAAGTACTGAAAGGGCAAGTAAAAGTGGTATTTTCTTGATCCTCTACTGACACAGGTATTTGAGAAAAACCAGAGTAACCATCTAGAAAGCAAAAATGTTTATGTTTAGATAATCTTTCTAGCATTATATCAATAAAAGGTAGAGGGCAATGATCCTTTTTAGTAGCTTTATTTAATTTGTGGAAGTCAATTACCATCCTATAACTTGTAATAATTCTTTGCGGGATCAATTCATCTTTATCATTAGGAACGATAGTAATACCTCCCTTCTTGGGGACACAATGGATAGGACTTACCCACTGACTATTAGCAACGAGATAAATTATACCTGCCTCAAGGAGCTTTAGTATTTCCTTTCTTACCACTTCTTTCATCTTAGGATTTAACCATCGTTGGTGATCAATAACTGGTTTGGCGTCTTCCTCCAATTTATTTTGTGTTGGAATAGCGTGGGACTAATGCCCTTAAGATCATCAAGAGTGTATCCAATAGCAGCACGGTGCTTCTTTAGAGTTTTCAATAATCTCTCTTCTTCCTGCTCTAAAAGGTTAGCACTAATAATAACAGGATATATCTTCTTTTCATTAAGATAAGCATATTTAAGAGTATCAGGTAATGTTTTGAGCTCAAACACGAGATCACCCTTGGGTGGAGGGGGATCCCCTAAGATTTCAACAGGCAAGTTGTGTTTCAAAATAGGTCCCTGTTTAAAGAATACTTCATCTATCTCCCTTCTTTCATTCATAAACATATCATTTTCATGGTCTAGCAAATATTGTTCTAAAGGATCATTAGGAGGCACGTCAATAGAAGCAAGACCAACAATTTCATCCTTACTAGGCAATTCTTTATCATGGGGTTGTTTACGAAATTTAGCAAAGTTAAACTCATGAGACATATATCCTAAGCCAATCATAACAACATCCTTTTCGCAATCTATCCTAGCATTAACAGTGTTCAAGAAGGGTCTACCAAATATGATGGGACAAAAGTCATCTTGTGGGGAACCAAGAACAAGAAAATCAGTAGGATATTTAACTTATCCCACACAAGAGTTCAACATATCTAACAATCCCAATTGGTGAAATAGTATCTCTATTGGCAAGCTTAATTGTAACATCAATTTCTTCTATCTTAGCAGGTGCAATATCATGCATAATTTCTTTGTATAAGGAATGAGGTATTGCACTAGCACCCATATCACATAAGCCATGATAACAATGATCTCCTATTTTAACAGAAATAACAGGCATGCCTACAACAGGTCTATGTTTCTTAGAATCGGGTCTAGCAATTCTAGCAGCTGCATCATGGAGATAAATAACATGCCCATCAATATTATCAGCCAAGAGATCTTTAACCATAGCAATACTAGGTTCAACTTTAATTTGCTCAGGTGGTGTATATGCTCTAGTATTACTCTTACGAACCACAGTTGAAGCTTTAGCATGATCCTTTATCCTAACAGGGAAAGGTGGTTTCTCAGTATAAGTGGAAGGAACAATAGGATCATTATAAGTGATAGTCTTTTCTTCAACTGTAGGTGCAACTACTTTTACTTCAGTGGCATGATTATATTTAAACCACTTCTCCTTAGGGAGGTCAACATGAGTAGCAAATGATTCACAGAAAGAAGATACTATCTCTGAGTCTAGTCCATATTTAGTGCTAAATCCACGAAAAGCATCCGTATCCATAAAAGATTTAACACAATCAAACTTAGGTGTCATACCTTACTCCTTACCTTCATCGAGATCCCAATCTTCAGAGTTGCGTTTAATTATTTACAATAAATCCCATTTGAATTTAATAGTGTTCATCATAAAATACCCAGCACAAGAAGTATCGAGCATGGAGCAATTGTTGAGACAAAGCCGAGCATAATTTTTTTTGAATAATCATTTCTCTTGGGAGCTCATGATTGGGGCATGAATATAACATTGACTTAAGCCTCCCCCAAGCTTGAGTGATGCTTTCTCCTTCGCGAGGGAAAAAATTATATTTATAATTACGATCACGATGAACAAGATGCATAGGATAAAACTTCTGGTGAAATTCCAATTTCAATCGTTTGTAGTCCCATGATCCCATATAATCACATAGCCTATACCATGTCAATGCATCTCCCTTCAAAGATAAAGGGAAGACCTTCTTCTTGACAACATCATCGGGCATACGTGCAAGCTTAAATAATCCACAAACTTCATCCACATAGATTAGGTGTAAATCGGGATGCAATGTTCCATCTCCTGTAAAGGAATTAGCTAGCAGTTTCTCTACCATACCCGAAGGAATTTCAAAGTAAACATTTTCAGTAGGTTCAGTAGGTTGAGGAGCAACTCTTTGCTCTACTGGTCGGGGTGAAGATACCCCGAACAAGCCCCTTAAAGGATTGTGTTCCATAGTAACAAGTGACAGTAAATTTCAGCACACTATATAAATGTTTCCTTACCAAGTTCCACTTACCAAAGGAGCTTCCCTCCCTGGAAATGGAGTCAGAAAAAGAGTCTTGATGACCCACAAGTGTAGGGAATCTATCGTAGTCCTTTCGATAAGTAAGAGTGTCGAACCCAATGAGGAGCCGCTACAAAAAAAAGACATATCCGTGACATTTCGGGTCGAACGGAAAAACTTTCTATCATACATATGACACTTCTATGACGATAATTGTGAAAAAACCCGGTATCATCATAGATGTGGTGGGCTCCTACTTCTATGACAAAAATCATGACAGAAAATGGGCTTTTCGTCCTGGGTGGGCCGGAGACGCAGCTGCATGACATTCTTTGGGCCGTCCTTGACGGGAAAAACTATGGTAGAAGCGAGGGCGAGGAAAATTTCGGGGAGTTCCCAGTTACGGTGGGAGGTCGGGGGCCGAGTGTGACGCCCCGAGACCGAAGCTTCAGTTGCCTTCCATTTATTTTAGTTGTTGTCATCTTTTTTTTCATGTTTGTTGCATTATCATAATTGTTTTGCATATTTCATTCCTATATGTTTATGCCATGATCATGTTGAGAATGCCTTGTCATATATTTGCTTCTTGCACCATGCTCATCTCACTTGTTATGTTGCATTGTACCCTTGTCATTTTTGCATTTCATCATGCTCATCATGTGGGTTGCATTATTCATGTTGTGTGTGCATCAACCCTTGCTATCTCTCTCTCAAGCCATATGCCCATGTATCATCACCTCTCCCTTCCTTCTTCCTTCATGTTTTTGCACGTGACATTATACCCTCCTCCATTAATGTTCATTTACTTCCTGGTGATCTTACTCAATGCCTTATACCTCCCTAACAAATTTGATCTCAATTGGTCTTGATTTGGTTGGGTTCAAAAAATGGCTCAAGTTTGAATTTAATTGAAACTTGGATTATTTTTCTACCTCTAAAAATTGCCTAAGTCAATTTCTTAAATGATTTATTTCATAACTAAATAACCGTAACTTTGTTTTAAATAAACTTTATATGTAAATGGGGTAGAAAAATGCATAGATTAACATGGTGCACTTTGTTTTACTGCCTAACAACATTAAAAATATGTTTTGGGGGCAGAACAGTACCAAATCTAAAATATGCACATGGGGATTTTTCGGAATTGTTGTTCATTGTTTCGGCCTCATTTAAACTTGCCTAAATAGTTAGTTTCATTATGTTTCACCTCTTGCCATGTTTAACAACATTTAATATTGTTGTGTACCTAAACGAGAGCGAACTAAATAACTTGAATGTGGAGTTTCGTCAATATGCAACTCGTTGCATATTGAGCTCCACTTAACTTGTAGTATTGTTTGTTGCACTTTGCCATGCCATGCTCTTTAAACCGGACATGCATCATACTTGTTTGTGCATCATGCCATGTTTATGCTTGTGCATTTACCATGTTGTTTGTTTCTTTCCGGTGTTGCTTCTTAGTTCCGGTAATGTTGCGATTGTGAGGATTCGTTCGACTACTCCCGTTCGTCTTCTTCATCGACTCGTTCTTCTTCCTTGCGGGATTTCAGGCAAGATGACCTCTACCCTGGATCTCACTACTATCATTGCTATGCTAGTTGCTTCATTCTATCGCTTTGCTGCGCTGCCTATCATTTGCTCTTCAAGCCTCCGAAATTGCCATGTCAGCCTCTAATCTTTTCACCCTTCCTAGCAAACCATTGTTTGGCTATGTTACCGTTTTGCTCAGCCCCTCTTATAGCGTTGCTAGTTGCACGTGAAGTTGAAGATTTCTTCATGATGGACAGGATTATGTTGGGATATCACAATATCTCTTATATTATTAATGCATCTATATATTTGGTAAAGGGTGGAAGACTCGGCCTTATGCCTGGTGTTTTGTTCCACTATTGCCGCCCTAGTTTCCGTCACACCGGTGTTATGTTCCCGGATTTTGCGTTCCTTACGCGGTTGGATGATTTATGGGACCCCCTTGATAGTTTGCTTTGAATAAAACTCCTCCAGCAAGGCCCAACCTTGGTTTTACCATTTGCCTCTCCTAGCCCTTTTTCCCTTGGGTTTCCAGAGCCCGAGGGTCATCTTTATTTTAGCCCCCCCCCCGGGCCAGTGCTTGTCTAAGTGTTGATCCGAACCGAGCCGCCTGCGGGGCCCCCTCCGGGAAACTCGAGGTCTGGTTTTACTCGTAGCTTGTCTCATACGGTGTTGCCCTAAGAACGAGATATGTGCAGCTCCTATCGGGATTGTCGGCGCATCGGGCGGTCTTGCTGGTCTTGTTTTACCATTATGAAAATGTCTTGTAAAGCGGGATTCCGAGTCTGATCAGGTCTTCCTGGGAGAAGGTATATCCTTCGTTGATCGCGAGAGCTTATCATGGGCTAAGTTGGGACACCCCTGCAGGGTTTAAACTTTCGAAAGCCGTGCCCGCGGTTATGGGCAGATGGGAATTTGTTAATGTCCGGTTGTAGATAACTTGACACCAGATACGAATTAAAACGCATCAACCGCGTGTGTAGCCGTGATGGTCTCTTTTCGGCGGAGTCCGGGAAGTGAACACGGTTTTGGGTTATGTTTGGCATAAGTAGGAGTTCAGGATCACTTCTTGATCATTGCTAGCTTCATGACCGTTCCGCTTGCTCTCTTCTCGCTCTTATTTGCGTGTGTTAGCCACCATATATGCTTAGTCACTGCTGCAACCTCACCACTTTACCCCTTCCTTTCCCATTAAGCTTTGCTAGTCTTGACACCCATGGTAATGGGATTGCTAAGTCCTCGTGGCTCACAGATTACTACAACAACAGTTGCAGGTACAGGTTATGCGATGATCTTGACGCGAGAGCGACGTTACTTGTTTTGAAGTTCTTCTTCTGCTTCTTCTTTGATCAGGGGATAGGTTCCAGGTCGGCAGCCTGGGCTAGCAGGGTGGATGTCATTGATTTTCTGTTTGTGTTTCATCCGTAGTCGGATGATGCTCTTGTGTATGATGATGTTGTAATCATGTGGCATTGTATGCCTTTTGTATGTATCCCCATCTATTATGTAATGTTGATGTAATGATATCCACCTTGCAAAAGCGTTTCAATATGCGGTTCTATCCTTGGTGGGACCTTCGAGTCTCTTTAGGATAGTATCGCATACTGGAATCGTTCCGATGGTTTTGTGACGAGAACATTGTTCTTGGTGCCTCCTGTCTTTTATGTGGCAGTGACCCGGGGAGTTGAGCTCCGAGGTGTTGTCGTCACAATTTTATCGTTGCAGTTCTGGAATACCTGAGTTTTGCCGACATCGAAAATCTCTTTTATGAAGTTGTTGGTGAGATAACCTCGACGCCACCCAGTACTGGGGAGTTCGGGAGTATTGCCATAACTTGTATAACGGATGCTTTTTGAAGGTTGAGGTACACGATTTCTGGAGTTTTCTTGGTTATGTGTTGACGGATGGATACAGCTTGGATGTAGGTATTGCTAGTTTGGGTGAGATATATTGCTTCCCCTGTATCCCCAACACCAGATTGCCTAACCAGAAAGTTTCAAAAGTTTATAGGTGGGAATTCAAGTAGCTCCTAGAATATCTTTCCGACAGATGCATGATATGGGATTGGGTAAATCTCTATCATATGTATTTGTTCCGGCTTATTTTGCATGCCAATCCTTTTGATTTGTTTTGGAGTTGTGGTATTCGAGTTGCTTCAATGTCAAGTGTTGATTCCATATCTTTCAAGTAGTGTTCTCATATTTCTATGGGAGTACTAATCCTTTTGATCATCGAGATTGTCATGTCAATTCTTTCCAACCGGTGTTCTTCTCTTCAAGTGGATTCGATCATTTCAACATTTGTGAGATCAATTCTATGTTTTCTCAACGGTATCCGTTTCATCCGTCCCCAAGTTTCCTTTGTTTTCCCGCCCTCCCACCCTTTTCTTCAAGGACTCAGATTTCTTAATCATGTATCCTTTTATTTGTGGGAAGTCTCTTCATTATTTTCTTTCAATGTTCTTATCCGGTGATTTCCCATGAAGATGCTCAGCAGTTTCAAGTTCATCATCCTTCATTGTTGTTTCTTCTCCGGTGGATCCAACTCAAGCTTTCGATATTCATCATATTCGTTTCCTCGTTTCTAATGCTTTCTCATGACGATGCACCTCTTAATCGTTCACTTCTTCCTATTCATTTGTTCTGGAGTGCTGAAGATATCTCACAAGACTTGTGTTTCCATTCTCAATCCGTTCAAGATATCTCGAGATTGTTATCTCTTTCAAGCCATTTAATTCTACCGCTGCAATCTTTATTTCAAGCAATCCTTCAATGATGTTTCTGTCGAGTGGGCCCTAACCCACAGGTCTTTTCCCAGGATCTTACCTGACTCTTCTTATTTTCCCGGAGCTATTCCCAAATTCTTTTCCAAGTTTGACGTAAGAATGAATTATCATCAGTCATATTCCTTCTTCAAGATCGCTTTTAAAACATTTTCATCGTTGGTTCAACCTTTCTAATTTTCTCGCGGAGTATCTCAACAATTCATGGTGGTGTTTCCCATCATCATTCGCAACATTTGAAGACCAAAGAAGAGTTTTCCTCCAAATCTTATCTGTTCTCTCAAAGACTCGTGATTCTAGCTTGATGCCATCCTCATAATTGTTTTTGATTGCGAGAATTCTTTTCACCCATCCGGAGCATTTCATGAGTCGTTTCCATTTCTTTCCTTCGAAGGCCATCAGGTCATAATTCTTCATTCTCAGCGTGTAGCTATCGTTCTCCAAATCTTACCGGTGGATCATTCAAGTATTCTCTAATAAGCTCACGATCTCTTCGTTCACTTGTATCTAAATCCCTTCAAGTATCTTCATTCGTTTTCAAATTCCTTCCGGTGAATTGTGCCCTTGCTACTCTCTTTTGCAATTTTTATGGTGGTTCGTTCAAGATTTCACTTTCTTCGTTATCATATCAATTCATTCATTCTTTCGTTGTTTCAATCCCACCGGTGGTTCCATCAATACCTTCTCAAGTTTGCGCTTTGTCTATCTTTAATCCTCCAAGAAGAATAAGTAGTATGCCAAATCCATTGCTTGTCATCGATTTATGTTGATGAAGGATAAGCATACAATAAATCTTATTCTTATTTCCTCGAGGTGATTCAATTCTTTTCTTCCAGAGATTGTTCATCATGAAGTAATTCTCAGTTCTAGTGTTTCATCTTTTCCTTTTACGGAGTTCCAAGTTTTCCGCTTTATCTTGTCACGAAGCTCCATCTAAATCATCGCAAGGCTTCACCTTGTGTTTTCAAGTTCTCTTTCTTTTTATCATCCTTTTACTACCAGAGTTCTTCATGGAGGCTCTACATGGTGGTTCGTCAAGGATTCCTTTCATCCTTCAATTGTTCTTCAAGATTTCTCTCGAAGTTAAGATCCGCGAAGCTATACTCTAAAATAAACATGGTCCTTAACACATGTTTTTTTGAGGAGTTCAAGCATTCTTCATCTTGCATCCGAAGTGCAATTCCTTCTACCTTATCATTTGAGGTGGTGTTATGTCATTCTTGACAATTTGAGTTCGTGTTTCATGATTCACATGTTGTCAAGAATGAGGTATTTTAAATCCATCAATCTCTTCTTTGGAGTTATCTTCGTATAGATTTCATCTAAAGCCTTACCTAAGGAATGTTGCTATTTGTGGTGCTTATCAATTATCCGAGTTTTCTCCTATGCTCTCGGCAAAAGAAGTTTTCATCTCTTATTTGATCTCAAACAAGCAATTGTTTTTAGTTAGTGGCAGAATTTCACCTCAAATTTTGAGAAGTTTTCCATAAGCCCACTACAAGCTTATTCGTTTCGTTGTTGGTTTTCCAACAACTCCATTATAACCTTCTTGGAAGGGTGCTTTCCAAGATCATTTGTGGCAGAAGTTGGCATTTTCTTCTCCATTCTGTTATTCCAATGATCTATCTTCTATTCTTTCTTCCGGAGGCATTGTGATGTTGCTCTCTTCACTCCTCTTCTCATATTGAGGGTCGTGTTCTTTTCATGCTTATCCATTTAACCGGAGTGTTGTGTCATCTCTTCAAGTTCTTTTCATCTTATCAAGTTTTGCCTCCTTCCTCCACTGGAGAGCTGTCTGAAATCTTACTTACCCCTTGTGCCATTCTTTCAATAGTTTTGGAGGTAGTGTGCTATTGATTTCATCAAGTATCATCCCATCTTCTCAAGTTCATGTTCTAGTCCTTCCATGTTCAAACGAAGTGCTGCCCGAATTCTTCCTCTCTTATCTTGTTTTAACCGGAGTGGTTTCGAATTCTATCTTGTCCATTAAACTCTTGATTCATGTTTTTGCAACCTTCAAGTTCTCGTAATGTTCTTTGTTCCTCTTTTCTAACGGATTGTTGCAATCTCATTCATCTCTGTTGTACTCTTTCTTATAAATTGCTCAACCTCTCAAGGTTCGTGGTTTCACTCGTTCGTCAAAGAAGCAACTTAGTTTTACCTCTTCTCTTCCTCTTTCTTTTCCCTCCGGTGCCATCCTAGATCTCGGGACGAGATCCTCTTGTTAGTGGAGGAGTGTTGTGACGCCCCGAGACCGAAGCTTCAGTTGCCTTCCATTTATTTTAGTTGTTGCCGTGTTTTTTTTCATGTTTGTTGCATTATCATAATTTTTTTGCATATTTCATTCCTATATGTTTATGCCATGATCATGTTGAGAATGCCTTGTCATATATTTGCTTCTTGCACCATGCTCATCTCACTTGTTATGTTGCATTGTGCCCTTGTCATTTTTGCATTTCATCATGCTCATCATGTGGGTTGCATTATTCATGTTGTGTGTGCATCAGCCCTTGCTATCTCTCTCTCAAGCCATATGCCCATGTATCATCACCTCTCCCTTCCTTCTTCCTTCATGTTTTTGCAAGTGACATTATACCCTCCTCCATTAATGTTCATTTATATGCTGGTGATCTTACTCAATGCCTTATACCTCCCTAACAAATTTGATATCAATTGGTCTTGATTTGGTTGGGTTCAAAAAATGGCTCAAGTTTGAATTTAATTCAAATTTGGATTATTTTTCTACCTCTAAAAATTGCCTCAGTCAATTTCTTAAATGTTTTATTTCATAACTAAATAACCGTAACTTTGTTTTAAATAAACTTTATATGTAAATGGGGTAGAAAAATGCATAGATTAACATGGTGCACTTTGCTTTACTGCCTAACAACATTAAAAATATGTTTTGGGGCAGAAAAGTACCAAATCTAAAATATGCACATGGGGATTTTCCAGAATTGTTGTTCGTTGTTCCAGCCTCATTTAAACTTGCCTAAATAGTTAGTTTCATTATGTTTCACCTCTTGCCATGTTTAACAACATTTAATATTGTTGTGTACCTAAACGAGAGCGAACTAAATAACTTGAATGTGGAGTTTCGTCAATATGCAACTCGTTGCATATTGAGCTCCACTTAACTTGTAGTATTGTTTGTTGCACTTTGCCATGCCATGCTCTTTAAACCGGACATGCATCATACTTGTTTGTGCATCATGCCATGTTTATGCTTATGCATTTACCATGTTGTTTGTTTCTTTCCGGTGTTGCTTCTTAGTTCTGGTAATGTTGCGATTGTGAGGATTCGTTCGAGTACTCCCGTTCGTCTTCTTCATGGACTCGATCTTCTTCCTTGCGGGATTTCAGGCAAGATGACCGCTACCCTGGATCTCACTACTATCATTGCTATGCTAGTTGCTTCGTTCTATCGCTTTGCTACGCTGCCTATCATTTGCTCTTCAAGCCTCCCAAATTGCCATGTCAGCCTCTAATCTTTTCACCCTTCCTAGCAAACCATTGTTTGGCTATGTTACCGCTTTGCTCAGCCCCTCTTATAGCGTTGCTAGTTGCAGGTGAAGTTGAAGATTGCTCCATGATGGACAAGATTATGTTGGGATATCACAATATCTCTTATATTATTAATGCATCTATATATTTGGTAAAGGGTGGAAGACTCGGCCTTATGCCTGGTGTTTTGTTCCACTCTTGCCACCCTAGTTTCCGTCACACCGGTGTTATGTTCCCGGATTTTGCGTTCCTTACGCGGTTGGGTGATTTATGGGACCCCCTTGACAGTTCGCTTTGAATAAAACTCCTCCAGCAAGGCCCAACCTTGGTTTTACCATTTGCCTCACCTAGCCCCTTTTCCCTTGGGTTTCCGGAGCCCGAGGGTCATCTTTATTTTAGCCCCCCCCCGGGCCAGTGCTTGTCTAAGTGTTGGTCCGAACCGAGCCGCCTGCGGGGCCCCCTCTGGGAAACTCGAGGTCTGGTGTTACTCGTAGCCTGTCTCATCCGGTGTTGCCCTAAGAACAAGATATGTGCAGCTCCTATCGGGATTGTCGGCACATCGGGCGGTCTTGCTGGTCTTGTTTTACCATTGTCGAAATGTCTTGTAAACCTAGATTCCGAGTCTGATCGGGTGTTCCTGGGAGAAGGTATATCCTTCGTTGATTGCGAGAGCTTATCATGGGCTAAGTTGGGACACCCCTGCAGGGTTTAAACTTTGGAAAGCCGTGCCCGCGGTTATGGGTAGATGGGAATTTGTTAATGTCCGGTTGTAGATAACTTGACACCAGATATGAATTAAAACGCATCAACCGCGTGTGTAGCCGTGATGGTCTCTTTTCGGCGGAGTCCGGGAAGTGAACACGGTTTTGGGTTATGTTTGACGTAAGTAGGAGTTCAGGATCACTTCTTGATCATTGCTAGCTTCACGACCGTTCCACTTGCTCTCTTCTCGCTCTTATTTGCGTGTGTTAGCCACCATATATGCTTAGTCGTTGCTGCAACCTCACCACTTTACCCCTTCCTTTCCCATTAAGCTTTGCTAGTCTTGACACCCATGGTAATGGGATTGCTGAGTCTTCGTGGCTCACAGATTACTATAACAAGAGTTGCAGGTACAGGTTATGCGATGATCTTGACGCGAGAGCGACGTTACTTGTTTTGGAGTTCTTCTTCTGCTTCTTCTTCGATCAGGGGATAGGTTCCAGGTCGGCAGCCTGGGCTAGCAGGGTGGATGTCATTGAGTTTCTGTTTGTGTTTCATCCGTAGTCGGATGATGCTCTTGTGTATGATGATGTTGTAATCATGTGGCATTGTATGCCTTTTGTATGTATCCCCATCTATTAGGTAATGTTGATGTAATGATATCCACCTTGCAAAAGCGTTTCAATATGCAGTTCTATCTTTGGTGGGACCTTCGAGTCTCTTTAGGATAGTATCGCATATTGGGCGTGACACCGAGCGATGCGCGTTTCTCTCGTACACGTACGCGCGCGTGTGCGAGGCGTTGGCTCTAACTGAACCTGAGCGAGGCATTGGGATCTAACTGAAACCGAGCGATTGCACTGCAGGCTACGCGTTACTGAACCCGATTGAGTGATTCCTTCGCTACTGCTACTAACTGAAGCCGATCGATGCTGCCTCTGAGATGAACAGTGAGCGTTGCGGGGGGGGGGGGGGGGTTGGATGAACAGTGAGCGGTGGCGTTGCCTCTGGATAAACAGGACCCCGTGGTGTGGAGGGCTGGATGGATAGGACGACCCCATGGAGGGCTGGATGAACAGTAGATGGTGGAGGGGTGGTTGAACAGTAGCTGGTGGAGTAGCGCGCGGTGGAGGCTGGATGAACAGGAGCCCGTGGAGGCTGGAGGAGGTCGACGGTTGCCCGTGGAGGCTGGAGGAGGTCGATGGTGGATATGAATAGTATCCCGTGGAGTCCCATTTTGCGGTACGCCACACCCCTCCCGATGAACAAGACCCCCGTTTAAACCGTAGCGCTCCAACACAAGTCTGTTTCGTCCGTTTTGCGGTACGCCACACCCCTCATGATCAACAGGACCCCCGATTCGACCGTAGGAGGTCCGTTTCCTCCGTTTTATGGTACGCCAGACCCCTCCCGATGAACAGGATCCTGTTTCGAACGTGGCCGGTCAAACACAAGGCCGTTTCCTCCGTTCTACGATACGCCCGGCCTCGTTGCCATCGCCTGTTCCGTCCAAGCCCTCCCGATGAACACGACGACGCATTCCGTTCTGACCCAGCCGGTTGGCTCCCACGCATTCCGTTGCCTCTCGATGAACAGGACGCATTCCGTTGCCTCCCCATGAACACGACACATTCCGTTGCCTCCCCATGAACACGAGGTGACGTTGTTTCTTTGTTCTAACCCAGCCATGTACACGAGCCCTGGCCATACATATGTGCGAGTAGGCGTTCGAGACCCCGCTCGTATGTACACATACGTGGCTGTATTTTCTTTCTTGCACACTGGCTGCTATACGTACATGTATACGCTACGTGCGCGCCTCTAATACGACACATATGCGCCTCTACTATGACATGTGCGTGCCTCTACATCGACCAGTATATATGTACGTACACGTTCGCGACCAGAATGACAACGCTACGTACGCTTTGACCAGGTGGGTCCCGACTGTCAGGCACTTCCTTGCGTGCGAAGATGTAGCTAGTGGGTCCCAGCAGTCAGGGGGGTGAATCATTTTTTTTTGCCCGGACGCACTTCCTTGCGTGCGAAGGTGTAGCTGGTGGGTCCCAGCAGTTAGGGGGGCGAATCTTTTCTTTCCCGGACACACTTCCTTGCGTGCGAAGATGTAGCTAGTGGGTCCCAACAATTAGGGGGGTGAATCATTTTTTTCCAGATGCAATTCCTTGCGTGCAAAGATGTAGCTGGTGGGTCCTAGCAGTCAGGGGAGAATCATTTTTTTCACGAAATACGATGGCCCGTCCGGTGGGTCCCCGCTGTCAGGTGGAGGAATAATTCTTTTGCGCGTTATAAGAAGGCACTTCCTTGCGGCTGTCGTGGACCAAGCTGTCAGCCTCTCTACGTATAGTCCACGTCCCATGGAAGTCGTTCCTTGACTACGTTGAGCACGCTGTGCCGAGAGCACTATGGCGGTGGACGACGGCGAGGCCTAGGAAGGGGACGACGCGGAGCCGAGGAAGACGCGGCAGTGGATGCACACATGGAGTGGATTACGAGGGTTCACTAGTTCGGCTGCGCTACCGTCGCCGCAGAATAACAGGGGTTGTGCATGAGTGGAGGGATGGCCTAGCCAGCGGTGGGAGTAGTATGGGGCGGTGAGGCCTTCGCGGCAGCACAACTGGCCACGGGAGGCAGGAGCAGGCGGCATGATCGGCACTGCTTTGGGCGGCTGGAGCAAAAAGACCAGAGGTTGAAGAAGCACGACGGCCGTTGGATGGACATCGTACGGTCACTGCAGCTAGAATCGTTTATATTGACTAAGTTGACAAAGCCCTTGGTATATCAACTTAGTAGGCCCACAGGTCAGCTTCCGAAACGGTGCGCCCCAGATGTCAGGGGGAGGAATCATTTTTTGGGCGGGTGAAGCTAGAATATCCGAGATTGAAGAAGAAGCACGGCATCCGTTGGATGGACATCCAACGACCACTGCTGCTAGAACTGTGTGTTGACTATAACTTGACAAAGCCTTGCATACGCGTCAACTCTGTTTTTTTAGGGGACGCATCAACTTAGTAAGTCTAGAAGTGTGCGGCAGAGAACTTATAGCCCATTTGAGATTTGTAAGAATGTGCAGCCCATTTTTGAATTCTAATGGAATTTACTACAACCCATTTACAGTTTGTTAAAAGTACATCCCATTTCAACCAACCATTCAAAACAGAATTCAATAAAACTTCCCACATTTTGATGGGCTCCAAAATATTTTTATCCCAAAATTTCTAGTCAGATTAAATACAATTTCAATATAAATTTATATTACGTAAAAATCCAAGGAACCATTGCGCTCGCAACAATTAATGAAATTAAAAATTTTAATATCCAAAAATAATATTTTATAAAGTAATTACGTGTTTAGTGCATTTTTCATAGTTACTGCCCAGTTTTTATAATTACATCCCATTTATTATTTCTTAAAGCCCATTTTCTTGTTAAGCCTAATGCATCCCTCCTAGGAAAGATTTGCAGCCCAGCGGGGCGGAGAATAACAACTTGACCTTGCCTGGGTATTCCTAAAAAAAGTATAGCTGGGCTAGCCATTTTCAGATTGAAAAAAAATAAAATATGGGCTGGATATCTGGCCTGGGCTAGACGGGACACAGCCCGCCCAGTTAATACCTGCAGCGATGTTTTTGTTGTTGTTCAGAGGAGAAAAAATAATATCTGGGCTAAACATCAAAAAACTCTGTAGTGCTCACACCTCAAAAACACAAATACTGCTCGAGCTGCTTGGTCCCAGCTGTCGGCCGCTTCTTGTGCAATTCTCTCGTTTATTGACTACTCCCTCCTTTCCGGTTTATAGTGCTCAATTCAAAAAACTCACCAATCAAGGTAGATGGCGAGTGGTCGAATACTTTTTGTAGTTTTGCAAAAGCACCTAATTAATGCTCTTATTTCCTCAAAAAATTATGTTTATCAATGCATTAATTGCAATGCATGCATGCATAAAGTACATGCATTGGTCAATTTTCTCTTAATACTTGCATGCAATGATTTAATGCACCTTGGAATCTAAACATGTGATGGATTGAGCTTTATAAAATGGAAAAACTAAAATGTTGAGATAAGCCCTATAAACCGGAAAGGAGGGAGTACATAGGTTGACAATGGTGTGGGACCGTGATGTCAGGAAACCAGGAGGAAGCAAAATAAACTATAGTTATATATATAATAAGGAGGCACTAGCGTATGTGAGGCTATGGCCTTGGTGGGTCCCCATTGTCATCTTGTCCAAGTAAAGTCATCTCCTCGCCCGTGCGCGCTTTCAGCCCGAAACAGTCAGCGCCGCCCGCCCTGCTTCCCGATGCAGGCGATTGCTCCGCCTTCAAATGACACAAGTGCCGTCCGTCCGTCCATCTGCCGCCCACACTAATGATACGCGGTTGTCGAGGCGGCTACTCCGGCACCACATGTCCGTCCCTCCGCTGCCCACCATTGCTATATAAATTGTTGCGCCGGCCATAGCCGCAGTCATTCGCTTTCGTTCCCTTTCTCCTATCCACACCAGTACTGCCCACCATGGCTTCCTCACGCTCCAGCACTCTTCAGGACGGGTGGACGATGGACCACAAGGAGATGGCAGCCGTTGCTGCCGACCGGCTGGCCGGCAGGCAGACGGAAGATGACGACATCCCAATGGAGAACATGGTAGTCGACGATCCGGCGCCACCGCGCCATCCTCGCCAGTGCATTGCACCATGACCATCGGCGAGGCCCGTGCCCAATATATGGACACGGTGAGGCAGATGCATGAGGAGCAGTTCTAGGAGGCGCGGGCCGACGCCGCCTACAACCACCATCTCCTCCAGCAGCACCTGCAGGCGAAGGAGCAGATCGCCGCGGAGTGGGCGGAGCAGGAGGCGCTGCTCGACTCGTACCGCTCCGCCCGCAAGGGCCGCCTCGAGCGCTGGCGGTACCGCATGCGGGTGGCGGAGGCTGCGGTCGCCTACAAAGAGGGCAATGAAGCGGGCAAGGCGCTGTTTGGCGAGACCGAGGACGAGGCAGAGGACAATGCCAGCTCCGACGAGTCCCCGCTCCTCTGGCATCGACGAGGCCCTACTCCGCCGAGGCCCCGTGGCGCCAACAATGAGGCAGAGGACACCGTCGGCTCCGCCGAGGCCCCGCCCCGCCAACAAGGAGGTAGAGGACATCGCCGGCTCAGCTGAGGCCCTACCCTGCTGGCAACATGAGGGAGGATTTCCACCGCTCCGCCGAGGCGCCTCGCGCCGGCAACGAGACAGAGGACATCGCCGGCTCTGTCGGGGCCCCGCCCCACTGCCAACGAGGCCGTGCCACATAGAAAACAAGGAAGAGTATAACACGGTAGGTCGCCGCCGCTTGGGTCCAAGTAAGGCCACCGCTGCTACCCTCCGGTTGAAGCCAAGCTAGGTGGGTTGACCATTGATGGCCGGTTTGCTTCTTGGTGGCGACGTGGAGCCGGAGACCTGCGCTAGAGTAGAACGCTGCTTCTACTTAACTGCTGGTGTAGTTGGCTGACTGACACGTGGGCCCAACAGGCCACATGTTAGTTAAGCAACTGCACCTGCAGTTAAGTCACTAAAGCTTCTGTTCGGCTCAGCGGGACACAAGTGGGTAGCTTCAGTTAATTAATTGTACCTCCAGCGCACCCCTTTTTAGTTGAAGAATGCACGAAATGTAATGAAATTCGACATGTTTATATGAAATCCGACCGTGTATGAATGAATTTATTTCGATTAGTTCGAATTCTTGTATCACTAGCATTGGATGAACATGCAAAACAATACATACTAGCATTATTCCCAGGGTGATCACCTCGTTTGCAGCAGTTTCACATGTACTCCCTCCGGTCCTTTCTAGTCTGCATACAAGTTTTGTCTGCAGTCAAAGTATATCTACTTTGACCAATCTTATACAAAAAATTATGCACTTTAAAAATGTACGAAGTAAAAAGGAACAGAAGGAGTACAAAGAGTTTGAGCAACTTTTTAGCATTTCTGTACATTGCAATCAAACACACAGGGCTGGCAATTCATAGAGAACATTCAAAACAATCGATGATTATGCATCTCATCGACTCACATGTCAGAGGCAATATTTACTTCACAACTAAAGAATAAAGAAAAAATTGATTGATGCTGCTGACAGCAAAGGGCGTCCCATCCGAAAATATCAAATGCATGTCTTGCTAAAATCAATGAGCAAAATTTGACAAGGTTGTCCCATTCCAAAATATCAAATGGCTACGATTGTGGAATGGTCAGGGTTTGCCATCAGTTCGTACATTGACATGGCACCTCGTGCTAAATAAACCAGCTGTTCTTTTTGTGCAGTTCCACCAAAATCAACCAAATTCGCACGTAGCTTGTATGATTTCGCCCTTATATGTTGCAACGCCTTGAACTTATCGGCACCTCCTTTCTTGTGGTGGAAATGAATGGTTCGATATATTCATGAACATTTTGTGCAGCTCCCATTGAAATCAAGCTGAGCACCCCTGTTTGCACAAATACAAAAAAGTGATTAGTATAAAGCAAACTGTACTATGAATTGACAGTTTAAACAGGCACCTACATGGTCCATGTAGAGCACACTTTTAGAAAAATGGAACTCACCAGAAAGAATCCTAGAACAACATTGTACTCGCGCATCACAGCAAAAAAATGGAGATTTGTCAGTCCTTCTGAGCTGAAGTTAGTTTGGTCTTGTGGGGAGTAATGTAACCATCCTTCAACTGCTCCTTCTGATGAAGATAGACAGGGCTTCTTCATCCTGGCATAATCGGAACTAGTCACTTCACGTACTCCATATTCTTCTTCAGAGGAAGATGATCCTGTTGTGCAAAGACAAGAGGACTACTAAATGCTAGCATCCCTGTTTGCTCGAAAAAAAGGAAAGGAAATATTTAAAACATCACAGATGAAGCACTTCTCAAGGACAATACCACTTTTTCATGACAGTATCTAAACAGTAGCACAACACCAATAGAGATGACAAAGCTCAATCATATGGATGAAATCAGTGGGCGAGTACCAACCTTTGTCAGGAGGCTTATTGTGTAGAGCATACAGATGAAGCACTTCTCCGGAACCATCTGTTGCTATCTATGGTGGTGGCCATGCTTACTATATACTCCTCGATTAGTTTAATGTTTCCAACATCTTCTTGTGCAGTTCCACTAAAATATATGGTATCTTCAAAGAAGATCCCTGTTTGCACAAGTAGAGATAATTACGTATTACATTAAGAGTGGCATCAAATCAGTGGCAAAACAATTGCTCGTTCCAGCCATAGCAATAAATTAAGATGCAAAACTATATCATTACTTGTGTCATCACAGTTCCAGTGCTTCATTACAGCACCGGGAGTTGATTTTTGTTTTTCTTCCGCTTGTTCTTCCCCTTCATCACTTGGTTCAATAACAGACAAGCTTCGCCTTCAATGTAAGATTTGGCATGTCAATTAGGGAGCACAAGTATAGTACTAAACTTAATTTTCTGATGAAAGTGGCAAAATACAGGCCAACAGTTGTGAAATATCCTTATCTTACCTCAATGGGATATTACGGTGCACATACAGATTGGAAGTCTTGTCTCCATTTGTGCAGTTCACTAAAATCAAGCAACATTATCGTACAAGTAGCACAACATATGAAAGCACACTGCAGAATCATGTGAAAGAAGGCTAGTACTGACCTCTCATGATGCGGAATTCAAACAACTCACAAGAAGAAGATCTGAACCAAATTTGCCAACACGGATAGGAAGTAAGATCTCCTCTTGTGCAGTTCCACTAAGATCAAGCAATCAAGCAACATTGTCGGTGTGACATTTTGGTTGAACTGCACAAAACACTCTTAAAACAAAAGTGTTTTGTGCAGTGCAACAAAAGGTCACAATGGCAATGAGGTGAAGTAGATAACCCTGTTTACACAGAGGTGCAAAGGAAACAATTAGTGGTCAATAACGGTGGATGACACAGAAGCCAACCGAAAGAAGCATCTACCTTATCTAAATGGGAAAGAAAGCAAGACAGTAGCATTTCTCAAACGGCGGCATTGATTAATATTAACACAGAGATTATATTAACAATAAAATTTGTTAAACATGTAATTCGCTTTTAACTATGGCATTGCATCAATTTTCCAGCGGCATTATTAGAGGGTGTTTGTTTACAGGGACATTTTGGTGTAGGGACTAAAAAAACTCCGTGTCAGTCCCATCTAAACCAAATAGGAGGGACTTTTAGGGACTAAAAGTGGGAATTTGGGACTAAAGAAAGAAGACCCCGAGGGAGTCCTTTTGGGACTTTTTCCAACAGTTGCCCGTGCCACGCATCGCACCTTGTCTCTATTAGTTCATTACTAGGAGTAACATGGTCTTTTAGCATGTCAATTAATAACCTCTAGTCCATGTTTAGTCCCTGGAACCACGCAGGTAGGGACTAGTCAGTTTTTAACCAAACAGGGCCTTAGATTGACAATAGCTAATGAGTTGCACGGGACAATGGACGCACTAGCACCATGTGCATCTACCGATGTACTATGGTCATGCACAGTCTGTTGCAACAAAGAACAAACAACCAAGGAGCATATTTGTGTTGGTCCCATTTTTGTTATCTTTAGACACCTTTCCCTATGTGAGCGCAACAAATCTAGTCCTGCTCAAACTCTACATCCTTGTCCCCCAAAACAAAAGATCAGTTCATTATAGATGTGCGTACTGCGTTTGTCATTGTTTTCCCTTTTCGACCAACATAGGTGCTGGATAGCGTGTCTATACTAGTACTTTCGCCCCTTCCTTTCCTCTTTGAACCACGTCCTAGATTTATGCGATACAACTTTCCCATTCCTTTCCTCTTTGAACCACGTCCTAGATTCATGCTATACAACTTTCCCCTTCATTTCCTCTTTGAACCACGTTCTAGATTCATGCTATATACAACTTTTCCCACTACTTTCCCCCACTCCTTTCCTCTTTGAACCACATCCTAGATTCATGGTATACATGAAGCTAGAGCAATGCATGTGGAGTAAGTAAATTATACATTAAGGTTCTTGGGGCGTGGTTCAGTGGGCGACGGGACGGCGGTGAAGAAGAAGGGGTCAAAGGCCCTCCCGCGCCGCCGCTGGGTGAAAGTGAACAGCTGCGCCGGTAGTGGATTCCCTCCCTCACTGACAGCGACATCGTTAAGCCTCCTTCCCTTCTCGGCGGACAGATCCTGCCGGCTCTTTGAGCAGCAGTGAGGGGAGAGAGAGGCCAACGAAGTCTTGTTTAGATCTGGAGAGGGCGAGAGAGTGTGAAGAGAGCAACTACAAGCGCCGAGGCTCCATCGTGTATATATATACTGGAGAGAGAGTGTGAAGCGTGCAAACCCTAGAAAACAAGTGCCGAGGCTGCAGCTTATACGTGATGAGGTGATTATACGGTCACTACGAGATCGTATAGCTCCGTATCCATCCATTTTGACTAGTCAAAGAATCCTCCTGGCACAAATTATGCTCAAGTGCAGTTATCGAACCCGAGACATCAAGTTTGATGAGCGAACATGCTAACCAGCTACACAACCCCCCCCCCCCGTTATGTTCAACGAGAGGAAAATAACCTTTTATACATTCCTGCATTCGTGTGACAAGCATGCCGTGTTTTTTTGTGTATGTGTGGACATTGGGATTTCAATCATAATCGTGTCATGTGGCTTTGGTGGTAAGACTATCCACATTGGTGCAGAAATAATGTAGCCTTAGTCACCTTACCTCTCTCCATGTAGTATGTTGGGTCCCACTAGTCAGAGGCTGAAACAAACAAATTAATAAGAAAAATCAAAAACACCAGCGGTGTATCTTACCTCACACATCTTGCTACTGCTCGGGAACACTGTCCAATTGATCCCTCTGTTCGCTCACGTACTATTTTAAGTGAATCCTTATTATAGCATGCACACAATTTTGGGCACTTGTATTCGACTTAAGTCAGTGTGCCACCGTATCTCGTATACTTACTACTCCCTCCGTCTAGGTGTAATAAGTCACGTTAGAAGGTGCAACGGGACCAAGGTGTGTGCATGTGTGTGTGTGTGTGTGTGTGTTTAACAGCATGTGTGTGTTAGAGAGAGCGACAGATCGACCTACTCCTACAGAGAGATGGTGTGTAGTGTATGATTTTAGCCACAAGAGTCGGTGCATCCTCTCGTTTCCGTACGTGTCCGGTAGGGACATGCGGACAGCTGCAACGCCCGCTCCTGACCAGCCTGGCCCACCCAAAGCCCCTCCATCGCCCGTGCGCGCTTCCCGCCCAAAACAGTCCGCGCCGCTCCAAAGAATCGGTGCCGCATTCATGCCCGGGCAGAGCGGACGCGACCTCTCACTGGCGCAAGAGTGATGGTTGCTTCATCCGTCCAACTTACTGTTGGGTCTATGTGATTTGACGGCTCATTGGTCTTTATTACTGAGGTGGTAGGACTGCTGGATGTCCCACGCTTTTGGCGAAAGAGGTACTACTAGATTACAATTTTCTCCACTCTTATAGCGGAGGAGTGCAAGAGCAGTGAAAACATGCAGGCTCAGTGATTACATGGCCCACCTCACACTATCACCGTGCGACACCTAACTCTTTACATAGTACTCCCTCCGTTCCTAAATATTACTAGATGAGTCCCCGCGCGTTGCCGCGGAACAGCCGTATATCTCTCTGCGCAAAATTATCGATTTCATAGAACTAAAAAAACTCTATAACCGCATGACAAATGTGGTAGCCAAACTAAATAAACTCCCGTCATCATTTAGATGAGGAAAAAAGATCAGCCAACTCCTACTGCATAATGGGATTATATTTTTCTTTTTGACATGTTAATGGGACTTAAAAGCTCACTTACATGCATGCTACCGGTGCATGCTTGCATGCAGACATGTTGATGTGATTTAAAACCCACTCACATGCATGCCACGGTATTTCTGCATGCTTGCATGTGGCTTAGTGCGGAGCCTCTCAACGTCTAGATCAGACGGCTATTATGGACTGATTTAGTTCATCTAACGGCTACATTAATTTTGATGATGTGGCTCAAGGAGAGGATAGAGAATTCCTAGTAGTGGGGGCTAGCTATTACTAGTAGATAAGTCTTTGTAGAGATTCCACTAGGTGAACTACATACGGAACAAAATGAATGAATCTACACTTAAAATGCATCTATATACATCCGCATGTGGTTCATGGTGAAATCTCTACAAAGACTTATATTTAGGAACGGAGGAAGTACTAGTATAGTACGTACTGTAATTTATCAGCGAGATAAATTTGTACAATGCTATGAAGCTTCCAGCTTCTGTTACATGTATCTTGCGTCCAAGGTTGCCCGTTGCAACATTTCATCAAATACAAAGGAGACTAACATGCATGCTATTGCATCTCAATGATTGACAGATCATAGCAAATATGTACTCCCTCCGTTCCAAAATAAGTGTCTCAACTTTGTGCAAACTTTAGTACAAAGTTGTACTACTACTAAAGTTGACACTTATTTTGGAACAGAGGCAGCTAAAGAAAAAAACGATCCATGCAGTCCCTAGCCCTTGAACCGTGAACCCTAACCAGGCTTCAATTTGCTGGCAACGTTCGAGCTTCCTAATAAATGAAGTTTGCAACCTTTTGACCATCGGATCATTTTGTGCAGTTTCACCAAAATCGAGATGAGCATCCCTGTGGCAAAGAAATTGAAGAAGCGTGATTAGAATAAGATTACTGGGACTAGTTGATGAGACATAAACTCATCACAAATACAGTACGTAGAAGCCAGTAGAGGTATGTGCGGGGCAAAGAAGTAGAGAAATATCCACAGGGAGTGATGTGGGCAGCTGGAGCAGTGGTGCAAGCCGGCTGTAAAGGGAGTTGTACCTGAGGGACGTAGCTCAACCTTGAGGAGGGCGGCGGGAGGCGGCAACTGCCCACGTCGTGGCAGTGAGCAAGGGACGAAGGCAACCTCACCGGCTTTGTGAGAGAGAACGGCGGGGACCCCTGATCGGGACGTGCCGACAGTGGGTTTTCACCGTCGGCGACGGCGACCGCATCTACACTAAGCATCCACCCCTTCCCCAGCGGACGTGATCCGCCGGGATGTTAGAGATGTGGCCACAGTCGTTTTGTGCGAGAGAGTGTGAAGAGAGCAACCCCAGCAAGCAACCGTGTAGGCTGGCCCGTCCTGACTATGTATATAGTGGAGCGGTTTCCTTTTCTCTCCATATGAACCTATCATATTGCGTACGTGCCACTGAAGAAAAAAAACTTTATTTATAAATGACGCGGCACCTACTACTCGTTCTCCTATAACCTTGCGCTTGGCATCTCCAAAATATTAACCTTGCGATTGGCTCTTCGCCTCTTCGGGAAGTCGAGCAATAATGGTAGTGCAGTATATATCGTTCTGGCTATATGAGACCGAATGAATTGCTGCACGTCCACCACGTGGGCGAGGGTCGAGGGGCGAGGGAGAGTGCTACATACGGAGCAAAATGAGTGAATCTACACTCTAAAATACGTCTATATACATCAGTGTTTGGAGTATGTACTAGTAGTTCATATTGAAATCTACTAAAGGACATATATATTCCAAACAATATGATATAATCTCTATAACCAAGGTAGTAGGGACGAGGAGTAAACGGAGGGAGTAGTAAATTTTTCTCCTCGTCCTGCGAGCCACCGCGCGCATGGGCGAGGGAGCGGGCGTAAGGCGGAGCAAGCTTCACCTCATCCTGCGAGCCACCGCGCCCGTGGGCGGGGGAGACGGTGTACTAAGCAAGCTTCTCCTCGTTCTGCGAGTTGACGGGACACATCAAAAGTACTCCAGTGTATAGAGCCTTGCCTCTAAGGTAGGCCCCACATGGTTTGCCTCTTTTTTTAATTTAACATAACGCGTCAAGTCGCAATTTGTTTGTTCACCCGTGGTAGACGATCCTCCCTCCACCAAGTGGACAACCAGTACACGTGCCAAATTACCACGTGGGCTGCCTTTTTCGTACAGAAATGAGCTCCACCGTGTACCCGCGCGGGTGTGGTTGGGAAAGAGACGGGAGTACGTGCGCCGTGCATGCACCTCTTCTCTTCGTGCACGTCCCCCACCTACGTGGGTGTGTGTGAGAGATACAAACCGCGTTCGTGAGTGTTTTTTGTTTTGGGGTGGGGTGGGGTGGGGGGTTGATTTCGTGAATTATTTGTGGGAATATGTGTCGATGACATCTCAAACAAAATTTTGCATGCAATGTGTGTGAAATGGAGGCCTATCCATATCATATATAGAGGGTCGGGCAATCCACGAGAAGAGAGGGAGGGGTCATAGCTATCGATAGAGTCGAAGAGAGGATCAAGTGGGTGGGTGCGAGATCGATGAAGAGAGCCATCGAAATTGTGTGTGTGTGCAAGTCAAAGATATAGGGCGACTGGCCTACCGGAACGTTAGAGGGCACATGTCAAGTTTGTGTGTGGCAGGGAGACATGACTAGAGCGCTCGATGTATCGGTGTGTGTGGGGGGAGGGGGTGGGGGAGGGGTAGGCAGAGGCCTAACTATAGAGGTAGAACGACTCGTATATGTGTTGAGAAGGAGAGACCCAGCTACGTCTTGAGGGAGATCAGTCGACAACCATACATAACTGAAGGACGGGAAATATGATGGTACAGAGAGAGAGAGAGGAGAGAGAGAGGGAGGGAGAGGGGTAGAGTGCTGGATGGGTGATGGAGTTGCTTCTCGAAGATGGTGGGAGAGGCCTACTAGACAAACTGAGGGTGGAACTGCAATGTTATCAATAAGAGTGGGGATGTGTTTCTGTGTGTGCCTGTGCGTGATAGATCTTTCGGGACGCATCCATGGATGATGAAGGGGAACCATGTGTTTGGTAAGCAAACCTAACTAGATTGGTAGATCAATTATTGTTTGTCGAAGGAAGGGAGAGACACAACTAATGAGGTAGATCGATCGACGCGTGGGTAAAAACGAGTTATAAGGACCTAGCTAGCTATATGTATAGCGAGAGATCGGTCGGTGTACGTCCATTTGTTAGAGGCAAATAAGGCCCAGCGAGACGGATAGACAGAGAGAATGGAGCTAGGAGGTGGTGCGAGAGGCCCAGCTACTAGCTAGATAGGGGGAGGAGTGTGCGGTTGTGAGATCGATGAAAAGAGGGGCGAGAGTTTACACGTGTGTGTGACCGTATGAGAGACACGAGGCAAGGACACATAAAGGAGGAGATTGAAGGTGTGTGTGTATGTTGTAGGCAGGCATCGCTGGAGAGGTTTATCGATCGGTGTGTGTCGGAAAGGAGTTGTGGAGACTCTGGGAGAACGACCTAAAGAAAAAAATGAATGTGCCCGGTGGATAGAATGCCGAGGGAGGGGGAGGGCGAGGAGGGCGTGTGCATGCACGAGAGAAAGTTAGTGGTAGCTACAAAGGTTAGAGGATTGTGTGGGTGTAAGAGACTAACAAAGATCATAATTTGATATGAAAGCGGATTCATATATTTGAATAGGAGATCATAGTGTTTTAAACATTGCATGCATGAATATAGCGGTGATACACGTGTTGTGCACATGTTATACCATAATGTGATAATGCATGGCGTTTGCAACTCACAGCTAAATGCCGAACAATCTAAACCATACTATACATCAAACAATCTCACATTTTATTTGAATTTGTGATAATGTGTGGCGTTTGCAGCTTACAACTAAATATCGAACAATCTAAACAATACTATATATCGAACATTCTCACATTTTATTTGAATTTGTGGTAATGTGTGGTGTTTGCAACTCACATCTAAATACTTGTAGGCGTAGGGGCGGGGCACCATACATAATGTGATAAACACATTATACATATGAGACATGGTTTAGATTATGAAGATCTAGCTAGAGCTAGAAATGTAATGTGATTTGAAATCAAAATAAAGTGGATTCAAAAAATCGAGTTCGAGTTCATATAGTACACATAGTTCATATGTAACTCGAGACTAATCATGTGGTGTGCTGTGAAGATAATACACAAACGATGGTTTAACTTGACAATAATGATGATTGTAGATCTTATTAAAACAGAGAAACGAATTCAAATGCTTTGACTTCACAACAATCATTACTGTAGATCTTATTCAAATAGAGAAACGAATTCAAATTTAGTTCATATTGAAGCGGTAGTATATACGTTTGGAATGCACTAAAACGTTCATTTGAGTAGTAGGTTGCATGCATTATACACGTAGCGAAATATTTTAATTGAACATAACATGAATTCAAAGTTTTGAATGACATTTGTAGTGCGCATTGATTTGGTACAGTACACGTTAGGCTTGTCCGGAAATTTCAACCCGCGCCTTGTTAGCCCGAAATATTTAAGATATATCTTTGTCTCGTCGTGCTCCGACAACTCCCTCCATCTCAACCCGCGCCTTGCTATTCCGAAATTACAACGCGCGCGAAAACTCCCACCTCCTGTGAAATCCCGACACGCGAAATGCCCGTGGTACCCCTGAACCGAAAGAACCGCCTCAAATCGGTGGGGGTACTTTCGTAACTTACCCCACATTTCGGACAAGCGCGTCCCTAAGCCATGGTTCCCCGCTACCATCCCATCCGCCCACCCATTCGTACACCGAGGCTGCGAAAACCCGTGATGAAACCCCACACCCTGCTCCGTCCGCCACCCAGCCGGAGCCTCTTCCCCGACGACGTCGTCCACAGCAACACCTCGACGTCCCTCATCCACCATACCGGATGAGGTTCCGTCGTCGATCTCATCGTCCTGCCAGTTCAGCCACCCGTCCTCCACCTCCAAGGAGCTGCCCCGACGTTCCCCTCGTCTTTCGCGCCACCTCCATTCCCACACCACCGTCTTCACCTGCACCACCGGAAGAGCATCATCATCACCGTTTCCTCGGATGAAGCTGCGGCCTAATCGGCGCCACCAAAGAGGTTGTACACTAATCGCTGCATTTTCTTCTTGATTCGATCTCACGGTGCTGCCGGCGCTCGGTCCCGAGTCGACATGACGCGGTTCCATCCACGACAGCATCGCCGGCCACTTCCTCTACGACGTCGCTCCCTCGGCGGCGACATCCACATTAGTAGGAGCTGCTGCTGCTTTAGCTCTCACTTGCGCTGCTGCTCTACTCTTGCTCTCGGTCCCCTGCCTGGTCTGCTCTTGCTATTGCTCTTGCTCGCGCTGCTGCTCTCGCTCTTGCTCTTGCTTGCGATGCTGCTCCGATTTAGCTACACTTCAGTCGACTGAATCGACTTTTGGGTCAGTCGATTTTCAGGGGGTGGGGGGGCTCACCGGGGTGAAGGAAGAACCAGCCGCAGCGGGGAGGGGGGCTCGCCGGAGAGGTACCCCACTATCTATCTTAGGGTTCAGGGTGGGGGCGGTGGTCGCCGGTTGGTGGCGGGGCGTTGGTGGGCGGTGGCGTGGGATCGCCGGAGAAAAAGCTCGGCACGGGGGCCTAGAGGGATGGCCGGGCGGCGGCGGACCGCGGTGGGAGTGTTTCGGGGCGGGCGGGCGGGCGCACCGCCGGCCGCGGGCGGCGGGGGCTGCTGTTTGGCCGGTGGTGGCTTGCGGCTCAGGGGGTGGAGGTTGAAGATGAACCGCAGGCCCTTGATTTCGTATCCAACAGTGCAAAATCGACTGACCAGAGATGAAAAAGTCAGTCGACCGAGTGTAGCCTCACCTTGCTAGTGCATTCAGTTTCGACAGCAAAATTCAGTTTCGACAGCAAAATTCATTTCGACAGTTAAGTTCAGTTTCGACTAGTTAAGTTCAGTTCGACAGTTAAATTCAGTTTCGACAGTTAAGTTCAGAGATGAGCGGCTGATGTATTTTACATCTAGCACTTTGTGGTTATGTATTTTACGTCATGTATTGGAGATGCTATTAGAATTCCACTCAGGTTAACGTTGTTCGTTGTCTCTCTTGTCCTGCTTCAGCCTCGGCGTCGTACAACTCACCGGAGCTGCTCCAACGACGAAACCCTCCATCACAGCGGAGCAGTACCTCGGGCTCCATCTCCAGACGCCTAAGATCTTCTTCCCCTCCCCCGAGAGCCAAGTCAGCCGGAGCATCCTCACCGGCCAACCCAATCACGCTGAGATCGACATGGCTTCGCCAAAGAGGTTGTACACTTGTTTCATCTCTTTTTTACTCTGCATGTTATATATATTGTCCACTGAGCACACGGATTTGTTCCTTTAGTGTCTCCTTGAAAGAAAAAACGTAGCAATTTTAATTTTCACTTATCCTCCTTTTCAAATTCCTATTCATGAAGCACAAGCATAATAGCATTATAATCGTACATTTTCTTATGGTTTGACTTAATCTCACCATGCTTCTTTGCATCCTGTGATCTTCCAATTGTTGTGAATCAAACACCCAGATTGGCAGAAATCCTGTGTTTTTAAATTCTCTATTTTGCACATGCATTCCTATCCTATTCCTGTCTATTTCCTATCCCTGCATTGTTGGAATCCTCCAATTCAAATGAGCCCTTACATAATTACTTCTCTTACAGATAGTTGTCAAAGAAAACCTTGCATGGTTTGTCCCGCTCCTGCTGCGCCGTCGTCCACCCCAGCTCAGCTGCTCCAACGACAGAACGGTCCAGCACAGCAAGGATCCGGCCTCCAGACTGTCTTTCGCCGACTCAGATCTTCTTCCCCGCCGTTGGCAGCCATGAAAACTGCATTACCATCATCAACCGAGCAGATGACCTCGAGGACTACACGGGTCCGCAAGGGAGGTCGCACTCTTTTGTGTCTGCTTACGTTATGTATCGCTTAATTTAAATGCTACTTTATCGTCATGTTCACCGATTAGACTCTGAGTCAGCTCCAAGCTAATGGTCAAACTTGAGTTTTTAAATGGTTGTGGGGTACATATCGGGGCCACAATCAATAGTATCTATCTACTAGCTGGTTAATCTCCGGTGTCTACTATGAGTTTCATGTTGGGTGGGAAACAAACAGTAAAGAAGCCATTATCTGTATTTTTTAACTGAAGCCATTATCGCCTGCTATTATTAGTTTTGGGTCTATCCATAGGTTGCTGCCATCACTCTGGATTTCTGCATGCACTCCTTACATAATCTCACTATGTTTTATTCCTATGCATGACAGTTGTTGTAAACAATGGAACTGAACATGTAGAGCAAAAGAGACGAGCCTTGCGTGTCAATAAAATTTCATGCAGACGACACTCCATGGTAGGCGGAAAGGCAGCCCCCCTCCATGCATTTTAGATTGTAATCGAGAGGAAGATATCTATTCTGAGGGGGATTCAGAAGGAGAAGACAACTCCTATTTACCCCCTGAGGTCTTCGCTCTAACTTGGCATGCTGATGTTGGTTATATTGTGCATATGGTGTCTTGCATTACTTACTTTATACATCAAATATGTCATCTGCTTAGTTTAGACATCCTTTGTGCGAATGTCATCTGTTTAGTTTATTCATCGTCTATGTGAATTATGCAACGCCATCTTGTTTAGCCAGGCATCATATATGTGAATTTTGCAATGCCATCCTGCTTAGCCAGTCATCTTCACTACAAAAAAATGACACATCCATGACATTTTGGGCCGAACGTATATTTTTTCTATCATACATATGACACTTCTATGACGATAATTGTGACAAAACCCGGTATCATCATAGATGTGGTGGCCTCCTACTTCTATGACAAAAAATCATGACAGAAAATGGGCTTTTCGTCCTGGGCGGGCCGGAGACGCAGCTGCATCACATTCTTTGGGCCGTCCATGACGGAAAAAACTGTGGTAGAAGCGAGGGGGAGGAAAATTTCGGGGAGTTCCCGGTTACGGTGGGAGGTCGGGGGACGAGCGATGCGTGTTTCTCTCATACACATACACGCGTGTGGGCGAGGCGTTGGCTCTAACTGAACCCGAGCGAGGCGTTGGGCTCTAACTGAACCCGAGCGGTTGCACTGCAGGCTACGCGTTACTGAACCCGAGCGATCGATCGATGGCTGTTAACTGAACCCGATCGAGCGATTCCTTCGCTACTGCTGCTAACTGAAGCCGATCGATGCTGCCTTTGGGATGAACAGTGAGTGTTGCGGGGGGGGGGGGGTTGGATGAACAGTGAGTGGTGGCGTTGCCTCTGGATGAACAGGACCCCGTGGTGTGGTGGAGGGCTGGATGAACAGTAGACAGTGGAGGGGTGCCCGTGGAGGGGTGGTTGAACAGGACCCCGTGTTGTGGAGGGCTGGATGAATAGTAGATGGTGGAGGGGTTCCCGTGGAGGGGTGGTTGAACAGTAGCCGGTGGAGTAGCGCGCGGTGGAGGCTGGATGAACAGGAGCCCGTGGAGGCTGGAGGAGGTCGACAGTAGCCCGTGGAGGCTGGAGGAGGTCGACGGTGGAGATGAACAGTATCCCGTGGAGTCCCGTTTTGCGGTACGCCACACCTCTCCCGATGAAAAGGACCCCCCATTTCGGCCGTACCGCTCCAACACAAGTCTGTTTCGTCCGTTTTGCGGTACGCCACACCCCTCCTGATCAACAGGACCCCGTTTCGACCGTAGGAGGACCGTTTCATCCGTTTTGTGGTACGCCACACCCCTCCCGATCAATAGGACCCCTGTTTCGACTGTAGGAGGTCCGTTTCCTCTGTTTTGCGGTATGCCACACCCCTCCTGATCAACAGGACCCCTGTTTCGACCGTAGGAGGTCCGTTTCCTCCGTTTTGCGGTATGCCACACCCCTCCCGATCAACAGGACCTCGTTCCGAACGTAGGAGGTCCGTTTCCTCTGTTCTGCGGTACGCCAGGCCTCATTTCCATCGCATGTTCGGTCCAAGCCCTCCCGATGAACACAACCATGCATTCTGTTCCGACCCAGCCGGTTGGCTCCCCATGAACACGACGACGACACTGTTTCTCCGTTCCGACCCAGCCATGTACGTATGCACGAGTAGGCGTTTGAGACCCTTCCCGTATGTACGTACGTGGCCGTATTTTCTTTCTTGCACCCCGGCCGCTGTACGTACGTGTACATGCTACGTGCGCGCCTCTATTTCGACACGTACGCGCCTCTACATCGACCAGTATATATGTACGTACACGTTCGCGACCAGAATGACAACGCTATGTACGTTTCGACCAGGTGGGTCCCGACTATCAGGCACTTCCTTGCGTGCGAAGATGTAGCAGGTGGGTCCCAGCAGTCAGATGGGCGAATCGTTTTTTTCTTCAGACGCACTTCCTTGCGTGCAAAGAGTAGCTGGTGGGTCCCAGCAGTCAGGGGGAAATGTTTTTTCGTGAAATACGGTGGCCCGTCCGGTGGGTCCCCGCTGTCAGGTGGAGGAATAATTATTTTGCACGTAATAAGGAGGCACTTCCTTGCTGCGGCCGTGGACCCAGTTGTCAGCCTCTCCACGTACAGTCCACGTCCAATGGAAGCTGTTCCTTGACCACGTTGACCACGCCGCGCCGAGAGCACCTGGGCGGTGGACGACGGCGAGGCCTAGGAAGGGGACGACGCGGAGGCGGGGAAGAAGCGGCAGTGGATGCCCACGCGTAGAGGAGTACGAGGGCTCACTGGTTCGATGCGGTGTGAGGCTGCCATCACCGCAGAATAACAGGGGGTGTGGGTGAGTAGAGGGATGGCCTAGCCAGCGATGGGAGTAGTAGGGGGCGGTGAGCCCTTCGCTGCATCGCAGCAGGCCAGTGGAGGCAGGAGCACGAGGCACGACCTGCACTAGATTGGGCGGTTGGAGCAAGAAGACCAGAGGTTGAAGAAGCACTACGGCCGTTGGATGGACATCGTACGGTCACTGGAGCTAGAATCATGCATCTTGACTAAGTTGACAAAGCCCTCCGTCCCCGTCAACTTAGTAGGCCCACAAGCCAGCCAACCACTATACTGGGTCCCAGCTAACAGGGGGAGTATTCAATTTTTTGTGCATAATAAGGAGGCACTTCCTTGCGTGCGATGATATAGCTGGTGGGTCCGAGCTGTCAGCGGCGGTAACGTTTTTTTCACGAAATATGGAGGCCCTTTCGGTGGGTCCCTGATGTCAGGTGGAGGAATCATTATTTTGCGCGTAATAAGGAGGCATTTCCTTGCGTGCGGCCGTGGACCCAGCTGTCGGCTTATCCACGTATAGTCCACTTCAGATGCATGTCGGTAGTTGACCACGTTGACCAGGCCACGCCGAGAGCACCAGGGCGGTGGACAACGGTGAGGCCTAGGAAGGGAACGACACGGAGGCAGGGAAGACTCGACAATTGTTTCCCACGCGGAGGGGAGTACGACTATACGAGGGTTTACTGGTTCGTCTGCCGTCGCCGAAGAATAACAGCAGGTGTGGGTGAGTAGAGGAATGGCTAGGCCAGCGATGGGAGTATGGTAGGGTGGTGAGGCCTGCGCGGCAGCAGGGCCGGCCGCGGGAAGGAGGGAGCAGGCAGTCCCGCCGGCACTTGTTTGAGCGGCTGGAGCAGGAAGAGCAGAGATTGAAGAAGCACGACGGCCGTTGGATGGCCATCCAACAGTCACTGCTTGTGCGTCAACCTTTTTTTAGGAAAGCCTCAAATCTGTGGAAAATAGCATACATCCCATCTGCCATTATTTCTAATAATTTACAGCCCATTTGCTAATTCTTAAGGTTTTTTGGAGCCCATATTCTTTTTCTTAGCATTACAGCCCATATTGTTGCCACGGTTAAAAAATTATACGAAATTTTGCATATTTCGGTGCGGTCCGAACTGTTTTTAATCCCGAAATTTTGACTCACATTCAAACTGATTTTAAAAATAAATGTATATCAATATAAAATCCAACAAATTTACCATGCATAAAAATTAATGTAATTTAAAATCTCGAAATGAAAAAAAGGATATTTGAAACTAATTGCCGGTTTGATGTGTTTTAAAAATGTACATCCCATTTCTCATTACTAATGGGCCATTTTCTCGGCCAGCCGAATGAAAGCTCTCCTCGTCTTGAAAGATTTGTAGCCCAACAGGCCTGACAAAGCGACTTACTCGCAAATCACAAAAAAACTGGGCTGTGGCCGTGGACCTAGCTGTCAGCCTCTCCACGTACAATACTCTTTCAATGGAATGTCGTTGACCACATTGACCACGCCGCGCTGAGAAAGGGGCGATGCCGCAGGGCCTGGCTAGCGGTGGGAGTAGTAGGGGGTGATGAGGCCTAGGAAGGGGACGACACGGAGCCGGGGATGATGCGGCAGTGGATGCCCACGCGGAGAGGAGTATGAGGGTTCACTGGTTCGGCTGCGGTGTGAGGGTGCCGTCGCCGCAGGGCCTGGCTAGCGGTGGGAGTAGTAGGGGGTGATGAGGCCTGAACGGTAGCACAGCCGGCCACTAGAGGCAGGAGCAGGTGGTCTCCCCGACGCTGGTTTGGGCAGCTGGTGCAAGAAGAGCAACAATTAAAGAAGCAGCAGGACCGTTCGATTCAAATCCAACGGTTACTGCTACTAGAATCATTTGTTGACTAAGTTGACAAGCCCTGTGTACGCGTCAACTTAGTAGGCCCACAGGTTAGCCTCCCAACCGGTGCGCCCCAGATGTCAGTGGGAGGAATTATTTTTTTGCGTAATAAGGAGGCAGTTGATTGCGTGCGGCCAGGCCAGCGGAGGGAGTAGGGTGGGCCGGGGAAGCCTGCGCGGCATCACAGTGGGCCACAAGAGGAGGGAGCAGGTAGTCCCACAGGCGCTAGTTTAGGCGGCTGGAGCAGGAAGATCAGAGATTGAAGAAGCACGTCGACCGTTGGATGGACATCCAACAATCACTGCTGCTAGAATCGTGTGTTCACTGACAAAGCCTTGCGTAAACAAGTCAGCCTCGAAATATGTGACGTGTACAACCCATTTTGTATTATTTTTATAATTTTTACTCATTTTCTAATTCATATGGAATTTATCGCAGCCCGTTTTCCATTTTTAGAATTGCTGGCCATTTTTTGGTCAGTACCAGAGTCAAAAAATTAACTAAATATGTGGGAAATTTTGAAAATTCGCAAATTTTTGCTAGGGAACGAAATATTCTTAATCCAAAATTAATAGCCATACTAAAATAAATTTAAAAATAAATTAGTACTATGTCATGTTAAATCCAATGAAATATGTATAAGATATCAGTGAAGAACAAAAACAAAAAAAAGAAACTAATATCCCATTTGCTATAATTTTTTTGCAATTTTCAACCCCTTTTGATATTACTTTTAACAGACATTGACCATACTCTTTGGCCAGGATGGAATGCATCCCTCCTCAAATAGGCCTAGCTTGGGTATTCTTCAAAAAGAAATATTGGGCTACCTATTTTCCCAAAGAACTGGTGCATGAGCATTTAGCTTTATTTATTTATTTACTTATTTATGTTTAGGGGACCATGAGCATGTACCTGGGCCGGATTCATGTGAGAGCCTCCCTTCCAGTTAATTATGGGCTTCTCTATTGGGCCTTCATCAGTGGGCTGCATGTTATCAACAAGTGGAAAATGTGTTCCGTATGAAAAATAGTATGAGCTACGTACGGTACGGGGCACTAAAGGATCGAACCGTGCAGCGACTTCCAAAACATTGTGTTTGTCGTTCTAACAACACATTTATTCAACCAACAGACGAAATATACTACTGATTGTACATTGAAAACAGTAGCAGCAGCAACCGGGGCTGGGGGTGCAACAGAAGTAGTAAGCAGGCCAGAAGAGTGAAGACGCAGCTCTGTCTTCCAAACCAAACATCAGCCATCATTACAAAAGGGCTACCAAAAAAGAACAAGTGTATGCATCAAACTAAATAAAGATCCTACTACATCAAGTGTACGCATCTAACTAACTGGCTCAGTTAGACGTTACTATTTATTAAGCTGTGGAGATTGGCTGACGGCTTGAACCAGATGGGTGCCTAGCGGGGGAAACTCTAGCCAGCAGGGCGAAGTCTGATACTTGCGACCCTCTCTCCTAATTAGGGCTGCAGAGTGTGGCGGCACATATCAGGGAATGGTGCATGCAGAGACGCATGGTACGCTGTGTACACACAGTTTTGCCTGATGAACGAAACCGCGCTGCCATCATGATCCTTGCCGTTGGTTATCTCCTGGTTAATCGGATAATTTAGTCTGACAAACAGAGAGCGTGTACCAAGGCTACTTACCAGCCTCCAGTCAAAAATTCCTGAAGGCCAGAGAAGCTGGGATCCTGCTCAAAGACCTTGCAGTGCCTGTGATTGTATTCCGCGAAAGAACACGTCTGGTACGTGTGATCATCAATCTTTCGCCGTCGTCTGATCGAGCCAGGAACAGCCTGCAACTGCCATGCCACTTTTCTTTGAAAGGTTCTGGGATTAGGAAGGGTAGGGACACCAGGCGGCCTACAACATCATATCAAGTTGGAGTCAAATAAAAAAGGGCTCTTGATTTAGTCAATCTTAAGAACAGCATGTTATGAGCATGAATATTTTTTCAGTAAATGTTGACAGTAATATAAGCAAGCCATCATGATATCATAGGAAAGTAACATACTACTGTAACAGCGTTTGTAGCGATGACTGGAGTAGGCCAGCAATACGTCCAGCCGTAGAAGGAGTCAACAACGTAAATGAAGCCCTTGTGTTCAATGGAATCAGAGAACCATGGAGGATGTATGGTCCTGCGATGGACGTGCAGATTTATCCACTTACCGCAGTGATATGTGAGATAGGCGAGATCGCGGTTGAAGAATGCAATTAGCCTGAAGTCTTTATAATTCACAGATCTTGTGGGCACTTGGCAGATTACAACCTTGAGCAAATCAAACTGGGTATCATGTTGGGTACTATAAGATTCCGAGTATTCTGGGTCGCGGTGCCAAAGCAGTGCAGTGTTAATCGAAGGAAGGGGGATCAATCGCTGGGTGTAGACCTCCACGAGCATCCAGCTACCGCGACCATCGACGAGCACCATCCAAGACATGTTCATGCCGACCCAGTACATACCATTAATGTAGTTGAGGCTGACGGGGATCGGATCGCAGTCAAGGGGGTTGATGCTCGCCACCCTACGATCATTATGTTGCGTGACATGCTGTTTCTAAAGATCAGGCGACATTAGCAAGCAAGGAGCTGGCTTAAAAAGCTCCGACCTGAGGGCTTTGAGTAAACGGTACAGCCCCGACGAGCACGCGGCGAGCGGCATGGTACTGAGATTGTCCACACGCGAAAGTATGAGCTTGATTACCTCTGTGGGGAGCGAATTCCAGCCACTCTTTCACCAGATGCTGCTCGGTTCTGCCATTGTTAGTCCTTGGGTTTTGGATGAGGGGGGAGGCGCCTTAGCGGGGATGGAAGATTGGACGAGATTATGTGCGGACAAAGATGGAGAAGCGAATATGTGATGGGGGAAGTGGACAGGTGATGATGACTACAGCATGCCGCTTGACTTACGAGACACATACCAGCAGCGTAGGGTCATGTCGATGCCAGACAACTTGCTTGAGTGATCACAGTACTGGTACTCCCTACAGTGCTATGCCCTAACTTTCTTGAGTAGAGTAGTAGAGTAGGACAATGCTCTACTACTAGCACCGGAGGAGTAGTATATTCTAATCTAAAATAGTTACAAACTTCAATGCCTGAGTGTGGAACGACTATGAACCATGCTCAAAGACCGTGTCTACGTGGTGTTTGGACTTATATGCAAAAAAATAGCAAGATGTCTATGCATTGCACGACACACCATCATCACCAACTCGGTTTTTTCTCTACTAATACTCCTATAAAAGAATCAGTTGGTGATTATGGAGGCGAGGAGACGTGTTCAGCCGGGCGTGCAGTGGACGGCGCAACACTATTCAATTTGTTATAAAAAACAAAGAAGAGTAGTAGAGATAGAGACATAGGGAGGAGCATGAGGTTGTGGGAGATAAGGATGAACGTGGCAAGGCCTTATCTGTAAATGTAGAGAGAGGTGCAGGTATCTTTTGTAAAATTGTCATAGTTGGCTTTCTATCCGTCAGATATAGATCGGACGGTCTATATTACAAGATGGCAGGCATACTATCATCACCAACTCGGTTTTCTATAAGAGTAGATATAGATAGATAGAGACTAGGGAGTACTAGTAAGGACACCATCTACTGCTTCGTGTACTACTCCTGTGCTCCATTCGGCGGCCGCAACGTCCCCTCCAGTCACTCCCTCATGCGCTTCATTCGGCGGGCGCTGTTGAAATTTGGGGAGCGCCCTCTCGCGACTGCTGACAGCTACGACTTCACCGACGACGACTTCTTCCCCGACCTCGGCAACCTCTTCCTCAACGACATGGGCGACAACCTCAACGCCAACGGTGCTGCTCCCGATGCACCGTATGTGTTTCTGTCCTTCCTGTTTGAAATCGTGGTAGAATTCATGTTTCTACTCTGTATCCTACTACTACGCTAGTCCACATGATTAGTTTCATATCTGTTGTCGCCGTCATGATTTATTTTGTGCTTATTCGGATTAAATCTCGTAGTAACTTGCTCATATATTCAACTGGCGCAACGTCCCCTACAGCCACTCCCGTTTCATGGACGGCCTGGTCGATGCCTCCAAGGAGCCCTTCGTCCACTGCTATGAGTGCTCGATGCCGTTTTGTGGCTCGCCGGCGGACATGGTGCATCACCCCACAGATGCGTGCAGCGGTCAGTGCTGGCCCTTGGTGGAGAACATCAAGTACGAGACATGCTACCCGTTCACCATGCCAGAGTCACTGGAGGATCACCGTAGCATGCTAGTCTCGGAGGAGGACGGCAGTGTATTCCTCTTGATCGTGGGCACCGGCGAGGCCCGCGCAGGTCGCCGTCCTATCTTTGTAATGTGCGTCAGGGGCGACGCCGCTGACGCTGACATTGACACGAGGCCGATGTACGGGTGTGTGGTCAGTGTTACTACCCCTCCGGGTCGCGTGGGCGGCGACACCGGCCTCATCGGACGGACTTTGACTCTAGGGAGCTGGGACTATCCCGCCAATGTGGACTTGGAAAACCCATGCATCCTTTACCCGCCGACGCGGTGCACGGGGACTCCAATAAGGTTCACCTAGACATACGCATTATCAAGTTAAATGTTGATCATTAGTCTTGGCTCAATGTAATCCGCTGTCTAAGCATGTGGAGACTTCCATGCAGGATCTTGCTCTATTGGACTATCGCGCATGAATAAAAGTGTATCCGTTTATGGTTTAGTCTAGAATCTTCCATGTATGATTGTTTACTACAGTACTAGTGCAAGACTTATGATGAACCATTTCTTACATCTCCTCTGCCCCCTTGCAAGTCATCCTAATTTAATCCCTCCGTCTAGGTGTATAAGGGCATGGTTAATATTACTTAATAGTATAGCCAACTGTTGACTATAAGAAAGTGCCATGTCATCTGTAGCCAACATGTATAACAATCGATACTCAAAAACTAATTCTTAAAGATCATTTCTTGCAAAGCACAATAAGTGTTATTTCTTCACATGTTTTGGATGCAGGTTGAACAGTTGAACGCTTTTGTTTGCAAAAGATACCTTTTTATCTATTTCACCCAGATGTTTGTGAGCTCTAGAGATGAAATAATATCCGAAGAAACCTATCGATACCCGTTACACATGAGATGACCCCCACATCCTTTGTCAAAATAAACAACTCCCCGATCAATGCATTTCACTCTTTGGTGCAACGCAGGGGAACCTTACTACTATAGATTAGTACGACCAAAAATTGAACTAACATTATATATAGTACAATAAATGCTTATGCATGTCACCTAAAATTATATCATTCAAAACTATGTTCAAATACGAATCCAACGATATAGTTTTTGTTGACATACACTAACATTTTGTCAGTTAAATCTTCAGTCAATTTCAGTGTGGGACTAATAAACGACAATAGATGTAGTACAAGTGTAGAGGGCAGCGCTGCACGGGAGTCTCACCACTCACCCGCTCTTGGCACGGCAGTAAAGCCGTCATATCACAAAACCCAACCACTCCCTGTAATAAGTGGCCTGGTAAAATAAACGGACAAGCAACCATCACATCCCTCCGTCTTTTTTGCATTTCATCTCTCTGCATTTACTTTCTCCGGTTCATTTCGCACACTCGATCCCTAGTGACTACTCCTAGGGCCAGTTCTTTTGGCGGCTTCCCTAGCTTTTCCCACAAGACTAGTCACAGTGGAGAGTAACAATAAGGCGCCTCACTCATTTATTTGGGCTTCTAAACTACTACTCCGTCCTGGTTTTCTCCTCGCCATTGTAATTTGTGCTAAATTTTGACCAAATATTTAACTGATAAAATGTTACTCCCTCCGTCTAGGTGTGTAAGTCATCTTACGAAAACCAAATAATCCCAAAACACTTAGGCGCGGTGCATTAACTTCTACCTCGTTTCTTGTTTCTTGACATATCAACCAATAAGAGATAAAGAGTGTGCATGCTTTTAATGACTTGAGATATCAAACATGACATGCAGTGGTTAGTTCATTGCATGCAATACTATTAATTAGCAAATAATCATTAACATTTCTCATTTTCTCCTCCTCCTTGGTCACGGTGCACAGCCTAAGATGACGTACTCACCTAGACGGATGGAGTAGTGCATGTGACATGCACGAACATTTCATTAGTTAAATTTATGATCAAAATTTGCCACAGATTACAATGGGGACCAATAAACCAGGACGGAGGTAGTAGTTATGGGATTACTAATCTAGAAGCCTAAAAGAACTGGCCCCTGGTACTCCTACTAGTAGTAGTACTCAAGTTGGAATTCCAATTGCACGGCACAACTTGTTAGGCAAAAAAATTGATACAGGGTGTAGGAAATGGTTTGGGAATTTGCATGCCTTTCCAACCAGTGAGATACTCCGTACAAAGTACGACAGAGAAATAACCACAGAGAAGGAAGCTAAAAGTAAACAATCAAACGAGCATTTTTGCATTTGTTTTGCATTGAATCGTTTCACAAGCTTGACTAGTGCCGTTTTTCTACTTTTACAAAAACTGCATCGTAATGTTAAAACGTGCATTTGCACATACATAAGTAATAGTAGTACTCCCTCCGTCTAGGTGTACAAGTCTTCCCTCCTTCTTGGTCACCGTGCACAACCAAAGATGACTTATTGACCTGGACGGAGGGAGTAGCACAGTCTGCAAGCATATATTGAGAGAGACGTGTAGTCCGATAGTATTAGTAAAGTTTGTGCTATATGCACGTACTTGTAAAATGCGTAATAATACACAACGTTTCCAAACTTTCCCTTTTACATACTTAATTAAGGACGCTAAATTTTTTTGAACGTTTGGGATTTATCATTTGCGTCCCAAAACTAATGAGATCGCCTTACGAAACAAAAATTATACTCCTCCTAAAAGCCACGGCGCGCAGGAGCGCTTGCGGCACGCCACGAGTGCCCTGGTGCATGGCCGTTTCCCAATGCACTGACACAACGCCTCTTCCTCAGCGTCGCAACTCGCGAGGTGCTGATTGGCGGCTTGCCGGCGGGCGAGCGCGATCTCACCGGTGTGGTGCTCCGGCGCCAACAGGTACTCCTCCTCACTGGAAGCGTGCACCCGGTCCATGTACCGCCAAGCGTAGATGAGGCGCTTGGGCCCGACTGCACTCAGGGTGTCGGCACGGGCGTCCTCCGCCACCCTCACGGCCCTCGCACGAGCCTTCTGCCAAAGAGCCAATTGCCTGACTCTCTCAGACGCAACATAGGCCTCCCAGGTAGCTTGTTCCGCGGTGCGCTTCTCTTCCTCGGCCTTCTTCTCCGCCTCTATTTTGGCACGCTCTGCTGGAGGCAAAGCCTCCCACAAGGCGACATCCATCTATTTCCAAAGCTCCTCAAGGCTGGGGGGCTCGGCGGGCGGTGCGGCGTTCTCCTCATAGCGGGGAGCTGACGCGTCCTCCGACGCGTGTGCTGGCGAGATTGGGAACACCGATGCGTCCACCTCGACGTGTCACGGCGAGGAGCGGAACGCCAACGCGTCCTCCTCGACTAGTGGCGGCGAGGAACGAAACGGCAATGCGTCGTGTCGCGGCGAGGAGCGGAACACCGACGCGTCCTCCTCGACTAGTGGCGGCGAGGAACGGAACGGCGACGCGTCGTGTAGCGGTGAGTAGCGGAACACCGACGCGTCCTCCTCGACTAGTGGCGGCGAGGAATGGAATGGCGACGCATGACCGTCCGCGCGGTGCAGCGAGGGGCTCCTAGGGCTTGGGAGGGGCGATGTCATGGTGGTCGACGTGAGACGGAGGGGGAGGAGATAGCTATGAACGTGAACGTGAGGGGGAGGAGATAGTGATGTCATGGGAGGCGCAGTATTTATAGCGAGCAATGGCACACCTATGTAAGATATGGACTGAGCTGCACTGACTTAACTGCAGGTCCAGTTGCGTCACTGACATGTGGGCCAGTCCCCTGTTGGGCCCATATGTCAGTGACCCAATGCACCTGAAGTTAAGTAAAAGCTATGTGGGCATATTTGTTGGAGTAAATTACGCGGGAGCGAAGGGGTGAAAATATTGATGGTCACAACGGATTGGACGAGCGTGGGGGGAGGAGAGTCATGCATGCAGATTTTTTCACACGGGGTGGAGTGGTCGGACCGCCAGAGGGAGAAGGAGAGTTTGGCAGGCATATTATTTCCACACATGGAGAGGAAAAGATTTGGAGACGAACGGGCTTCCTACAGGTATGGGGAACGGTGCATAATAAGTCATCTTGCATGTCGGGCTAGGTATAGTCTCAAGTCATTAAAAACATACACGCCCCACACATGTTCATATTTCAAGGTGCACTAAATTATTGCATGCGATGATTAAGGATGACCATAATGGTGGTATCTTAGCTGGTATCATGCACATGGGAATAGCAAACATGCTGATGTGGCAAAGAATTAAAGAAGAGAGGGGGGGGTTAGAGTAACTAGTGTTCATGCATGCATTGGTAAACACATTTTTTTGTGAAGAACGACAGCATTAGTTGAGTACTTTTGCAGACTTCAAAAACTATTCCACCGCCTCTACTATCTTGCTAAGAGTAGGTGAAATTTTTGAATCGAGCCCTTTAAACTAGAAGGGAGGTAGTGGTACTCTAATAGCTAGGTGTGTAAGTCATCTTACGAAAACCAAATAATCCCAAAACACGTAGGCGCGGTGCATTAACTTCTACCTCATTTCTTGTTTCTTGACATATCCACCCATAAGAGATGAGGGTGTGCATGCTTTTAATGACCTGAGACTATCAAACATGACATGAAGTGGTTAGTTCATTGCATGCAATACTATTTAATTAGAAAATAAACATTAATGTCTCTCGTTTTCCCCTCCTCCTTGGTCACGGTGCACAGTCTATGATGACTTACTCACCTAGACGGAGGGAGTATCAACATTCACAATGTCAAATCAATATTTTTACACTCATTATAAAACGTAGTTCTTATACTCATTATAATCAGTATTGTAGATATTGATAGTTTTAGAATAAATTTGGTCGTGGGATTTCATTGATGCCTGTCAAAGCATGGAGGAAGCGGAGCTTAGGGCTTGCATTGCCGGTCTCTACATAGGTATTTCTCTTCATAATCCTGTAATTTTAGAGACTAGTTGCGCTTTTGTGGTAGCGTCTCTTGTATCTGGGGACTATGACAGGTCTGCTATGCGTGACCTGAAGATGAAAGCGTTGAGCATCTCGAAGTTGATCAACAATCTTCAATTGTCAAAGATTAGCCGTTCGGCCAATAAGGTGGCACACTTAATCGCTAAGGATAGCTTTGACAATAGATTAGATGGTATTCTTGTAAATAACGTACTGCCCTGTGTGGTGAATATTGTATCGAATGAGTGTACTAGTGTGGCTGGTTAATTAATATAAGGTGGTGTTAAAAAAAGTATAAATTTGGTCAAACACTTTGCAAATGGTTGACGGGAGTAAAAAGGACCAGAGGGAGTATCATGCATGCGCAGTAGGCAAAAAAATTGCTCATTTATATCCGGTCAAAGTCTCAAAGGGCGCGACCGCGCGAGGGAGGCGAAGGTCGTGGGAGGCGCGACGGTCGACGGAATTAAGTGAAGTTACATCCACATGCCAGCATGGCGTGCGAACAGGCAGAAGCTATACCGTCAGGCCTATGATATGGGTCTAGTAGACATGAAATCTAGTGGGTCCCGCATAGTTCTCAAGAACTCTTTGGGGGCTTGCAGCTGTTTATCCACCGGGCAAGCCAGCAACCCCACGCCATTCGCACGCCCTACTCGTCCCCGTCTTCTACCTCACAACAGTTCGCACCCAGTCGTCCTGTCCTTTCACATTAGTTCGCTCCCAGTTTTTGCGGGGTACAATAGTTCAACTTCTCCTAACCCTCCTCCAAAATCCATGGCCTCCCAAATCTCCATGGTCGCCGCTAAGTACCAGGTTAGAGCCATCACCGGCGATCAGTTCATCGTCATCTACAAACGTGGATCCGCGACGGTGAAAGCATGGCTTGCTCGCTTCCTACGCATGTTCAACAGTTCAATGGATGAGTGGGTCGCTGGGCTAGATGTTGAGTACACCATAGTCCTGGGATGAGAGAAGGATCTAAAGGACTAAGAGAGGAAGAAGCCCGCCGTGATCCAGGTTTGCGTACATAACGTTTGCTTGGTCTACCACATATGCCATGCCGATGTTGAGTGCCAGGATTTTAAGATCTTCCTGAAGGACAAAAGAGTGAAATTCGTTACTGTAGGCTTTAAGAACGACAGGGATGTCCTGCGTCGGATAGGTCTTGTTGTAGGCCAGCCCTTCGATCTCCAGAAGCCAAGCCTGGTGTCCTGCTCTCAACCTTCAATGCTGACCCCGGCAGCAGCCATGATTGATCCTTCGTACGCTAAACTGAAGAAACCTCATCACAAGTTTCATCATGCATGGGAGTCGAAGACATTAGATGAAGATCACATCATGTACGTAGCAATGGATGCCTACCTTTGTTTAAATATCTACAAGGGTTGGATGAAGAAGCAGAGCCCAGTGTCCGGTTCAAGCAAAGAAGCGTCAGCGAAGAGGAAGAGGAAGAGGGACGAGGACGAAGTCGAGGACGTGGACTCGGACTCCGAGTAGGTGGCAGTGCTGTCGCTCATGCTGGTTCTACTGCAGTGTCAAGCGAACTAGTTGCTTAGTTTATTTTCAAGGGTGTGTTGTGCTGAGGCCCCAACGGAACTATGTTTATGTTCTTTCTTGTTATTTGAACTCTTTAGTACGTACAGTAGTACTAGTACTATGTCTTACTACTGTTCTTCTTGCAGTTGGTACTACTGCTCGTATCTTCGTGTTCCTACTGTACTTAATACGTTCGTACTAGTAGTATAATTTGGGTCAATCGATTTGTGAAAGAAGTTCGACGGAGCGAAGGAAGAAGACGGCAGAAGAGGTTGAAGAAGCCCTTCTAGCCATCCATGTTGCATCAAACGGCTCACATGAGTCGACTGACCCAAATTGCTCCTTCAGATTGCAGGATCCACGTGGCATTCAAGGTATCGAAGGTAGATTCCGCGTCCGCACCCGGTTTGCGGGCTCGACGCGCGCGCGACCGGCTTCCGCCGCGACAACCACCATGCGCGCCTCCTCCGCACGGGCGGAGACGACAATGACACGCTAGTTCCTCCTCACCGATGTGCTGGAGCACGCGCTCGTCCTCCTCTTTGTATGCTGCGTGCATAGACGCGGCTCCACCAGCAGCTCGCGTGCTTGGCAGCACAGCGGCATGGCGAGGAGGGACTGCAGATGACGTGAGCGGGCGAGCCTTCGGCTTTCACAGGGATGGCAGCGACACGGCGGTGATGGGCGAGAAATTGTTGGCCGGAGCAGGCGGGCGCCGGCATGCGCAACGGCGGCGGCGGCATATTGATGAGTGCGCGTGTGGGAGCTTACTTTAGTTTTATATAAGGTTGGTCAAACTTAAAAGAAAATCGTACTAGTAACACGTAAACATCAGACTTAGGCAGCGCTTTTATTAGTTTTTTTAAGTTAGTGCCATAGCCATGATACGGAATCCTGTGCAAGCGCGCGAACCGCTGCCGCGCGGTCGATCGAACGGTGCATCACCGTGTCGCGCTCGAAGGACATCCACCAAACCTTTTTGTGTGTGTGAAAACAATCCTCGAGTATTACTCAACTTTTTTTCCTGGGAAAGTTCTTGACGCTGCAATATTTCCATATATTTGAATTTAGCTCCAGTTTGTGTTTATTTGGATTTGGACGTTTTAGGTGCGCCCTAGTTTTTTTTAAATACTTATTTTGTGTGTGTGACTGAGAGAGAACATGTGTATGTGTCCATATGTGTGTTGTGGCGGAAGGGCAATGTGGAGACGGTGTGCGTGTGATACAGACATAGAGAGGTGTGAATGTGCAAATGATCATGCATGAGTGAGACATAGACAGATGCCGATACGTTGTGTATACATGAGAGAACGGTCTTCTAGTTTACTTGTGTGTGCGTGTGTGTATGTGTGTGAGAGAGAGAGAGAGATAGAGAGAGACAGAGAGAGAGGAGCATCCGTAACACAACAACTATCTCTCTCGATTCGTCCGTCCCTCGCATGATCGCATGCAACACATGCATCAACGCGCACATTTTGACACCCTCACCCGGCCCCTGCCCACCTCAAGGCTCGCACAATCTCTTCGTGAATACCCATTTCTCTCCTTAGGTTTGTTTTCGCTCAATATCTGACACACACACACACACATAGACACACGCAACACAACACACACACACACTCCCCCGAGCACACAATTCATCCCCATCCAAGGTTATACGGCGACCACTCTCGCTTGTGGTTCTTTGCACCCCAACATGCACAACACCTCAATCTTCAAAGAGGGCATCGAGAAGATCGAAGACGGCGACCACACCGCGCTAGAGAATGCAGGGTCATTTGGAAGCAGGGTGATGTGACGACGGCTGACTGACTCCTCCCCCACCCTCTCTCTCTCTCTCTCTTGCACAAAATTACCAATCCCTTTCTCCCCCGCACAAAATTGTCAATCCCTCAACCTATGAGATCCTTCCTCTCTCGTCCATGTTTTTCCAGCTCTCTCATCAAACATGTTGTCTCTTCTCCTTCCACGTATACAGAATCCGGATGCACACGCATCTCGCGTATATTACATGTCTCCATCTTTCTCATAGACCTAACTTCTTCCTCTCTCTTTCTCTCTCTATCTCTCTCTCTGTCTCATTAGGTTTGTCTCCTACTCTCTCGTCCACATACATACAATCTTTCCCGCCCTATCTGCTCCATCTTCAAAAGCTCCCTCTGCACGTTTCATTCACACATTGGGATATGTCAAAATGTTGCTTCTATAATGGCTGATGTAGAGTTTTGGTTGTTTTTGTTGCATCCTACAAAGTAATAACTATGAAATGCATTTAGATTCTCATTTGACTGGGATTATGTGAGTTTGAGCATGTTGTGAAGTACTATAGACCTTGTATACATCTTGGGATCCGACAATGATTGTAACTATTGAATTGTATAGACCATTACATTCGAAGTCAATAGCCTAATATATTTATTTCACAATTTCAACAAATGATTAGTTCACTACAAAATAAGAAAACAAATGTGTACTCCCTCCGTTTTTATTTAAGTCCGCGTATTAGCATTGGTCAAAGTCAAGTTTTGTAAAATCTTAGAAAGCTTATAACAAAAAATATTAACATATACAATAACAAATAAATACCATTAGATTCATTATTGAATGTACTTTCACATCATACATATTTTTTATGGTAAATGTTTATATTTTTATATAAACTTGGTCAAACTTTAGGAAGTTTGACTTCGGTCAAACCTAATATGCAGAGTTTACTACTACTACTCGCTAGTTGCTTAGCCGAATCACTCAACACGCCACACGGGGAGTCCAGTGTCACAAATTTTTTAGGTCGGCGGGAAAATCTCCCGTGTCCCTGATTCGAGCAGTGGGAAGTTACCATCATAGCCTTCGGAACAGGCCTACGGATGACGTTTGGTAGGGGGCTGTTTTCGTAACTTCAGGTTCACCCTACCCAGCCAATCCCACCCCAGCACCCAGAGTAGTACACCTGAATACTCCCCATTTTCTATCCCCACCGCAAAATAGAGTTATCCACAGCACCGCAGCCTTCGTTCTCCTCCCCTTTACATTGGTGCACTCGTCCACCACAGCGCATCTGCCTCATCGACGACCTCGTACGCCGCACTGGAGCTGGTCCACCATCGTCATCGTACATGTAGGCTCTTCCCCAGCATCGTCTTCCATGGTCTCGGATCTGCTTCCCGAAAGCCGACGCCAAGCGCAGAAGTACCACCGTCGTGGACAATTAACTGACTCCTGTTGCCGACCATGACTCACAAAGGCTGCCGCGACCATCGTTCTCCTCCTCGATTGGTAATGTGTGTATTGAATCACTTAGCAGTACATGTGCAGTTCCAATTTTGTTCATACCTACCCTTCAAATTTCCTAGGTGCTATTGTTCCCATAAAAGTAATTGGTTATAGCCTCCATTGTCCAACAGAATATCAGCTTGTAGTTGTGCATCGCTCCTGTATCACACTGTGCTTGGGTAGGTTTTTCATCTACAACCAGTAGTGTGGCAAATGATGGTGAGGTTTTTAGAACTAGCAAGATGCCCATGCGTTGCACACATCAAGATACATTTGTATGAGTAGTTTATCTTGTGGGAGAAAAGGATGAACGAGGGAAGGCCTTATTTGCAAATTTGGAGTGGGGTATGGGTATCCTTTTGCAAAATTCCCATTTGTTTCCTTCCTATCTGCCAGATATAAATCGGACGGCCTATATTGCAAGAAAAAAAAGTATAGAGAAAAAAAAGTAGATAGTAAAGGAAGTAGAGATAAATATTAAATATTAAAAATAAAATAAATATAACCGTAGAGAAGAGAGTAGAGATAACAGAGACGTCGGGAAAGGATCGCGTGCGCGGGAAAAAGCGGCCGGGCGTGTGCTAGTTTTGGCGCGCGGCGTCCGGCGCTCTTTATAAAATCCAACACCCTCCCACCGCTCTGTGCCTCGCCACCGCTCTCTCCCCGCTCTTTTTCGCCTCGTTGCTGCCAAGCCACCATGCCGCCGCGTCACCGGGAAACTTGGGGATACCGCGGCATCCGCGCGCACCCCTCCGGCAGCTTCTCCTCCGAGATTCGATTCCGCGGGATGCGCCTGGGCCTCGGCAATTTCGACACCGCCAACGAGACCGCCCGCACATACGACGTGGTAGCGTGGCGCCTCCGGTGGCCTCATAGAACATTGAACTTCCCCAACATGCCGACACGGGAGCGGGCGCAGGAGCTCGCGCCTCTACCGCAGATTAGCACCGACAAGGATCGTCGCGACAAACGGAGGCGGGAGCACCGTCTCGGCATCACCGAGATGGACGAGGAAGCCATGGCATTGTGGCGCCAACACTTCTCGCAGGACATCATCAACGAGCGCGAGTTCTACGCGCAAAGGAGGGCGGAGAGGGATAAGAGGAGGGCGGAGCAAGCCGCCTATCGTGAGGACAAGCGTAGATGAAAAGCGGACGCTCAATTCAACATGAGGCTAGGAGCAGCGTCGCCCTGGGAATCCTATGACGATTGGTATCTTCACACCAACAGTCAGACGTCGGAGGAGGACATCACCGAGGAGGAGTCGGACGACGAGCAGTAGTTGAATTATCTTTTTTTATCTATCTATGCTGAGAACTATCCTCTACTCTCTAGTATCTACTTCTCGATCTCAGCACTGTAAACGCTTTTTTAAAGCGTCGGGCGTTGCGATTCTGTTGGAGATGCTCTAACATGGCAGACGAGTGCTTTAATGTTGCCCACAAGATGCGCGAGTATTACTAGTAGTATATTTTTCTTGCCATGTTGAGATTTTAAAACCACGAGTGTGAACATGCAGAGGAGCAATGAAGACCAAGCATGGGATATTCGGGACATCTTCAAGGAGCATGGCAAGTTAAAGAGGAGTTGCATCGAACATGTAAAACGAGCTTTGGTAAGTAACTCCCTTTCAATTACTTTCATTTAGCCTCATGTTCTTCGATGTGTATATGTTGTAGTTTCTGTTTCTCTTAAGCGTGGTGTTCTTCGATGTGTAATAAGAAGAGTCTTAATCGTCCTAATGCTTTCGTTTTTAGCTTGATGTAGGAAGTGGGTGTTCTGACCTTGTAGTCTATTTTTATATTTCTTTTCCTTTTGAATTCACTTCTCCGAGTTCTATTTATCTGGCTTCTACTAAATGGATCTAGGTTGCTCTGAGTATTGATCTAAAAAAGAAGTAACTTCATGTCAGGATGCAGTTCCTGTGAGGAGGGAAGTATGGTCAACCTCGAGATCATGTTTCCCAAATGAGGCTGGATTACACATAAGGTGCCAGTTCCCTAATGATGCTGGATTAGACACAAGGTGCAAATTCCCAGATGATGCTGGATTACACACAAGCCAGGTGGAGGCGTCAGCTGTTCGTGTCCTTGTGGCATTAGTAAAGGCTGAAAGAAAGCATGCAGCAGCCCTTGAGAATGTAGCTGAGTTCCTGAAGAAGCGAAAAGAGCAATCAGATGCTCTCTTCACCCAAGCCAAAGAAGAGATGGAAGAAGCCAGAAATAAGCTAGCAGAGGCAGAGCAGGCTAGGCATCTCCTGGTATCTAAAATTGTTGTCAATACAAAATTTCCTTCATAATAGCTAGGTTCAAATGTTTATCCAGTTAGCATGCCTGTTGTGATGTCTGTGCATCTACTGATGTGGCACAAAATGTTTTTTTCGGGTCATGTAATAACATCAATTACTTTCCAAACAATAACAGATGACGCATTGGACATGGTATAGTTCACGCGCAAGCCCGACATTCCAAGTGCAACTTCCACATCAAACTCATGTTCACATATATCTGCACATTCATACATAATGTCCACAACCATGATTCACTTCAAAGCCAAAAAAAATGTGAGCAGAGTTATAAATAAAGAAAAACCTCTACTAGTTCCTGCTACCAGTGCGAGCACAACATGTCAAGACCATGCATAAATTAATTATATTTTAGTCATTTTTTGTGTTCTAAAATGCCCGCCAGCTCGCGGAAGGACGTGTGAAAGTACAAGTGCTCCCTAGGTGATTTTGGTAATTAATGTCAACATATCTCTTGTTGGACTAACACTCTTACCTACTATGTTTCAGACAAGCTCAACAATGGAGTGGCATGGACTAAAGGATGTGGAACCCCTTCAAGATGATAAGGACAAAGGATTGGCTCAAGCTTCAAGCACAAGACTCTACATTTTATATTTTGGTGATCCAAGATCACATTGAGTCTATAGGAAAAGCCAATACTATCAACAGGCATGAGGTGCTGCTTAATGGCTTGCTTGCTCAAAGTGCTTAGTGATATGCTCCAAAGCCCTCAACTACTTTCTCACATCCACATATGTCCTAAACCAAAAGTCTAACTCGGCCCTACCGATTCTTTCTATCCGGAACCACCGAGTTCAGATGTCTTAGCCATTGCCACAAACCCTAGGAAAATCGGTCTCACCGATAGGGATCTCGGTCTCACCGAGATGGTATTGTAACCTCTCTATGTATGTCCATTACCAAAATCGGTCTCACCGAGTTTGTGCAATCGGTACTACCGAGATTACAATGCAAATTCTCTAGTTAACTTATTACCAAAATCGGTTCTACCGAGTTTGTGTAATCTGTCAAACCGAGTTTGCCTGACCAACTCTCTGGTTAGCTTATTACCAAAATCGGTATCACCGAGTTTGTGTAATCGGTCTCACTGATATTATGTTATGCCCTAACCCTAGCCATATCGGTCCTATCGAGTTGCATGTCGGTCCCACCGAAAATCCTAACGGTCACTAGATTTGTTGAATCGGTCTGACCGAGTTTACCAATTCGGTCCCACCGAGATTGGCAAGTTGTGTGTAACGGTTAGTTTTTGTGTGGAGGCTATATATACCCCTCCATCCACTCTTCATTCGTGGAGAGAGCCGTCAGAACGAACCTACACTTCCAGCATACATTTTCTGAGAGAGAACCACCTACACTTGTGTTGAGGCCAAGATATTCCATTCCTACCATATGAATCTTGATCTCTAGCCTTCCCCAAGTTGCTTTCCACTCAAATCTTCTTTCCACCAAATCCAAATCCTGTGAGAGAGTTGAGTGTTGGGGAGACTATCATTTGAAGCACAAGAGCAAGGAGTTCATCATCAACACACCATTTGTTACTTCTTGGGGAGTGGTGTCTCCTAGATTGGCTAGGTGTCTCTTGGGAGCCTCCGACAAGATTGTGCAGTTGAACCAAGGAGTTTGTAAGGGCAAGGAGATCGCCTACTTCGTGAAGATCTACCGCTAGTGAGGCAAGTCCATCATGGGCGACGGCCATGGTGGGATAGACAAGGTTGCTCACTACTAGAAAAAGGGCTATAGATGGGATTGACACTAATGGCGCACCAGACAAGCGGTGCGCCATTAGTATATACTAATGGCGCACCACCTTCTGATACACCATTAGAGTTGATACTAATGGCGCATCACATCACAGTGCGCCATTAGTATGCCAAAGGATACTAATGGTGCATCATTAAACAGTGCGCCATTAGTATGCCGAAGTTACTAATGGCACATCTTGTTGTTGTGCGCCATTAGTATGCCAAAGCACCTGGGTATACATGGCCCCCTGGGAGGCATACTAATGGCGCACTGTTGTATATACTAATGGCGCATCAGAGGTCCGCCATTAGTATACCAGATACTAATGGCGTGGCACTAATGCGCACCACTAATGCGCCATTAATGGCGAAATTAGGTGCGCCATTAGTAGGCCTTTTCCTAGTACTGGCTTCTTCGTGGACCCTTCGTGGGTGGATCCCTCCATGGACTCGCACAACCGTTACCCTTCGTGGGTTGAAGTCTCCATCAATGTGGATGTATGATAGCACCACCTATCGGAACCATGTCAAAAACATTTGTGTATCCAATTGGCTTCGAATTCTCCAATCCCATCCCTTTACATTCTTGCAAGTTGCATGCTTTACTTTCCGCTGCTCATATACTCTTTGCATGCTTGCTTCATATGTGTTATGATTATTAAACTTGTGCCAGAACTCCACTTAAACTTAAAGACATTAAAAACTGTAACTTTTGGTACTTAGTGTCTAATAACCCCCCTCCAGACACCTCTTCTCGATCCTTTCAACATGTTGCCGGCACACACGCAGATTCAATGAAGGCAGGCGGGGCAGTCTTAAGCTGGTTGCACGCGGCGAGGAGGCATGCTCAGCTAGGCCTGCAGCGAGTGCAGCCCTCTTGGCTAGCGCGCCAGTTCAATGCCTGCACTATGAGAGGTCACGTCCGTGTTAGAGCAATCACTCCCTCTTGTCCTTTTTTGTTTGGGTATAACAAAATCTCGTTTTCCATTCACATTTTACAAGTCAAATTCATGGACAAACTTTGACCCAAAGTACGATGGGGACTAGTAAACCAGAATGGAGGTAGTAGTTTTTTTAACAAAGAAGGGTTTCCCCTTCCGATTACTGAAAACCAGGATCTAAATCTAAACCATAGTATTTGCCCTAGAACTACCAGGTTCAACATCTCGCAACATAAACCCATACAACCATACGCCAAGGAGGTACGTAGTACTATGAATTCCATTTTTGCTCCATACCAATCGTTCTAAAAACTACTTACTACTTATAACGTGCTATTGAAAATCGAAACTCTTAACCCCGCTAAAAAACGATATTTTAAACGTGGCTACTCGATCTGTGGCAACTAGCGAGCCACCGCGCTCCAAGTCGTTCACCTGTGGTCCCGACCATCAACTCCTATGGATCAAATTATCACGTGAGCTGACTATTCCTACAAAGGTGCTCCACCATGTATCCGGTACCCGCGAATGCATCAATCGTGCACCTAGGGTTTTAGGGTTTATTTGTTAATGTCACCTTTATGTAACACTCATGTGTGCGAGACAGCGAGAGGCCGACTGCGTGCGTGCACCTCTTCTCTTCGTATATGTACTCCACCATTTGTCTGGTGTCCAAAAAATTATAATAACTACTAGCAATGTGCCAATGCGTTGCCACACGATCAAAGTAGATTAATACATATTCACCGATTTGATAGAAAAAAGTCTAGTTTTGAAATACATATATCACTAAAAATATGTTATGTTTCACTCAAAATATATTCCTTTGGCGGTTTTGATGAGATAAGGGAGGATCATTGTTGGTTTCAAGATTCGAGAAGTGGTATATGTCTAATTTCTACTCTTACTAGCAAGATGCCCATGCGTTGCACGGAACATCAAGATCTTGTGGGAGAAAAGGATGAATGAGGGAAGGCCTTATCTGCAAATGTGGTGAAGAGTGCGGGTAAATTGCCATATTTTCCTTCCTATCTGTCAGATATAAATCGGACGACCTACATTGCAGGATGGCAGGCCCACCATCATCACCAACTCTATTTTTTATCCCTTCTCTTATAAAAAGCATTGTCGGTGATGATCATGTGCCTGCCATCCTGTAATATAGGCTGTCCGATCTATATCTGACGGATAGGAAGGAAACTAGGGCAATTTTGCAAAAAGATACCCACACCCCTCTCCACATTTGCAAATAAGGCCTTCCCTTGTTCATCCTTTTCCCCCACAAGATAAACTACTCATACAAATGCATCTTGATGTTCCGTGCAATGCATGGGCATCTTGCTAGTTGTTGCAAAAAGCCCATGTGTGTGTGTGAGAGAGAGGGAGAGTGGAGGAGGACGGAGTGCATGTGTGACAAAGACACAAGGAGTGTGTGTGCGATTGGTATCAGCTTAAAATGAGGCGATAGTGTGTGTGTGCACGATCGAGAGGGCGTGTCTCAAGAAGGGAAGAAAAAGCTACATAGATACAAGGAGCGGGAGAGAGACATGTATGCGATGGTGGAAGCACGAGTGTGCGGGTGTATAAACCTAGCTAGAGGCTAGCTAGTCGATAAATGTTTGTGAGAGAAATATGAGTCGGGGTGCGAAAGCGAGAGTTTTGTGTGTGTGAGAGAGAGAGACGGTAGTCGAGAAGGGGAGTCGAAGCAGGAGTTGTGTGTGTGTGTCTGAGAGAGAGAGAGAGGAGACGGTAGTCAGGGTTGTCTGATCGGTAAACAAATGAATAATGTCAGTCTGGGATGGAGACGAAAAGGAGATCGCAACAAATGTTGTGTCTACTTGAGAGAGAGAGCAATTTTAGTGGTATGAGTCATAGGTAGAGACATATAGGGTGTGTGAGAGAATCCCATAGAGAGAAAGACAAAGTGAAAGACGGGTGGAGACTGTTTGTGTGGCGGTGAAAAAGAAAGCTTAGGTACCGAGTGATACCAGAGAACAATAGAGACGTGAGAGATAATGAAAACTGTGTAATGTATAATGATAGGGAGAGTGTGACACTTCTCAAGGGAGACGTCGAGAGACCATGTTTGCGAGGATAGGGGAAACATGAAGTGAGCGTGCGGGTGAGCTGGAGAAAAGAGAGTGATAGCTACCTGAAGGAGCATGCATGCGAGAGAGATGGGCGTGAAAGGAGTGAACAAAAAAGGGATTCAAATATTTGAATTTGAGATGATGATACATGTAATCCATACTCGAACCAAAATTGATCTATCAAACATGCATACTCATATGAGTTCACGCACATCTATGTTATTTAATATGTAGATATTACCTATCCATACATTTTAGTAGAACATAATTTGGTTAAATTTTTCCGAATTCAACCTTAAGATTTCAAGATCGTTGTATTTGTAAATCATATTATACATATAAAGGAGCAGAATTCTTTGTTGTGCTTTTGAAAGTATATATAAAAAATGATGTATATAGAATGTAATTCCAATTGAAAATGGATCTCGCCCAAAAAAAAGAGAATACAAACGGGATTCGAATTGAGTTGGCACGGTAAACGTGCACTCTGCAAAATTTGAACGAAGCGGGGAAAGTCGCAGTAATCGCCCGAAAGCAAAATCTGCAAGATGGAAATCACTACTGCCTATCCCTACCACGCAAGGCCTATCTGCTGGATTTCTATAGGTTTCGATAGGGGTAGGTTTGTAATTTCACCCAAACGTGACGTAACCGCCTATCACCCGGATTCATACACGGTGGGCGCCAAAACATAGTGTGTCCCTGGCCAAAATCGACTCCCTCCCCGATTCATATTCATACACGGTGGGCGCCAAAAACAAACTCTCATCGGCAAATATTCGGTGTATGCGAGATTACCGTCCTATCCCCAACTGACTAATTTTGCTGTGATGTAGTAGAAATTTGAAATGGGGGCTAAGTTTGTAAATTTCCTCGCATTTGAGACAAGCGCGCCCTGAATACATGGTTCCCCCCTTCCTCTCTACCTCCCTTTTCCCCATTCGTACTCCGTGGGCGCCAAAACACCCTCTCCACCCCACCCTCCTCCGTCCGCCGCCGTCCGCCACCCCATCCACTGCCGTCCTCCTCCACCATGCCGGAGCTGATACCCCGACACCGTCGTCCATTACAAGAGATCTACCTCTCTCATCCACGCCTTTGGACCGGGATCCTTGCATCCCATCCTCTCGCTTCATCCCCGTCGTTGTCCACCTTGCCGGCGCCACTCCTACGACCGTCTCGTCCACCGCGCCCTGCCACCACCGTCTACCTTCCTAGATCTGCTTCCACGCCGCCGACAGCCATCGCTACCGCAGCACCGTCAAACTCTCAGCAGATGCGTACACGGCGCCGCACCAGAGGCGATACTCTTTCGTATCTGCTCAACTTATTTATCGCAGCAAGAAAATAGATTGCCACTGCTTTACTCTGATTTCTTGTCTTGGTTGAGAAGTTGCCTTTGTCCGGTTTGCACCTTCAGATCCGCCATGGCACGCTCAAATCTATACTCCCAATTCTTATGGTTTTCCCCTTTTACATTCCACACTAGTTAAATCACAGTAGACTAAATTTCAAAATTGGGTCAGTCAATTTTTCAGAGCTCGCCGGAGTTCGCCGGTGCGATCGAAGGGGCTCGAGTGGTTGTGGGGCCTCGCCGAACGAAGGAACTCAACGCGGGTGGGGGTGGCGGAGGAACACAGGCAATGGGGGCCGGTGGTCCGGCCGGCGGCCCGTGTAGTGTTCTGTATGGGAAGAATCAAAGACGAGGAAGAAGAAGGGTTAGGAGACGTAGGATCTTCATCCAACTGCCTGAAATGGTCAAGAGACAGCTAGGAGTTGCATTCTGAATGCTCTCTGGTTCATCATGTGTGGGCACTGCGCAACCAACATTTTATTATCCAAAATCTGCTTGCTCTTCTTTACCATGTTCCTCTTCCGTTCTTCTTTAATATATACTATCTCCCTTCCTAAATACAAGTCTTTGTATAGATTCCACCATGGACTACATATGAAGCAAAATGAGTGAATCTACACTCTAAAATGTATCTGGATACATCTGTATGTGATCCATAGTGGAAATCTCTACCAAGACATATATTTTGGAACGAAGGGAGTATGATAGTAGTACAGTATGTTCCTTGTACTGAAGATGAGCAGGGACATTTGCAGTGTAGAGGTCTATACGGTCGGTTGTGATGGACACTTTGAGCCTCTTTGATTCATAGGATCTTGTAAACATAGGAATAGGATTTGTAGTGGCCTGCCCACTTGAATCCTATAAGAATAGCAAGGAAATGCGGGGAGCTATGTCACCTTTGAGAGTTACACTGATATTAACAGTACCGCACCTTCACTTGAAGAGAGCTGGTATCCGAAGCCTTTCTAGCCGTACCGGCAATACTAGCACATATATTCCAGCAAGTTCCACTTTGCTGATTTTACTCTGATGCTTAAGGGTTTCCCGTTATATCTACACTGAGATCTGTGTAGCTGCTCTGTGTCGCACTAGCAGCAGTCCACTCTTGAAGCTAAACACTGCAATGACTTACAAAATTGGCACCAAGGGATTGAGTGCCATTCTGGATGCAATGAAGCTCATACGCTCCCCACCTGTTGACTCTTGTTCAGAATACGATCCTAATGACTATTCTAACCTCGAGGAGTCAAAGGCAGATGGCCTGTCCTGTTCACCCATCAAGGTGTCTGTTCTAATTTGGCAATGTTTTATTGATTGCGGGTATCTTGCATATGTTGTCTTGCATTTCTTCTACTTTGTTGCACCGCCATCTGCTTAGTTTACTCATCATATATGTCGAGATGCCATGCCCATCCATTATCAATACATATTCCATCTGTCATCATACCATGTTTTTTCACTCAAATGCTGTTCTTGTGCATCAGACATCAAAAAGGAAGAGGGTGATTGCCGAACCTGAAGGAGCACCAGCAAAGTCCTTGAAAAACATGGTGGTGCCAGAGAAATTAGACAACACCCCACTTATATTGGCTGTACAACCAGTGACACAAAACGTAGGACCGACTCCAGCAGACTGTACCCATACTTCACTGGCCACACCACTAGCCCCACCACACAGGACCCGCACTCCAGCAAAAGGTATACCGATTTCATTTGCCATAGCACCAGGTGTAGCACATAAAAATCCCACTCCAGCAAAAAGTACAGCAGTCCACTAGCCGAAGACCTATCCCAACTGCAGAGACGGCCAATTCCTGCAGATTGGAACCCGATTCCAATTATTCCTAGTTTAAAAGACAATGCTTTCAATGTTGTTAGGGACTACATGCATATATTCCCATCATGGGAAGATTATTGTGAAGACAAACACCATTTTCACATCTTCCTGTCCAACTTATGTGTAAGTGCTATTATTCATGGTTATTATTTTCATGTTTTTTGCTGATTGAACACATCAATGATTTACATTACATTGTTGTAACTAGGCGAGGGTCAATCTGGATAGTCATGACGAGGAAAGCTTGCTTGTGATTTTCAAGGAAGCATTGCAGCAGTATCGGTGTTACCTGAGGAAATCACACTTTGATGGCAAGTCTATAAACGAATTTCCGATGAAGTCTCTTGTGCTAAATTTAGAAGACATTGAATGGAAAAACCTTGTTATGCACTGGTCCCATTCCCAGGATGAGGTACTGTCTATGAAATCACATGACAATTTGAACTTCTACTTTTCCGCATGTTCCTTACGGATCTTTTTTGCAGGAAATCTGCTCGAAGAAGAATTCCGGTTTGACAAAGAACGACAGGATATCGCAAATATGCTGCCCGCTGCTTTGCTCTTGTTAGTACCTGTTGTCCTGTATCACTGTATTTCCATACATACCTGGTTCATTATGTGACAGCAGTATGCATGATAGCTTGCTTATCAATTGTTCGCTCCAAATTATCTGATCTGTATGAATGGTTATATTAGTGTAGAATATATCCAATGCCAATGTTTTTTTAGCTCTGCATTGTTCTTGTAAGTACATGCTGTCCTTTATCAGTGTAATTATAATGACAGGTAGTTGTTCATGTACCATCACTCTGCAGCTTATTTTCCTTTGCCCTCCATTTTCTACACGTCACATCTATGTTTGCTCTTACCATAAGGTTGGTACTGAATAAGTTTAGCTGTGCATTGCTCTTGGCTGTACCTTTTGCCTGTATTGCTGCACTTACATTTATAGCTACTTGGTTATGTAGCATCACTCTTCATATTATCTTAAATATTCTCCATTTTTTTCGTATATTATCACATATATATTTACTCTTAACAAAATGTAGAATAAAGGCAATGCTTATGAAGACGATTCTGTGGTAAACTTCTTGAATTGGCCCCCCATCAGCATGGACAAGGCCTTTATAGAGCCTGTCTTCACCAATAATGTAAGTTTGTCCATCTCAAGCCTTCAAACTTTGTTGTATATAGTTGGTTAGGCATGACTGCAACAGCTATTTATTTTTGGTGTTTGCATCAAATTGCATGTTTAAAGTTTATTATGTAGTTCATAAACAAAAGTTTGTCCTTTCTCAACTTAAGTTTTCAGTTGTACAACCAAGTTCCTTCTTCATACCATGAAAATTAAGCTATACAGAGCAAGTGATCTTCTTTTGCACTGCATGTATGCTTCTGTTCTTCATCCGTAATCCAGTGGTGTGGTGAACCTACCCACTACAACACAATGTCATATTCTGCAATGTCTTAACTATGAACAATGTCATATCATTCTACTACTCCCTCCATCCGAAAATACTTGTCATTGAAATTGATGTATCTAGATGTATTTTAGTTCTAGACACATCCATTTTGATGATAAGTAATTCCAGACGGAGGGAGTATTATTTAAACTGTCTCTTTATTTGCCAATCTGAAATGGGGTAAATTGATAGCACACTAACCATTGATACTTATGAGTTCTTGATCTATAATCCAGTGGTGTCGTGAAGCTGCCAACTCCTTCACAATGTCATTTCCTGCCATGTCTTGACCTGAACAATACCATATTGTGTTAATGCAATTTTAAACTGTGTCACTTTATTCATCAGTAAGAAATGGGATGAATTGTCAGCACTGATACTTTTATGTGCAAAACATGTCATCTATCTGCTTGTTTATCTTTCAGAGTGAGGAAGATATAAGTGTTGAACAAGCGTAGTCTCATCATCTTGCTCAGCTGATTGCGCTGCAGCTCCCCAGCAGGGCTAACCTTTCTTGAACTCTATTGAAGTGCTATCGGTTTTGTATATTATTTTGTCGGCGTGTTTATTTGCACTAGTGGCGATCTTTGATGCCCAGTGTATGTAATCTGCTGTCTGCTTGTGCTTTATTATCATAGTGGCGAACTTTGATGCCCAGTGGATGTAATGTGCTGTAATTTCTTTATTGTATAGTCTAGGTTTTTTCTTATTCACAATGCTGCAGTTATTTTACTGTATATATATCCTGTCTTCGCAGTAAACCGGCCAAACCGTAATATTACGGTACATAATCGGGCCGTCATGCAATCACGATGTAGGTTGGGCCTGAAATGTGCAGAACGGCTAACGGGCCGGCAGCAGCCCGAAATGAACCCCGACCCATGATTGTGCGAATCAAATCACAGTCTTTTAACAGGCCAAAATTGTCTCGGTCCTTGTTTGGCCCAATCAGATATCGGCTGCGAGCAGGCCCGATGCAAATCGGGCCGTAGTTAGGCCCAACTATATGATGGGCTTTTAACAGGCCAAAATTAATATATGGCCAAAAAGTTAAACGGGCCCTTAACATGCCAAAACTAATATCAGGCCAAATTAATAAGTGGGCCTTTAGCAAGTGGGCCCAAAAGCATAGTGTCCAGTTGATGGGCCGAATCTGATATGGGCCATAATTGAGCCCAAAGCCTCTTAAAGGGTTGTACTTGATCTGGGCCATAATTTGGCCCAAAACATGGTAGGCTTTTAACGGGCCAGATCTCATATGGGCCACTATTAGGCCCGGAACGTGGCAGGCCATTAATGGACTGGATCAAATATGGGCCGACATTTGGCCCAAAACATGGCAGCCAGTTAATGGACCGGCCTACTAGGGTCCTCAAAATCTTGTTGGCCTATAGCTGGGCCGACCCATTAATGTCGGTGAAATCTCATGGGCCTTTAGCCGGGCCGGCCCATTATGATCCGCAAGAATCTTATGGGCCTTTACCTGGGTCGGTACATTATGGCACACAAAAATCTTGTGGGCCTTTACCTGGGCCGGCCCATTATGGCCCGCAAAATCTTGTGGGCCTTTAGCTGGGCCAGCCCATTATGGTCTGCAAAATCTCGTGGGCCTTTAGCTGGTCCGGCCCATTATGGTCTGCGAAATCTTGTGGGCCTTTAGTTGGGCCAGCCCATTTAAACTTGATGGGTCGGTTGATACGTCTCCAACGTATCTATAATTTTTGATTGTTCCATGCTATTATATTACCCCTTTTTGATGTTTATGGGCTTTATTTTACACATTTATATCATTTTTGGGACTAACCTACTAACCGAAGGCCCAGCCCATATTGCTGTTTTTTTGCCTATTTCAGTATTTCGAAAAAAGGGAATATCAAACGGAGTCCAAACGGAATGAAACCTTCGGGAGCGTGATTTTTGGAACGAACGTGATGTAGAGGACTTGGAGTGCAAGTCAAGAAGCAGCCGAGGCTCCCACGAGATAGGAGGGCGCCCCCCCTGTAGAGTGCGCCCCTTGTCTCGTGGGCCCCTCGGGCGGCCACCGACGTACTTCTTCCTCCTATATATACCTACGTATCCCGAAAACATCTAGGGGGCAGACGAAACACAATTTCCACCACCGTAATCTTCTATATCCGCGAGATCTCATCTTGGAGCCTTCACCGGCACTCTGCCGGAGGGGAATCGACAATGGAGGGCTTTAACATCAACATCCTTGCCCCTCCGATGAGTTGTGAGTAGTTTGCCACAGACCTACGGGTCCATAGTTATGAGCTAGATGGCTTCTTCTCTCTTTTTGGATCTCAATACAATGTTCTTCCCCTCTCTTGTGGAGATCTATTCGATGTAAACTCTTTTTGCGGTGTGTTTGTCGAGATCCGATGAATTGTGGGTTTATGATCAAGTTTATCTACGAATAATATTTGAATCTTCTCTGAATTCTTTTATGTATGATTTAGTTATCTTTGCAAGTCTCTTCGAATTATCAGTTTGGTTTGGCCTACTAGAGTGATCTTTCTTGCCATGGGAGAAGTGCTTAGCTTTGGGTTCAATCTTGCCGTGTCCTTACCCAGTGAAAGAAAGGGTTGTAAGGCACGTATTGTATTGTTGCCATCGAGGATAACAAGATGGGGTTTATATCATATTGCTTGAGTTTATCCCTCTACATCATGTCATCTTGCTTAATGAGTTACTCTGTTCTTATGAACTTAATACTCTAGATGCAGGCAGGAGTTGGTCGATGTGTGGAGTAATAGTAGTAGATGCAGGCAGGAGTCGGTCTACTTGTTCTTTAAATGCTATCTTGAGAGAAGCCACTAGTGAAACCTATGGCCCCCTGGGTCTATCTCTTATCATATTTGCTTTCGATCTAATTTTATTTGCATATTTACTTTTTGCATCTATATTATAAAATACCAAACATATATTTATCTTATCTTACTATCTTTATTAGATCTCACTTTCACAAGTGGTCGTGAAGGGATTGACAACCCCTTTATTGCGTTGGTTGCGAGTTCTTTGTTTGTTTGTGTAGGTGTGTGGGAATTTTGAGGAGCCTCCTACTGGATTGATACCTTGGTTCTCAAAAACTGAGAGAAATACTTACGCTACTATTGCTGCATCACACTCTCCTCTTCGAGGAAAACCAACGCAAGCTCAAGACGTAGCACTGGTCCATGTGTAAACATATCATAGGCGCATCTCGCCCATTGGATGAGTGATACCTGTGCCAGCGCAGACCTGACACATGTCTCCTCCAGCCAATGATGATTTTACACGTGGAAAATCCCCATTGGTCGGGGCTGTTAACGGGTTATCGGATCCAAAACCCGACCTGATAGCTTAACGGTGTTCCGTTACGGTGGATGCCACGTGTCGGTCACCCTTGACAAAAGCACTTCTGTGACGCGCGATTTATCGTCATGGAAGTGGACACTTCCGTGATGATAATTTTGGTAATGTCATGGAACACTTCTTGATTCTGTCATAAATTTGTCATGGATGTACATGCATGACAAATAACGCGATCTACCGTGACAAACACGTATCATCACGGAAGTGTATTTTTTTGTAGTGCTTATATGTAAATTATATCAGGCCATCCTTTTTTTCATTACATATTACATTTGTCAACAATGTTAGTACATTCAACTGCTCTTCATGTGCATCAGCCATTTGACACGGTGATGGCAAATTCTGGAGTGAAAACAAGGTCTTTAGAGCAGACTATGCTATCTGACGAAGTGCATATCTCTCTGGTTACGGATAGCTCCTCAAAGGAGGATTCAGAGTCAGATGACCAGTCCTATGCCCCCCCCCGAGGTGTATGCTCTAACTTGGCAGGGTTATGTTGCTCATATCATGCGTATAGTGTCTCGCATTGCTATGTCATTTGATTAGTTTAGACCTGCTTTGTGTGAATGCCACATGTTCAGTGTCTAATTACCATATATGTGAATTATGCATTGCCATCTTGTTGCAAGACATTATATATGTGAATTATACAATGCTATCTTGTTGCAAAGGCATTATATATGTGAATTATGCAATGCCATGCTATTTAGCCAATCATCATGTATGTGTTATATCATGCTATCATTTTTTTGTATTACGTGTTCCATTTGTCAATAAAGTTTGTATATTCAACTACTCTTCCTGTGCATCAGCCATTTGAAGTGGTGATGGAAGTATCTAGAGTGAAAACAAGGTATTCAGAGCAGACAATGCTACCTGCTGAAGCAGACATCTTGCTGGTTACAGAGAGCTCCTCAGAGGAGGATTAAGAGACTGATGACCAGTCCAATTTCCCCCCTGAGGTCTATGCTCAAACTTGGCAGGGTTATATTACCCATGTCATGCATGTTGTCTTGCATTGCTTAGTTTTTACATCATATATGGATTGCCATCTGCTTACTTGCTTACTATATAAATCATATATTTGAATTATATCATGCCATCATGTTTACATAGTACATACACATCATCTATCTGAATTATGGCATGGCAACCCATTTAATAAAGACATCATATAGTTATATCATCTCATCATGTTTAGTGTTTACAGTCATCATATTTTGAATTATGGCATTCTATCCGTGAATGAATGTGAATTATGGCATGCCAACCTATTTAATAAACACATTATATAGTTATGTCATGTCATCCTGTTTACATAGTCTCATATTTTGAACTATGTCTTTCCATCTTTTTTAGTTAGCCATCATAATGTGAAATTGTGTCATGCTATCCTGTTTAGTTAGCCATCATATATGTGAAATTGTGTCATGCTATCCTGTTTGGTTAGACAACATAAATATGAATTATTTCATGCCCTCTTTTATTCCCCACTATCCTTTGCACCTGTCTATCATACAATGTCTATACTTTCAATTACTTTTCTTGTTTGTCAGCCATTTGAATTGGAGAGCGTGATGGCAGTATCTAAGGGAGTAACAACACGGTCTTCAGAAAAGATAGTGCTACCAGTTGATGCAGATAGAATCACGGTTGTACTTGCCCAAGGACCAGATCCACCACACATAACCCAGACTCTCGCAGATTGTACCCCTACCTAGTTGGACAGAGAACCAGCTACACCCCTTCTAACCCCAACCTCGGCAGATAGTAACCCAGTTCCAGTTGACTCAGCACCGTCTCCACCATAGAGCACCCAAACACGAGCAGTTAGTAAGGGAACTGAAGTGCCCAAAGCACGAGGACCACCACTCCAGAATCCCAACTCAAAGCTTAAAGGTTAGTTTCATACTCCTTTGCTCTTGCATTACTGTATTTACTCATACCAACTATTTTCAAATTTGAAGGATGGAATTGAAACTTCAATGGCGCAACAGGTATGTTTTAAACCTATTTCTTTAACTGGTTTGCTGTTGTAACCTGCTCTATGTTGATTTCAGTTTCAATTGAATAAACAGTTATGTTCTCATGTCATGCACATTACAAGTGTTGCTATTGCTCTATAGTCTCCCACACTTATATTCTGTCTATTCTGCTTTGTCTTGAACAAATATTATTTGAACTGTGTCTCTATCTTGATTTGGCAACAAAAACTAGAATGATATAGACCATAAAGTGACCATGGTACATAGATATATGTTTGTTTCATGCTGTTATCCTGTCCACTTTACTACTGAACTCATTTACCAAAATGAGTTTCATATACAACATGGTAAACATGTGATGTGTCTGCTTGTTTCTCTTTTAGAATGCGGACAAAATGTTGGAGAACAGTATCGCGTTATCCAATGGTAAAGGAAGTAATGCATATAAGGTTCAAGATAGTGAGAGATCCCTGTTGGTCTCCAAGAAAGCTGATAAAAACTATCTTGACGACAGTGAGAGAACCCAAAAGTCCTATCTTGATGTAGTGTTCGAGTTACTGGCCACTACTGCTGGCACAAGCTCTTCGAACTCGCTGCCTGAATCAGTTCATCTTCTTGAGTCTCAACTTCAAGTTGAAAGGCATCGATCAGATGTGCTGCGACAGGAAGCTGAAGGACTGAGGAAGTCCCTGTAGAATTCAGATGCATATTTCCTGGTGCAACAGCAAGCGCTGGATGATTTAAGCGCCAAACAAGAGAAAGTTAATAAGCTTGCTAAGCATCTTGCCAGCATTATGGGTACCCAGGATATTGTTTCTTGAGATCTTCTGAAGTGGTTTCAGTTCTGGATTGGTTTTGCTGCAGCGTTTATTTGCACTGGTCGCCAACTTTGACAACCAGTGTATATGATATGTTGCTTTGTTCCCTATATTTGCACTGGTGGCGAACTTTGATGCCCAGTGGATGTAATATGTGTAATAGCCGTGATAGCCTAGCGTTAGTTGCTTGCTTATTTATTTCCTTGTTGTCTTGTTTATTTGTTTGCTTGTAGTCATTGCAGTTCTTTTTCCGCGGTTTGCTAGTGGCTGCAATAACCTATTTTTTAAAACTAGGCCACAATAACCATGGGATAATATTTACTGTAGTGACCCTGGGCCTCCTACGGGTCGTAGAAACAGTGGGCCTTCTACGGGCCATAGAAACAGTGGGCCTTCTACGGGCCGTAGAAACAATGGGCCTTCTACGTGCCGTATCATCAATGGGCCTTATACGGGCCGTATGATTGATTGGCCAAACATGGGCCAATAACAGGCCGCATTATGGCCGTAAACGGGCTAGAGTTGGAATCGTCCGTTCATGGGCCGACCATAACGGGCCATCGTTAATAGGCCATATTTGATGATGCTATGAAAACTGCCCAACGTATTAATGGACCACAAACGGGCTGACTGTAACCACGGGCTGAATTTGGCCCACAAGCAGAAAATGACAGTAACGGGTCCTAAGTAAACGAATGTTGGAAATGAGCCCAAGAATAAATGGGCTCTGAGAAGGCCGAAAGATAACATGGGCTCGAAAGGGACCAACGGAATAATGGGCCCTTAATAGGTATAAGGTGATACACTATTCATTACGGGCCAGTTTCACCACGGGCCGTTAATGGGTGTAAAGTGATACACTGTTCATTACGGGCCAGTTTCACCATGGGTCGTTAATAGGACAAGACTTACAAAGGGCCTCATATGGGCCGAAAGACGTCATGGGCCATACATGGTCCAGAAGTGAAAACGGGCTGAAATCATATTGGATGGCCTAGATGACGCTACCGGGCCTAATTCGGATAGGGCGTAACGGGCCTTGGGTTAGCGGGCTGTAAATGGGCTATATGCGAATAGGCCGATAACAGACTTTCCATGGCCCGGCCCGCCACCTTGTGAGCAAGTCAAACGGGCCGGCCTTTTCACAGGAATGGGACTTTGTTGGGTTGTGCCATGTGTCGATGTATCATAGGCGCCTTCTGTCCAATGAGTGGATGACATCTGTCCCAACGATGAGCCGACACGTGTTTCCTCCAGCCAATGATGATTTTACACATGGAAAATCCCCATTGGTCGGGGCTGTTAACGGGTTATCGGATCCAAAACCCAACCCGATAGCTTAACGGCGCTCCGTTACGGTGGATGCCATGTGTCGGTCACCCTTGATGAAAGCACTTCTGTGACGCGTGATTTATTGTCATGGAAGTGGACACTTCCGTGATGATAATTTTGGTAATATCATGGAACACTTCTACGACAGCACATGTATGACTATCTTGATTCTGTCATAAAATCGTCATGGATGTACATGCATGACCAAAAACGCGACCTACTGTGACAAACACGTATCATCACGGAAGTGTATTTTTTTGTAGTGAGCATAAGAAAATGACAAGCGGTTTTCAGTAAGGTATTCTTTGCAAGCATTGAAATTATCGGTAACAAATAGTTTTGTGATAAGGTAATTTGTAATGGGTAACAAGCAATAAAAGTAAATAAGGTGCAGCAAGGTGGCCCAATCCTTTTTGTAGCAAAGGACAAGCCTAGACAAATTCTTATATAGAGAAAAGCGTTCCCGAGGACACATGGGAATTATCGTCAAGCTAGTTTTCATCACGCTCATATTATTCACGTTCGTTACTTTGATAATTTGATATGTGGGTGGACCGGTTCTTGGGTACTGCCCTTTCTTGGACAAGCATCCCACCTATGGTTAACCCCTATTGCAAGCATCCACAACTACTGTCGGATATCGGGTTCCGGCAAAACCCTTAAGGTTTGAACTCTGGGGTGCGCACGAAGATTTCTCCCTACTGAAACACACCCTCAACCTCGCCGTGATCCCTCAGCTAGCACGATGAACAACACAAGAGACATAAGATTTATACAGGTTCGGGCCACCGTCGTGGTGTAATACCCTACTTCTATGTGTGGTGGTGGATTCCCTCTTGGGCTAGTGAGGAACAGTACAAGGTAAGAACAGCCTCGCGAGGAGAGGTGTTCTTGATATGGTGTGGTATGCGGATGAACTTGACTTGTCCTTCTACTGTGGTGGCTAGCCCTATTTATATAGGCCCTGGTCCTCTTCCCAAATATTGAGCGGGAAGGGATCCAACAACGGCCATTTTGAAAGGGGACAGCTAGTACAGGCTATCCTGACTAAAGGTGGTCTTCACCTGCCAAAGGCGCTGGTGGTGACGTCGCCTTGGGCTCCATGGTGACCTCCATCCTACCGTCCTGCTGGCCTTGGTCTTGTTGCACCGATATGGAAACCTTTGCCTGATGCCTCGGTACTCTGCGCCTGCGCTTGCCCCCTTAGCACCAAAGGGGAAACGAGGACACTATGCTGGCTGCCCGCCTGGCGCCCGCCTGGCCTTGGTCGTCATGGCTTGCGTCATGGGCACCTCGCGAGGTACCCCTTCCCTTGATCTCTCCCCCTCCTCGCGAGCCTGCCTGGCAAGGCCGCCCTTGAGGAGGCCTTGCATCGTCCGCCCCGCAAGGCTTGGCCCCTCGCGAGGGTCTTGAGTGTTTGGTTGATGGAGATGGGCCGAACTGGGCCATTAGTTGAGCCACGCCGCGGGCCGCAGGCAGGCAAGTCTGGGGACCCCCGTTCCCAGAACGTCGACAGTAGCCCCCGGTCCCAAGGCGTGCTTGGACTTGGTTTAGCAACGAAGCCAAAGGGCAAGGGCGGAGCACCATGGGCCCCAACAGCCTGCGGCCTTGGTTGACGCATGGCGACTGATTGGACGTGGGAGTCTCCGCTTCCCCACACTGCCCCAATATCCACCTGGCTAGGCGGCCACGGCGCCCTACACGGTTATTTCCTCCTCGTAGGCATCGTGCTTCCTATTCCCCCTTCTTCCTCGAGCTCCTGCTTCCGCTCCCAATCTGGCTTAACCTCTGCCCCCTCCATTGCCATGGTGCCGACTAGTGCGAAAAAGGTGAAGAAGCATCTGTCCTCAGTCAGTCCGCCCCCGACAATTGAGCCCGCCGTCGGCCAGTCGCTGGTGCTCAACCTGGAGGCCATGGGCAAGGTCTACCCTGCGCTCGCTTCCAACTTCAACGAGTGTGGAAAGACGGTGGCTTGGCCTGCGTCCTGCGCCTCCATTGACAGGATAGCCACTGAGGTTCGGTTCTTCGTCGACGCCTTGTTGGTTGGCCTAGTTCCCCCTTTCTTCGCCTTCTTCAACGCAGTGCTTTCCCATTATCAGATCCACATGATGCATCTTGATCCCCAATTCGTTGCCCTTCTCGCCATCTTCGCCTTCGTTTGCGAAGCCATGGTGGGCATTGCTCCTTCCGTCGCCCTCTTGCGCCACTTCTTCTCGCTGCACCTGACCGATCCCTTCCAGTGCTCGGGGTGCATGAGCTTCCAGACCGTGGCAGAGACGGCCGCCTCGAGGATTGATTTTGGCCTCTCGCCGTCCACGAGCGGGTTCCGGACGCCGTGGCTATATGTGGATGTCGGAGTGCTCAGCCCCCTGCTCTCGCCTCCGTCGTTGCCTGCTATCCTGAACCCCAGTTGGGGCCACGAGAGGCTCGTGAGCCCTCGCCTTTCCTTTGTTTGGCTCCGGTTGAGGAGGTTGAGAGACCTCGGCGTGACTGCACCCAGGGTGGTGAAGGAGTTCCTCCAGTGTCGCATTGCTCCTCTCCAGTGCCATTCCCAGCCGATGTGGGCCCTGACTGGTGATCGGGATCACATGAGGCTTCAGGAGTTGGAACTTTCGCCCTAAGCGCTGAGGACGGTGCTTGAGGTCTTGACTGGCAACCCCTCGCCAGGCGATATGCCGCAAGAGGGGAGCCTCTTGTATCTCTGCTCAAACAGGGTCGAGTTCACGGGACAGATGCCTTCCTTTGACGAGTGGGGGCTGCGCCCGGTTGGCCTTGTGGGGCCTCGCAAGAATCCTGTCGCCGTGGGTCCCCTCCTCGCCGCCAGCACCAAGCTTGCCCCGAGAGTGGTCGCAGGGGGGAAAGCATCGCTCGAGGCTGGAGGCTCGGGTGCCGAGGTGCCAACACCATCTGGGGCTCCCAAGGCGTCATCCTCAGGAACCCGTGAAGCTCGCCCTGGGACGGTCGTTGAGGGGGAGATGCAGCCTACGGCTCCTGGGGCCGGAGCTTCTGAGGCCTTGGTGGGCCAGCACAAGGCGGAGCCTGACTTCTCATCCCAGCCTGGCGCTCTTGAGGTCGACCGCCTGGATGCCTCTCCCATCATGCGTCGCGCTGGCCCCCATGTCCAGCACCTGGGCCGGTTCCGCGTGGACTTCGCCGCACTCCGCAAGAGGAAAGAGTCTTCGAGCTGCAGTGGTCGCACCACCCGACCGTTGAAGCATAGAAAGTACATCGCCATAGACGAGTAAGTACCTCATCCTTGTGATTCCTCAACTGCTACTTCCTCTCCTGACTATGGCTCTCCACGATCCCTCCTACCAAACCTGCGAAGTCTCCCAAGAAGCAGCCTCCTCCGTCCTTTCCTTCAGCCCTGGCCTTGAGCATCCCGAGCCCGCGTGCTGCCCCTGACTTGGGGTCAACCAGAGAAGCAAGCCTGCCTGCAAGGTGTCTTGAGCCCGTGGCCTTGCCGCCTTTGCTTCGCAACCCTTCCTGGACAGCAGTCAGCCTGCCCAGGGTTCCAACTCTGGTCGTGGACGGCGAATGGTTGTCGTCAATCCTGGGCGGCTCTTCAAGTGGCGAGCCCCCAGTAGTCCAGGCCCCTAGTGGGGCCTGGCCGGTGATCATGGGGGAGCCAGCCCCCTGCCGAGAAAGGGCGAACCGCTTAGGGTCCCACCGATGACGCCAGCGACGGGGGACGACATCAGCAGCGTGCTCGAGCTTGCGCGTGAACGAAGCGCTGTCCACCACGAGTTCCTCCAAAAGGCGATGGACGCGATGGGTCATCTTGGTGGAGAGCTTGCGGATGTGGACGCGCGTCTTGAAGCTGAGGGCCTACGGCTGATTGAGGAGCGACTCAAGCTGAAGGTGGCCATCAACCTCGCACGCCACCAGCGCGAGTTGGACAACACGAAGGCCGAGGCATCCCTTGCGGCCTCGCGCGAGGCTTGCTCCCGAGCTCTGGAGGAGGCTCGGGAAGCAGATCATCGTTGCGAGATCGCAGAGAAACGCGTGTGGGAGCTCCAAGCCTGGAGCGCCGCCCTAAAGCAGCAAGTGGAGTTGCACCAGGCCGCCCTTGCGTTGCTGAAGGGGACGCCTGTTGAGGAGGAGGAGCTCTGGAGGCGTGAGGAAGGGCTGACGCTAGAGGCCGCCGAGTGCAATCTTGATCTTGAGCGGTTGGAGACGAGGGAGCGCCAGGTTACCCAGGCAGAGGACGGTGTTGGTGCGTGCAAGGCTCGAGTCGAGGAAGAGGTCAACCACCACATGGCGGAGGCTCGCGCAGATCTTGTGAGCAGGTATGACCTGAAGCTGAAGCTGGTTGAAGTCGAGGCTACGGGCAGGACTACTGCCCTTAGGTCCAAGATGGCTGAAGCGGAGCGGCACGCGGAAGCTGCCGCAGCCGCCTTGGTCTCGGCACAGGCAGAGCTGGCCTTCGCCCGCGCCGAGCTGCTTCTTCTTCAATAGCGGGTTGGTGATGCCGAGTCCATTCGCAGCAGAACAGAGAGGAAGTTCTTCAACGGCAGACGCTGGAGCACATGCACGGCCCCATGCTCTAGGAACTCAGGAAGAGGGCCAACGCGGCCCTGGGCAACATCTGTGATGAGGACGCCCCGCATCCTCATGTGACCAACTATGCCAGTCATCTCCGCTTATTCACTGATGTGGTGACGCGCCTGGAGAACCGCTCCGAGAGAGGTCGCCAACTTGTCGAGGAGAGGAGCCGCAGCCTGCTTGGGCACGCATTTTCCCGCGTCTTCAGCCATCTTCAGAACACCGATCCCAACTTTGACTTTGACGCCGTCATTGCCCCGGTGCCTGAGGCCATCCGGGGTGACATGGCGCGATGGGTGGAGGACAACGTGGATGCGCTCATTAGGGCCTTTGCTTCCGACAACAATGTGGTGGTAGTCACGGCGAATGGTGGCGACGTGGTCGATGGTGGTGACGGTGGCGCTGGTGATGGTGATGCCAGCGACTGCGACAGCGGCACCAGCGATGCAACTGGAGGCGACCAGGAGGATGCGGTGAGTGATATGTCTAACTGATCCCGTGTTTCTCTGTTGTTTATCCTACACACAAAAGCTCGGGCGCGGCCCCAAAGGTTGTAAGAGAATTTTGGGAGGGGAAGCCCCTCATGTAAAAAGATTGCCATTTGTATGCTTTTAGGAATGATGCTGAACATGTGCCTCCATGATCCTACGGGCCCTGCGGCGAGCTTGTTGTTGTGGTTTACCTTTAGCCAGGACAAGTCCTGAATAGGCTCGCGGGGTCGTGAGCCCCGGAGCATCCCCTGAGGGACCTGCCGACCCGGTCGAGTGGGCCTCGTGAGTGCGAGTGCCAGCTGCTACATCTTGATCTTGTGTTGGTTTTCCTCGAAGAGAAGAGGGTGATGCAGCAATAGTAGCGTAAGTATTTCCCTCAGTTTTTGAGAACCAAGGTATCAATCCAGTAGGAGGCTCCTCAAAAGTCCCACGCACCTACACAAATGAACAAAAACTCGCAACCAACGCAATAAAGGGGTTGTCAATCCCTTCACGGCCACTTGCGAAAGTGAGATCTAATAAAGATAGTAAGATAATATAGATATATTTTTGGTATTTTATAATATAGATGCAAAAAGTAAAGATGCAAACAAAAGTAGATTGGAAGCAAATATGATAAGAGATAGACCCGGGGGCCATAGGTTTCACTAGTGGCTTCTCTCAAGATAGCATAAGTATTACGGTGGGTGAACAAATTACTGTCAAGCAATTGATATAAAAGCGAATAGTTATGAGATTATCTAGGCATGATCATGTATATAGGCATCACGTCCACAACAAGTAGACCGACTCCTGCCTGCATCTACTACTATTACTCCACACATCGACTGACTCCTACCTGCATCTAGAGTATTAAGTTCATAAGAACAGAGTAACGCTTTAAGCAAGATGGCATGATGTAGAGGGATAAACTCAAGCAATATGATATAAACCCCATCTTGTTATCCTTGATGGCAACAATATAATACGTGCCTTGCAACCCTTTCTGTCACTGGGTAAGGACACCGCAAGATTGAACCCGAAGCTAAGCACTTCTCCCATGGCAAGAAAGATCAATCTAGTAGGCCAAACCAAACTGATAATTTGAAGAGACTTGCAAAGATAGCTCAATCATACATAAAAGAATTCAGAGAAGATTCAAATATTATTCATAGATAAACTTGATCATAAACCCACAATTCATCGGATCTTGACAAACACACCGCAAAAAGAGTTTACATCGAATGGATCTCCACAAGAGAGGGGGAGAACATTGTATTGAGATCCAAAAAGAGAGAAGAAGCCATCTAGCTAATAACTATGGACCCGTAGGTCTGTGGTAAACTACTCACAACTCATCGGAGGGGCAAGGATGTTGATGTAGAAGATCTCTGTGGTCGATTCCCCCTCCGGCAAAGTGCCGACGAAGGCTCCAAGATGAGATCTCACGGATACAGAAGGTTACGATGGTGGAAATTGTGTTTTGTCTGCCCCCTGGATGTTTTCGGGGTACGTAGGTATAAATAGGAGGAAGAAGTACGTCGGTGGCCGCCCGAGGGGCCCACGAGACAAGGGGGCATGCCCTATAGGGGGGGGGGCTCCTATCTCTTGGGAGCCTCGGCTGCTTCTTGACTTGCACTCCAAGTCCTCTGGATCACGTTCATTCCAAAAATCACGCTCCTGAAGGTTTCATTCCGTTTGGACTCCGTTTGATATACCTTTTCTTCGAAATACTGAAATAGGCAAAAAAAAACAACAATATGGGCTGGGCCTCCGGTTAGTAGGTTAGTCCCAAACATGATATAAATGTGTAGAATAAAGCCCATAAACATCCAAAAGGGGTAATATAATAGCATGGAACAATCAAAAATTATAGATACGTTGGAGACGTATCAAGCATCTCCAAGCTTAATTCCTGCTCGTCCTCGAGTAGGTAAATGATAAAAAGAGAATTTTTGATGTGGAATGCTACCTAGCATAATTCATAATGTAATTTTCTCTATTGTGGCATGAATGTTCAGATCCAAATGATTCAAAATAAAAGTTCATATTGTAAAAGAAATAGTAACACTTCAAGCATACTAATCAAAGTAATCATGTCTTCTCAAAATAGCATGGCAAAAGAAAGTTCATCCCTACAAAATCATATAGTTAGGCTATGCTTCATTTTCGTCACACAAAGATATTCCCAACTTCTATACCCCCGATGATAAGCCAAGCAATTGTTTCATACTTAAATAATCTCAAACTTTTTCAACCTTCACGCAATACATGAGCATTATCCATGGATATAGCACTATGGGTGGAATAGATTATGATGATGGGGGTTGTGTGGAGAAGACAAAAAAGGAGAAAGTCTCACATTCACGAGGATAATCAATGGGCTATGGAGATGCCCATCAATTGATGTCAACATGAGGAGTAGGGATTGCCATGCAACGGATGCAAGCTATAAATGAATGCTCAACAAGAGAAAACTAGTGCATGTGCATCCAACTTGCTTGCTCACGAAGACCTAGGGCATTTGAGGAAGCCCATCATACGAATATACAAGCCAAGTTCTATAATGAAAAATTCCCACTAGTATGAAAAAGACAACTTATGAGACTCACTATATGAAAAACATGGTGCTACTTTGAAGCACAAAAATATGAGACTCACTACATGAAGAACAAGGTGCTACTTTGAAGCACAAGTGTGGAAAAAGAGATAGTAACATTGCCCTTTTTATTTCTTTTCTTTTCTTTTTCTTTTTTTCCCTTTTTCCCTTTTTTTGGGCCTTCCTTTTTTTCTTTTGTCCTTTCTTCTTTCTTCTTCTTTTTTTTTCCTTTGGGTAATGTTCTAATAATGATGATCATCACACTTCTATTGATTACAAGATATGAATTACAACTCGAAACTAGAACAAGATATGACTATATGAATGCCTCCGGCGGTGTACCGGGATGGTCAATGAATCAAGAGTGACATGTATGAAAAATAATGCATGGTGGCTTTGCCACAAATACAATGTCAACTACGTGATCATGCAATGGCAATATGACAAAAGTAAAGTATGTCATGATGATGATAAATGGAACGGTGGAAAGTTGCATGGCGATATATGTCGGAATGGCTATGGAAATGCCATAATAGGTAGGTATGGTGGCTGTTTTGAGGAAGATATAAGGAGGTTTATGTGTGATAGAGTGTATCATATCACGGGGTTTGGATGCACCGGCGAAGTTTGCACCAACTCTCAAAATGAGAAAGGGCAACGCACGGTATCGAAGAGGCTAGCAATGGCGGAAAGGTAAAAGTGCGTATAATCCATGGACTCAACATTAGTCAAAAGAACTCATATACTTATTGCAAAAATTTAGAAGTCATCAAAAATCAAGTACTACGCGCATGCTCCTAGGGGGATAGATTGGTAGGAAAAGACCATCGCTCGTCCCCGACCGCCACTCATAAGGATGCACAAGTCAGGTACACTTCGTGTTTCAAATTTGTTACACAACTTTAACCATATGTGCATGCTACGGGACTTGCTAAATTCAACAGAAGCATTCTTTAAATCCATAATCACCCAACTATCATGACTTTAATATCACTACCTCCATATCTCAAAAATATTATCAAGTATCAAATTGATCATAGCATCCAATTCACTTCCTATGATAGTTTTTATTATACCCAACTTGGATGCCTACAATTCTAGGACCAATTTTATAACCATAGAAAATACCATGCTGTTCTAAAGGACTCTCAAAAATATATAAGTGAAGCATGAGAGACTAGCAATTTCTACAAAATTAAGTCACCACCGTGCTCTAAAAGATATAAGTTAAGCACTAGAGCAAAAACTATCAAGCTCAAAAAATATAAGTGAAGCACATAGAGTATTCTGGCAAATTCTATCAAGTAGGCTTCTCCAAAAAGGTGTGTACAGCAAGTATGATTGTGGTAAACTAAAAGGCAAAGACTAATATAATACACGACGTTCCAAGCAAAACACATATCATGTGGCGAATAAAAATATAGCTCCAAGTGAAGTTACCAATGAACAAAGACGAAAGAGGGGATGCCTTCCCGGGGCATCCCCAAGCTTTGGCTTTTGGCTATCCTTGAATACCTTGGGGTGCCTTGGGCATCCCCAAGCTTAGGCTCTTGCCACTCTTTATTCCATAGTCCATAAAAGCTTTACCCAAAACTTGAAAACTTCACAACACAAAACTCAACAGGAAATCTTATAAGCTCCGTTAGTGAAAGAAAAAAAAACCACCAAATAAGGTACTGTAATGAACTCATTATTTATTTATTTTGGTGTTAAACCTACTGTATTCCAACTTCTCTATGGTTTATAAACTATTTTACTAGCCATAGATGCATCAAAATAAGCAAACAACACACGAAAAACAGAATCTGTCAAAAACAGAACAGTCTGTAGCAATTTGTAACTAACACAAACTTCTGGAACTCTAAAAATCCTACCAACATAGTAAGTCCTGGAAAATTTGTTTATTGATCAGCATCAAAAAGAATCAACGCAAAATCACGTTTCTGTGATTTAACAAAATTCTATTCGTGCATGCAAAGTTTCTGTTTTTCAGCAGAATCAAATGAACTATCATCATAGGTTATCCTATAGGTTCTACTTGGCACAAACACTAATTAAAAGATAAAAACACATCTAAACGGAAGGTAGATGCAAGATTCATTACTAAACAGGAGAAAAAACAAAAAACATAAAGAAAATTGGGTTGCTTCCCAACTAGCGCTATCATTTAATGCCCCTAGCTAGGCATAAAAGCGAAGATAGATCTAACGAGTGCCATCTTTGGCACTAAATTCATAAGTAGTTCGCATGATAGATTCATAAGGTAATTTGACTTTCTTTGTTGGAAAGTGCTCCATGCCTTTCTTTAATGGAAATTGGAATCTAATATTCCCTTCCTTCATATCAATAATCGCACCAATCGTTCTAAGGAAAGGTCTACCAAGAATAATAGGGCAAGAAAGATTGCAATCTATATCAAGAACGATAAAATCCACGGGCACCAAATTTCTATTTGCAACAATGAGAACATCATTGATCCTTCCCATAGGCTTTTTAATGGTGGAATCCGCAAGGTGCAAATTTAAAGAGCAATCATCAAGATCATGGAAATCTAGAATATCACATAAAGTTTTTGGAATCGTGGAAACACTAGCACCCAAATCACACAAAGCAAAACACTCATGATCTTTAATTCTAATCTTTATAGTAGGTTCCCACTCATCATTAAGTTTTCTAGGTATAGAAACTTCCAAATTAAGTTTTTCATCATAAGATTGCATCAAGGCATCAACGATATGTTTGGTAAAAGCTTTGTTTTGACTATAAGCATGAGGAGAATTAACAACGGATTGCAACAAGGAAATACAACCTTTTAAAGAACAATTATCATAATCTAATTCCTTGAAATCCGAGATAGTAGGTTCAATGTTATTTGAAGTTGTGGCTTCTCCAATCCCACTTTTTTTTACCAAATTTAGCATCAAGATCTAAAAACTCCGAATTCTTGGGACGCCTTCTAGGCAAAGTTGATTCATCATCAGTCCCATAATAATCAAAATTCATATTTCAAAACATAGATCTAATAGGAGACGCATCAATAACTTTAAGATCCTCATCATTATTTTCATTGAAACTAGAAGAACATGCTTTTATAAAGCTATCTTTCTTAGGACGCAATCTAGCGGTTCTTTCCTTACACTCGTCAATGGAAATTCTCATTGCTTTGAGAGACTCATTGATATCATGCTTAGGAGGAGAAGATCTAAGTTTAAGAGAATCAACATCAAGCGAAAGTCTATCAACATTCCTAGCTAAATCATCAACTTTGAGCATTTTTTCTTCAAGCAAAGCATTAAAATTCTTTTGAGAAATCATAATTTCTTCCACACTATTCTCAAAATCAGAGGGCATCTTATTAAAATTACCATAAGAATTATTGTAGGAATTTCCATAATTATTAGAGGAATTACTAGGGAACGGTCTAGCATTAAAGTTTCCTCTATAAGCATTGTTTCCAAAACTATTCCTACCAACAAAATTCACATCCAAAGATTCATTATTATTCTCAATCAAGGAAGAAAAAGGCATATCATTGTGATCCAGAGGAGTATTTTTAGTAGCAAACAATTTCATAAGTTCATCCATCTTTCCACTCAAAACATTGATTTCTTCTATAGCATGCACTTTTTTACTAGAAGATCTTTCGGTGTGCCATTGAGAATAATTAGCCATAATATTATCAAGAAGTTTTGTAGCATCTCCTAACGTTCTTTCCATAAATGTGCCTCCCGCGGCCGAATCTAAGAGATTTCGAGAAGCAAAGTTCAAACCGGCATAAAAATTGTGTATGATCATCCATAAATTCAAACCATGAGTAGGGCAATTGCGAAGCATCAATTTCATTCTTTCCCAAGATTGGGCAACATGCTCATGATCAAGTTGTTTCAAATTCATAATATCGTTCCTAAGAGTGATGATCTTAGCAGGAGGAAAATACTTAGAGATAAAAGCATCTTTGCACTTGTTCTAAGAATCAATACTATTTTTAGGCAAAGACGAAAACCAAACTTTAGCACGATCTCTAAGTGAAAACGGAAATAACTTCAATTTGACAATATTGTTATCTGTATCTTTCTTGTTTTGCATATCACACAAATCAACAAAGTTGTTTAGATGAGTAGCGGCATCTTGGCTAGGAAGGCCGGCGAATTGATCTTCCATAACAAGATTCAGCAAAGTGGTATTGATTTCACAAGACTCAACATCATTAAGAGGAGCAATCAGAGTAGTAAGGAAATCATTATGATTGGTATTCGAGAAATCACACAATTTGGTATTATCTTGTGCCATGGCAATAAGTAATCCAACATACAAGCAAACGAAAAAGGCAAGCAAAAAGAGAGGAGGAGATTGGGAAAGAGAGGGCGAATAAAACGGCAAGGGTGAAGTGGGAGAGAGGAAAACGAGAGGCAAATGGCAAATAATGTAAATGCGAGGGAGATGGGTTTGTGATGGGTACTTGGTATGTCTTGACTTGAGCGAAGACCTCCCCGGCAACGGCGCCAGAAATCCTTCTTGCTATGTCTTGAGCTTGCGTTGGTTTTCCTCGAAGAGGAGAGGGTGATGCAGCAATAGTAGCGTAAGTATTTCCCTCAGTTTTTGAGAACCAAGGTATCAATCCAGTAGGAGGCTCCTCAAAAGTCCCACGCACCTACACAAACAAACAAAGAACTCACAACCAACGCAATAAAGGGCTTGTTAATCCCTTCACGACCACTTGCGGAAGTGAGATCTAATAAAGATAGTAAGATAATATAGATATATTTTTGGTATTTTATAATATAGATGCAAAAGGTAAATATGCAAATAAAAGTAGATTGGAAGCAAATATGATAAGAGATAGACCCGGGGCCATAGGTTTCACTACTGACTTCTCTTAAGATAGCATAAGTATTACGGTGGGTGAACAAATTACTGTCAAGCAATTGATAGAAAAGCGAATAGTTATGAGATTATCTAGGCATGATCATGTATATAGGCATCACGTCCGCAACAAGTAGACCGACTCCTGCCTGCATCTACTACCATTACTCCACACATCGACTGACTCCTGCCTGCATCTAGAGTATTAAGTTCATAAGAACAGAGTAACGCTTTAAGCAAGATGACATGATGTAGAGGGATAAACTCAAGCAATATGATATAAACCCCATCTTGTTATCCTCGACGGCAACAATATAATACGTGCCTTGCAACCCTTTCTGTCACTGGGTAAGGACACCGCAAGATTGAACCCAAAGCTAAGCACTTCTCCCATGGCAAGAAAGATCAATCTAGTAGGCCAAACCAAACTGATAATTCGAAGAGACTTGCAAAGATAACTCAATCATACATAAAAGGATTCAGAGAAGATTCAAATATTATTCATAGATAAACTTGATCATAAACCCACAATTTGTCGGATCTTGACAAACACACCGCAAAAAGAGTTTACATCGAATAGATCTCCACAAGAGAGGGGGAGAACATTGTATTGAGATCCAAAAAGAGAGAAGAAGCCATCTATCTAATAACTATGGACCCGTAGGTGTATGGTAAACTACTCACAACTCATTGGAGGGCAAGGATGTTGATGTAGAAGCCCTCTGTGGTCGATTCCCCCTCCGGCAGAGTGCCAGCGAAGGCTCCAAGATGAGATCTCGTAGATACAGAAGGTTACGGTGGTGCAAATTGTGTTTCTTCTGCCCCCTGGATGTTTTTGGGGTACGTAGGTATAAATAGTAGGAAGAAGTACGTCGGTGGTTGTCGGTGTCAAAACCGGCGGATCTCGGGTAGGGGGTCCCGAACTGTGCGTCTAGGCGGATGGTAACAGGAGACAAGGGTCACTATGTTTTTACCCAGGTTTGGGCCCTCTCGATGGAGGTAAAACCCTACTCCTGCTTGATTAATATTGATGATATGGGTAGTACAAGAGTTGATCTACCACGAGATCAGAGAGGCTAAACCCTAGAAGCTAGCATATGGTATGATTGTTCTTCGTCCTACGGACTAAAACTCTCCGGATTATATAGACACCGGAGAGGGCTAGGGTTACATAGAGTCGGTTACAATGGGAGGAGATCTTCATATCATATCGCCAAGCTTGCCTTCCACGCCAAGGAAAGTCCTATCCGGACACGGGACTAGGTCATCAATCTTGTATCTTCATAGTCTGGGAGTCCGGCCAAAGGTCATAGTCCGGCCATCTGAACACCCCCTAATCCAGGACTCCCTCAGTAGCCCCTGAACCAGGCTTCAATGACGACGAGTCCAGCGTGCAAATTGTCTTCGGCATTGCAAGGCGGGTTCCTCCTCCGAATACTTCATAGAAGATGTTGAACACAAGGATAGTGTCCGGTCTGCAAAATAAGTTCCACATACCACCGTAGAGAGAATAATATCTGAACAAATCTAATCTGCTGACGTATTCCGCAGCGTGACATCACGCCACGACCAAGACTTTATTCGAATCGTTTTAATGTTCCACCTCAGCGTGTTTGGCGAGGCGGTTTCCTTGGCACGTCTTGTCAAAGCAGAGATCGTGTCCCCTTATTCCGGGATTCTCATCAATACGGGCATGGGTAACCCAACCGCACCATTAACTGCGGCGCTTGGGAGATAAGCGGGTTTTATTAGGCTGGTGGGGGCTTATAGTTTTGGCCGCCCATATAAGGGGATAAGGATCCACCCTTTCCATTTACGCTGTCTTCCTCCTTTGCTTATCCATCCCTGTGCACTCGAGCTCCAGCGCCCAAGTCCGCTCTTCCCACCTCAACCTTCTCGAATCATGTCCGGATCGGGAGGTAGATGGATGGCCTCCTCCATCACGGAGGGGCAAATCAAAAAGTTAAGGAAGGCCAGATACTTGTCTGACGACATCGCGCACCGGCTTCCAGATGAGGGGCAACTCATCCCCACCCCAAGGCCCCATGAGAGGGTCGTGTTTCTCCCCTATTTCCTCCGCGGACTGGGCTTTCCTCTTCACCCGTTCGTCTGGGGGCTCATGTTCTACTACGGCCTGGACTTCCACGATCTGGCCCCGAACTTCATCCTCAACATCTCGGCATTTATCATCATGTGCGAGGCCTTCCTCCGCATCCAGCCTCACTTTGGCCTATGGCTGAAGATCTTCAGGGTCAAGCCGAAGGTCGTGAGCGGACGTCAAGCGGAGTGCGGAGGCGCCATGGTGGGCAAGATAGCCAATGTTAAATGGCTTGAGGGCGCCTTCGTGGAGACCATCAAAGGGTGACAGTCGGGGTGGTTCTATATCACCGAGCCGCGTGACCCTGAATGGGCAGCGGCCCCCAAATTCCGATCTGGCATCCCCACACGGCTCACGTCTTGGAAAGAGACGGGCCTGTCGTGGGGTAGTTTGGCAGAGGTGACCGGACTTCAAACCTGCGTCAAAGATCTGATAGACAGGAAGGTCAAACTCGTCACTGTAGTCCAGGTCATGCTTTTCCGCCGGATCCTCCCGTGTCAACGACGGGCCTTTAATCTATGGGAATTCGACCCGGCTCAGCACCAAACTTTGTCCAGGCTCTTCGATACAACGCACGAAGATGCCTGGAAGGTGCTTTTCAAGAGCTCCGAGGTCCACCCTCCCATCACCGAGGATCGCGGATTCTGCACGAAGCGCCAAGCAAGTGCGGTAAGCTTAATTTTCCCATTATGGGGTATTTGTTTTCCATAGATTTGATTCTATGAGGGATCTAAACTCCCATCCCTTTAACAGGACTGGCAGAAGAAGGCCGGAGAGATCAACTGTCCGGCTCCTTTGCCCGAAGACCCAGCGGACGCTCGTTTAATGAAGCTGCTGGTTCCGGCACCTCACGTGGTGCCAAAGAAGAAGGCCAAGAAGAAGGCCACGGGGACTCGAAAGAGCTCCCAGCGCCTGGTGGTGTCGGATTCATCGCCTGACAACCCCGAAGCACCCTCGCCTCTGAGGACGAGGAGGAGAAATGTAACGCCCCAGATTCGATGCGCCAGGTGTCTGCCAGTTATTTGCCGTCGTTGCCATGTCATTTGCTTGCGTGTTGCATTTTGTCATGTCATCATGTGCATTTCATTTCGCATACGTGTTCGTTTCTTGCATCCGAGCATTTTCCCCGTTGTCCGTTTCGCAATCCGGCGCTCCTATGTCATCCGGCGTTCCCTTTTTCTCTCTTGTTGTGAGCGGGTATTAAACTTTCTCGGAATGACCCGAGTCTTGCCAAGAAGCCTTGGGATAGCACCGGTAGACCGCCTGTCAAGTTTCGTGCCATTTGGAGGTCGTTTGGTACTCCAACGGTTAACCGGGTAACCGTAAAGCCTCCTTCTCTTTGCAGCCCAACACCCCCTCCAAAATGGCCCAAACCCATCTAACTCCCCTCTATGCTCTCGGTCGTTCGATCACGATCGCGTGGCCAAAAACCGCTCCTCATTTGGACTCTCCTAGATCCTTATGCCTATAAAAATGTCATCCCCGTCCATTTTCCCCCGAAACCCTAGATCCATCCCCTCCGCGCCGCCGGACATGTCCACCGACGGCCGGACATGTCCGCTCCACCTCGCCGCCCGCCGCAGCGAATCATGTAGCGCCACCTGTCCCTGCGCCCTCCCCGCCGCCGCGGCCCGCGGAGCCCATCGCGGGCCCGCGCAGGCCCGGTCGGTCGCCGCCGCCGCCCGCAGCCCGCAGGCGCGCCGCCTCCGCCCGCATCCTCGCCGGCCGACCACCGCAGGCCTTGCCGCCTCCCCGCCTCCCCTCGCCGCCGGTCGCCGCCGTGGGCGCCGCGCCTCCCGGCCGCAGGAGCCCGCCGCCGCGGTCTGCCTCCCGGCCCGAGCGCCGTCGCCCGCGCCCGCTCGCCCGCGCCGCCCCCTCGCCTCCCGAGACAGTCTCCGTCACCTGCCGACTCTGCCGGCCGGCGCCGAGCCGCCTCCGCCACCGCGGCCGAGCTGCGCCGCCGCCCCTGCCTCGCCCTCCGTCGCCGTCCAACCTCGTCTCTGCCGCCGTGGGCGCCGGATCCGGCGAGGAGCGCCTCGGATCCGGTCCCCTTCGCCGTCTCCGGCCATCTCCCTCAACTCCGGCGATGCTCCGGTCAACCTCGAGCCCCGTGCAGCCCAGATCTGACGAGGTTGACTTTCCCCTCCCCGAGATTTCACTAAGTCCCCGTGCCTGCAGTAATTTTTATGCCATGTTCATCATGTTGTATCTCTGCATCTGTAGCTCCGTTTCGTGCGTGTAATATGTCAAATTGTTCGTCTCAACGAGTACATCATTTCATTACATTGCATCATATTGATTTGAGCTCATCTTGATGCCCGAATCATTGTTGTAAGAGTGCTTCATGATGTTTTCTGCTGTCTGTTATCAGAACGAGCTCTTTTGTCATTTTTGCCATGATTGATGTGTGCATCCTATGAGGTTGATGTCTACATGTGTTTTGAACTATGCCATGTATTATTTAAAGTGGTGCTTGCTATGTATTTTTGTGATCAATGTGGTGACTAGCACAAGCATGCAAACTAGGCATCGTGATGTTGCTGATTTTAGTCCCTGTTCTGCTGTAATTTTGATGCCATGTAAACATGATGCTACAGAGAGATCCATGCATAATTTGAGATACTTCAGTAAGGGTGTTTTGAACATGTGGTTATTGTATATCCATTCATGCATTTGTTTGTACTTACGGAGTAGTCCAGAATGTCATTTTCGTGCTCTACTCTTGCTTCAAAATGTTTCCTGGCAGATTCTTTACGTGTTATTCAATTTGGCCAAGGTTGCTATAGTTGATCCTTGCATGCTATGGACTTGTTCTTGACTTGGTTTGTTTCACAAACATGTCTTATTGATGATGATATGCTTATATTGTCATGCAATGACTTGTGGTGAGTGAATCGAGCTTGTTAAGTAGGGTACATGATGTTGCTGTTTTGCTAGGCTGAATCTGTTATTTCGTGATGCTATATAAACATGTTGCTACTAATCATTCTATGCATAATCTGGTGATGTTCTATAAACATGTTTTGATCTACATGCCATGTTCTATCCATCCATGCCCATGGTTGCATTTATAGCTTGTTTTAGCTTGTTAATATCTTGCACTAAAGTTGCTTGATAATGTTGCTGTCAGCCTATTAACATTATGTTCAGTTGTTTCCATGTGTTTTCCTAGTGTTCCATGCACCCTATGACCTTGCTATTGCCATTCTTAGCTTCACAAATATGTCTTCTTACTGTTGGTTGCCTTGCCATGCCATGTATTGCTCTGTAGTGAGTTGCACAAGCTCACTAACATGCCTTCATAATTCTGTTTCTGCCATGTATGAATCTGTAATATAACTTGCCATGTTTACGTGGGTGCAATCATATTTTCTGATCCTTTTTGGCTTATGGTCACTAAGAGTCTTTTGATCTATGCATTTAGTAGATTCATGTCATTCCTTTTTTTGCCATGATAAGTTCCTGTAACATGTTATTTGATAGCTCTAAACATTGCATCGTGATGTTATTTTCTGCAAAGTCTGAATTGTAATAACTTGCAATCTTACCATGTGTGTTTGAGCATGTTCTAGTGATTTCTGGAGATAACTCAGTGTTCATGTTTTGTAATGCTTTACCTGTACATCATGCCCATGCCTTTTGTTATTATGTTGTGGTACTGTAGCTTGTTGTTTTGATGCTTGCAATATGCCTAGTTGCTGTTTTGGGCAGATTGTTGTTATGACTTGTATAGCGTGTGTGTGTGTTGAACCGTTGCTCCGTTTTGAGTGTGCTTTATATGAAACTTGCTTGATTTTGCATGTAGCTTAATATTATAATGTTGCATCCATGTTTTGGTGTGTTTGCTTATTGTTTGGGTGCATTTTGCATCAATGTCATGTTTAACTTGTTTTGCTCATATCTTCTAGACCATAGCTCCGAACTAAATGAACTTTATATGTAGCTTGACTAGAATGTCGTGTAGATCATCTTGTTGCATCTTAACTTGCTGTTTAACAACTTGAACATAAGGTTTATTCAGATCTGGACCAATTTCGAAATTTGCATATGAGGACTTACCGGAATTGTTATATGTTGTTCCCGGCCTCATTTAAACTTGTCTTGATGTGTTGCTCTTGTTTGCATCATCTCTTGCCATGAGTAGCCTCATGTAGCTTTGTCATGCATCATGCTTGTTGTGCATCATGTATTGTTCATGTGTGATGTGTTTACCTTGTTGTGTGCTTCTTCTTGTTAGTTCATGTTTCGTTGCGATCGTGAGGATTCGTTCGTCTATGGTTCGTTCGGGTTCATCCGTTCGTCTTCTTCATGGACTCATTCTTCTTCCTAGCGGGATTTCAGGCAAGATGACCGCTACCCTGGATCTCACTACTATCATTGCTATGCTAGTTTCTTCGTTCTATCGCTTTGCTGCGCTACCTATCACCTGTTTACCAAGCCATCCCAAATTGCCATGAACCTCTAACCTTTGACACCTTTCCTATGCAAACCATTGATTGGCTATGTTACCGCTTTTGCTCAGCCCCTCTTATAGCGTTGCTAGTTGCAGGTGAAGTTGAAGATTTCTCCATGGTGGACAGGATTTTGGTTGGGATATCACAATATCTCTTATTTTATTAATGCATCTATATACTTGGTAAAGGGTGGAAGACTCGGCCTTTTGCCTAGTGTTTTGTTCCACTCTTGCCGCCCTAGTTTCCGTCATACCGATGTTATGTTCCCAGATTTTGCGTTCCTTATGCGGTCGGGTGATTTATGGGACCCCCTTGACTGTTCGCTTTGAATAAAACTCCTCCAGCAAGGCCCAACCTTGGTTTTACCATTTGCCTCACCACCACCTATACCTTTCCCTTGGGTCGGCCAACCCGAGGGTCATCTTTATTTTAACCCCCCCGGGCCAGTGCTTGTCAAAGTGTTGGTCTGAACCAAGCGATGTCCGGCGCCCCCTGGGCAACCAGGGTCTATGCCAACCCGACGTCTGGCTCATCCGGTGTGCCCTGAGAACGAGATATGTGCAGCTCCTATCGGGATTTGTCGGCACAGTGGGAGGCTTTGCTGGTCTTGTTTTACCATTGTCAAAATTTCTTGTAAACCGGGATTTTGAGTCTGATCGGGTCTTCCTGGGAGAAGGTCTATTCCTTCGTTGATCACGAGAGCTTGTCATGGGCTAAGTCGGGACACCCTTGCAGGGTATAATCTTTCGAAAGCCGTGCCTGCGGTTATAGGCAGATGGGAATTTGTTAATGTCCGGTTGTAGATAACTTGACACCAGATCCGAATTAAAACGCATCAACCGTGTGTGTAGCTGTGATGGTCTCTTTTCGGCGGAGTCCGGAAAGTGAACACGGTTTCTGGGTTATGTTTGACGTAAGTAGGAGTTCAGGATCACTTCTTGATCATTACTAGTTGACGACCGTTCCTTTTACTCTCTTCTCGCTCTTATTTGCGTATGTTAGCCACCATACATGCTTAGTCGCTGCTGCAGCCTCACCACTTTACCCCTTCCTTTCCCTTTAAGCTTTGCTAGTCTTGATACCCATGGTAATGGGATTGCTGAGTCCTTGTGGCTCACAGATTACTACAACAATAGTTGCAGGTACAGGTTATGCGATGACCATGACGCGAGAGCGATGCTTGCTTGCGTTGAGTTCTTCTTTTGCTTCTTCTTCGATCAGGGATAGGTTCCAGGTCGGCAGCCTGGGCTAGCAGGGTGGATGTCGTTTGAGTTTCTGTTTGTGTTTCATCCGTAGTCGGATGATGCTCTTATGTATTGTGATGTTGTATTTGTGTGGCATTGTATGCCTCTTGTATGTATCCCCATCTATTATGTAATGTTGATGTAATGATATCCACCTTGCAAAAGCGTTTCAATATGCGGGTCTATCCTTGGTGGGACCTTTGAGTTCCTTTTGGATAGGGTCGCATATTGGGTGTGACAAGAAAGAAGAAGAAGCCTCTCCCCCTCCAGCAGGGGAAGGAAAGAAAAGGAAGGCCGCCCCAACTGGGGAGGCCGGAGGGTCCAAGAAGGGGAAGACCCTTCTACCGGACTACGCCTCCGATGCCGAAGACGGCGGGGAGGAATGGCCATCCAGGGTTAAGCACCTGGCAAAATCATAAGTATCCGGACACCCGAATAACTTATGGCGCTCCTCTATTATATGGTACCTTCTGACGCCGAATTCAATCATGCAGTCCGCCCAAGGCTCAGCTCGGCGATTTGTCGAGCGGCTCCCTGGATTCGTCGGACGTGAATAGCGCTTCACTTCCGATGGCCTCCTCCCCGCTCCCTGCGGACAACGCCGAGGTGGAATCCCAAAAGGGACTAGACCAGGAGGAGGTGGTCTTGGGGGCGCCACAAGGCGACCTCCCGGATTCCAGGCCCGAAGGGGGTAAAACCCCAGAGGTGTCTAAGTCCGGCCCTGGGCCGGACACTGCTCCGGAACCTTTAGTGGTTCCCGAGTCCGGCAGGCGGTGCCTTCATAAGAAGGGCAAGCCTACGACATCGGCGACCTCCGTCCAACCAGAGGCACCGAACAATTTGCTGGAGGTGCTTAACGGCGCCTCCATCGACGAGGAACACCGCACTGTTATGGGTGCGGTGATTCAGAAGGTTCAGTCCGCCAAGAGCGGGCTGACTGAAGCCTGTACCATCCTTCTAATAGGTTTTGAGGTAAGTTTTAAGATATGTAAGAATATTACCGCATAGATAGTAGCCCCTGATGCTCAGTTTGGTGTTCGGAAAGAAAAGCCGAGCTGAGGATCTAAAAAGATATACGTAGGAGTCTAACATAAATATGTCAATACACGAATGCAGGCTGCACTGCTGACCTCTGCCGCACTGACTGCGGAGGTCGATGCATTGAAGCAGAATCTCGAGCGGTCCGAGAACGAGCTCGACCGTGCCAAGAAGCAGCTCGAGGACAATGAAGGTAAGTAATACCTTATTAAAGTAATACCTTATAGAAAGGATTTGGTTGCAAAAAATAACAGGAATAACGTGGGTATTGCAGGGGCCACGACCGAGGTGGCGACCCTGAAGGAAGCGGTGTCCAAGGCCGAACACAGTGCAGCCTTGGAGCGCACCGAGCGAGAGAAGCAGGAGGCGCGAGTGGCGGAGGTGCGGCAAGAGCTCCAGGCTCTCGTGGAGAAACACGAGAGTTTGGAGCATGACTTGAAGACTCGAGAGTCCGAGCTTGCCATGGCTCTTGAGAGTGCAAAAACCGCTAAGGCCGAAGCCCAGAAGGCCCTCTAGGAGATCGAGGCGATAAAGAAGATAGCGGCGGGTAAGGCATTCTTTATGCAAAGCAAGCATATAAAAGTGAATTATCTGTTACTTACCCGAATCTTGAGCTCTCCAGGAGCGTTCGCCGATCTACCCTGTAGTGTGTCTGATGCTGCCGCGTTCTACGAGCCGAGGAGGGGAGCTCGACGGAAAAGGTGTTCTAGTCTCAATATGCTGAGGCTGGACATCCGGTGCCCCTGAGCGACCAGCTGAAGCAGCTGGTCGAGCTCCACAAGGTGGCCGAATAGGCCATGAAGGGCCTCATAGTTCGGCTGTAGCCTAGAGAAGCCATGCCTGGGAGCTACTTCGGTCTGGTGCGGCGGCTGGTGGACGCCTGTCCATGGATTGAAGTCACCAAGCGCTCCGTCTGTATTGAAGGTGCCCGTCGGGCCCTGGCCCGTGCTAAAGTGCACTGGGGCAGGATGGACGCCGAGAAGCTTGTGACAGACGCGCCACCGCCGGGCAAGGAGTATCGCAAGCCCGAGATGTATTATGAGGGCGTCCTGAAGGGTGCCCGCCTTATAGCGGGTGAATGCTCCAAAGATGTAATTTTTGAGTAGACTCGCATCTATTATCCTGTACGCTGAAAATTTTGGTCATATGCGCTAAGAAACGCTTGTTAATTTAAAATATTACCTTCTGTGCAGCCGTTTATCGAATCTGAGAGATGCAAGTCATCGGCTTCTACCCCCATGCCACGAGTGCTTCGGTGTTCGGGATAAACCTGAGCACTCTTGTTCCCATTCTTGGGTCCATATAGGGAGGCGCTCAGCACAACGAACAAGGCCATCGGACTTATAATGCTTTATCACTCTCACTTAGCCATAGAATTCTATAATTTTAAATTTCGGCGAAGCCCCTAGTATTCGGAACACCGAGTTCGGGGCGCTATCCATGCCTAGGCCAGATAAATCCGGCTCCTCGCTCTAAGCGGCATAAGTCTTTAGGGGGTCGAAAAACCTCGCGAACAGCGACCGGTCTCTCGCACTATCATGACGGTCAGTTTTAGCTTTCTCTACTGAGGTGTTAACCCAGCTCAACTGGGGCACAATCGCAGTAGTTCTCCCAGCGCTAGCTTAGCCAACATTGCGGAACGTGAGGTACCAAAACATGGGAGCCGGGAAAACCCAACTATTGACCCAAGACATGATTCGGAGCCGATGCATATAATGCTATAAGTTCGGGGTGCCTCACTCATGAGAGTGTTCGGTCTTCTCACACCGTGTTATGGGGTGCTTAAGCCCCTGGTGTATTGGTCGTACCAAAGTGTACGGTTGCATAATGTCATGACTGAACACATTTGTATAAAAATAGATGAATACAATAATAGATAAGAGCTATGTCTTGTTTATAAAAAAGGGCTGCTATGAAAGCAGAACGATACAAATAGTGCGATAAGCAAGAGATGGGATTATTTGACATGTCCCCCTCCAGGGGCAAGCTGCGAGACTTTAAGTAAAACAGGTATTTAGCTCGTTATAGAGACCACCTGGACATTTGACGTGGCTTGTTCTCTCCCTGGCTGTTGCATCGTGTGTTTGGCGAGTGTATTGCCGGATAGGCCTTCCGTATAGTTGGGTCCTGAAAGTATATAAAAAAAGGATATGGCAAAATAGGGAGCCCCTAGTGCGGTTGAGCCGCATTCTGGGAGTGCTGTGGTTGAGCCCCTCCCCTTATGCCCATGGTATTTCCAAAGCGTAATTATGTACGAGTGGTACCGCTATCGCCATCTGGCGAGGGCTGGGGTTGGGGCCGCACTACTATGCTTGCTCGGAACGTGCCGGCCGGTTTTGTTGTAGGTTACTTCGAGCGTGCTTGACGTTGTCCGGACGTTTAACACCCGGATTGGAGAATTGCCTTAAGAGGCCACTTTGTACTTCCGCCGCCAGGGCCGCCGTGTGCTCCTCCATTCGGAGAGAGCGTTCGGTGTTTCCATTTACCGTAATGACTCCAGGAGGGCCTGGCATTCTTGAGCTTGAGATATGCGTAGTGCGGCACCGCATTGAATTTTGCAAATGCGGTTCGCCCGAGCAGGGCGTGATAGCCACTGCAGAATGGGACTATGTCGAAGATTAACTCTTCGCTTCGGAAATTATCCGGGGATACGAAGACCACTTCGAGTGTAACCGAGCCTGTACAGCTGGCTTCTACACCTGGTATGACGCCTTTAAAGGTTGTCTTTGTGGGTTTAATCCTTGAGGGATCTATACCCATTTTTCATAGTGTAACCTGATAAAGCAGGTTCAGGCTGCTACCGCCATCCATGAGGACTCTAGTGAGGTGAAATCCATCAATGATTGGGTCTAGGACCAATGCGGCGAATCCGCCGTGACGGATGCTAGTGGGGTGGTCGCTTCGATCAAAAGTGATCGGGCAGGAGGACCATGGGTTGAACTTTGGGGCGACTAGCTCCAACGCATAAACGTCCTTGAGAGCATGCTTCCGCTCCCTTTTGGGGATATGGGTTGCGTATATCATGTTCACCGTCCGCACGGGGAAGCCCTTCTGTCCTCTATTGTTCGGCGGCCAGGGCTCCTCCTCGTCATCGCTATGCAGCCCCTTGTCTCTGGTTTCGGCACTTAACTTGCCTGCCTGCTTGAACACCCAACAATCCCTGTTGGTGTGGTTGGCTGGTTGTTCGGGGGTGCCATGTATCTGGCACGAGCGATCGAGTATCCGATATAAACTGGATGGGCCCGGAGGCTTTCTTTTGAATGGCTTCTTCCGCTGATCGGGTTTAGAGCCTCTGAATCCGGCATTAACTGCCGTATCCTCAGTATTGTCGCCGTTAATGCGGCGCTTGTGCTTGTTGCGACGTGACCTGCCATTGTTGTCCTTGGTATCCGAATTGCCAGGGCTCTTGGTTATGTTATTGCTACGAGCTAGCCAGCTATCTTCTCCCGCGCAAAAGCGGGTCATGAGTGTTGTGAGGGCTGCCATTGATTTCGGCTTTTCCTGTTCTAGGTGTCAGGCAAGCCATTCGTCTCGGATGTTGTGCCTGAAGGCTGCAAGGGCCTCGGCGTCCGGACAGTCGACTATTTGATTTTTCTTGGTTAGGAACCGTGTCCAGAATTGTCTGGCCGATTCCTCTGGCTGCTGGATTATGTGGCTTAGGTCATCGGCGTCTGGTGGTCGCACATAAGTGCCCTGGAAGTTGTCAAGGAACGCGGATTCCAGGTCCTCCCAGCAACTAATTGACTCTGCTGGCAGGCTGTTAAGCCAATGCCGAGCTGGTCCTTTAAGCTTGAGCGGGAGGTATTTGATGGCGTGTAGATCATCACCACGGGCCATGTGGATATGAAGGAGATAATCCTTGATCCATACCGCGGGATCTGTTGTGCCATCGTATGATTCGATGTTTACGGGTTTAAAACCCTCGGGGATTTGATGATCCATTACTTCGTCTGTGAAGCATAGTGGGTGTGCGGCGCCCCTGTACTGGGCTATATCGCGACGTAGCTCGGATGAGCTTTGTCTGTTGTGTTCGGCCTGGCCGTATTTATCATATCCAGCGTGACGGTTATCGTCACGTGACGTGGGGCGCCCACGCGATCCGTAGATCGATCTTGTTTGCCTTGCCTTATCCTCCAATATGTCTCGCAGGTCTGTTGCGTTTCCCCGTGCTCTGGTATTTTTGGAGCGGCGCCGGGGTGCGGCTTGAGTTGAGGGCCGAAAGGCCTCTCTGTCGCGGCCACGGGGTGGCCGATCGGGCGCATTGTACGTTGGTGATGTAGGTTTAGTTGCTTCCTCCTCTAATTGGGGTAGCAGCCTGCGCTTTGGGTAGCTCTTGGAGGGGCGTTCGAGTTTATACTCTTCGGCCGCCAGGACTTCAGTCCATCTGTCTGCTAGCAAGTCTTGGTCAGCTCTAAGCTGCCGCTGTTTTTCTTGAGGCTGCTTGCTGTGGCCATAAGCCTGCGTTTGAAACACTCTTGTTCGACAGGATCCTCTGTCACGACGAATTCGTCGTCGTCGAGGCTTGCCTCGTCTTCGGAGGGAGGCATATAATTGTTGTCCTCGACCTCCCTGTCTGCCGCTCTCTCATGAGGGCTGGCTCCTCCGTCCTCCTGCGCTGAATCCTGGTCGAGGGGGTTGTCTTCGGCATTGTCCGGGGTGTTGTTGTCTCCAGTTCTGGACTCGCCGTTTTTGTTTTGGCGGGATTTAGAGCGGCGCCGCTGACGTCGGCGCTTGGGTTGCTTCTTGGAGGGGTCGTCCTCCGTTTTTTCATCGCCATCCCCTGGTTTGGGGGTGTCCACCATGTATATGTCAAATGACGAGCTGGTTTTCCAGTGCCCTATAGGTGCTGGTTCTTGGCTGTCTCCTTCATCGGCTTCCATACCGTCGATGTCTTCGGAGTCGAAGTCTAGCATGTCGGTTAAATCGTCGACAGTGGCTACAAAGTGGGTGGTGGGTGGGTTTCGAATTTCTTCGTCGTCCGCATCCCAACCATGCTGACCATAGTCCGGCCAGGGATCTCCTGATAAAGCGAGAGACTTTAGTGAATTCAGGATATCGCCAAAGGGCGAGTGCTGAAAGATGTCCGCGGCGGTGAACTTCATGATCGGAGCCCAATCGGGTTCGATCGGAAGGGGTGCGGGGGATTTGGAGTCCGGAACAGAGTCCGGCACCTTGGAGTCACAGGCCTCGCAGAGGACTAGGCTGGTATTCGGCTCTATCACCATAGAGATTGCGGGTCCTGGGGCGGCGTCCAACTGTCCATCCACGACTGGCGCAGTCGGCTCTGAGCTAATGGTCGGAGCGTACACCTGAGCAGCGCTCTGGGCGCTGTCCGGCGGCAGAGCTAGCTCATGCCCATCGTGACAGTGCGGCACGCTCGGCGGCGGCTCGAATCCGTCGAAGATCAAGTCCTCGTGGATGTCGGCCATGTAGTTTAGGCTTCCAAACCTGACCTGATGGCCAGGGGCGTAGCTTTCGATCTGCTCCAGATGGCCAAGAGAATTGGCCCGTAGTCCGAAGCCGCCGAATACGAAGATCTGTCCGGGGAGAAAAGTCTCACCCTGGACCGCATCGTGGTTGATGATCGAAGGAGCCATCGGGCCTAAAGGTGACGACACAGAGGAACTCTCAATGAAAGCACCAATGTCGGTGTCAAAACCGGCGGATCTCGGGTAGGGGGTCCCGAACTGTGCGTCTAGGCGGATGGTAACAGGAGACAAGGGACACGATGTTTTTACCCAGGTTCGGGCCCTCTCGATGGAGGTAAAACCCTACTCCTGCTTGATTAATATTGATGATATGGGTAGTACAAGAGTTGATCTACCACGAGATCAGAGAGGCTAAACCCTAGAAGCTAGCCTATGGTATGATTGTTGTTCGTCCTACGGACTAAAACTCTCCGGTTTATATAGACACCGGAGAGGGCTAGGGTTACATAGAGTCGGTTACAATGGGAGGAGATCTAAATATCATATCGCCAAGCTTGCCTTCCACGCCAAGGAAAGTCCTATCCGGACACGGGAGGAGGTCTTCAATCTTGTATCCTCATAGTCCGGGAGTCCAGCCAAAGGTCATAGTCCGGCCATCCAGACACCCCCTAATCTAGGACTCCCTCAGTGGCCGCCCGAGGGGCCCACGAGACAGGGGGCACGCCCTACAGGGGGTGCGCCCTCCTATCTCGTGGGAGCCTTGCTGCTTCTTGACTTGCACTCCAAGTCCTCTGGATCACGTTGTTCCAAAAATCACGCTCCCGAAGGTTTCATTCCGTTTGGACTCCGTTTGATATTCCTTTTCTTCGAAATACTGAAATAGGCAAAAAAACAGCAATATGGGCTGGCCTCCGGTTAGTAGGTTAGTCCCGAAAATGATATAAATGTGTAAAATAAAGCCCATAAACATCCAAAAGGGGTAATATAATAGCATGGAACAATCAAAAATTATAGATACGTTGGAGACATATCACCAGCCATGGTACGACATGTGCACAACGTATGTGCGCTTCACCGAGCCCCGCCCGTGAAGGGCTCATGAGGGGGAGGCAGCTGGTCTGAACTCCAAGTCGGGGGCAGAAACTAGAACACAAGAAATCACACGAGCGAGAAAAGACACCCCCCACACAAACACAAATGCAAATTCAACTTCAACTTAAATCCGAAGCAAGGAAGCTCGACCACAGAAAGGGAGGCAAAAAGCAAAAGGCCACATCCGGCGCCTAGTCTAGTCTTCAATGTCTTCTCACCAGAGTGGAGCTAAGTGCTACCACTGGGCGTGGAAGGGAGCCCCCGAGGCCCAAGGGTGGCTCTCCGGAGACTCCGGGGTGTGTACAGCCCCACTCATTATTACGTGAGAGTGTCACGAGCGGCGAGCTTCACAGGAACTGGGCCTTCTTCACGGGCACTGGGCCTTGCTTCATATCGCCAGATGAGGGCCCCGCCTTCCGCCACCCTCAACCACCATTGACGATGGCCGGAGACCTAGGACGACGCCAATGGGGCAAAGGGGACGCCAGCGGCGCCCTCGGCGGCCACGGGTCCTCTGTCGGGGGTAGGCTTTGTAGCACCTCCCCGACAGAGGGCCAACCTTCGGGGGACGCCTTGCTTCGTGCCCCGTGGGAAGGGGCCTGGCTCCCGGCCCCTCTCCTGCAGCCCCCACTATGCTCCTCCTAGCGGAAGTGAGGCTGGCGAGCTGGGGCAGCCGTCCGCTGCTATGACCTGAACCTCCTATGACCCATGGTTAGCATAAGCTTGCTCCTGAGGAATTAGCGGTACCCGGTAGCTGCTGCTGCCAGCGCGGTTAGTAAGGCTTCCTTGAGGCTCCTGAAAAGCCTCATCTTCTGGCGTCTCTTCCTCCCAGCCTGACTCGAGGAACGGGCCAGGGTCTTCTTCCAGCGCGTACTCCCGATCCACCATGCGGGGCACGTAAGCCTCCGAGGTCGCCGCCTCGAAGACTTAGCCGTAGTGCCCCACAATCCATGTGGCTTGGCCTAGCACACCGTCTTGAGGATGGTAGGGCAGCGGCCCGCCCGGGCCGTAGGCGGCGATGTGCATGCCCTCGTTCATTGGAGGTGGTACTAGTGCAGCCTGACGTTCAGCGCCGATGGTTGATCTGGTGTCGATGATGCCTTGGGGTGTGCCTGAGGGCGCACGGGCGCGGAGAGGTCCGTCGCATGATCCGACCGAGGCCCGGGGTGGATGCTGGAAGCAGAAGGGCGGTGCCCCCGAGGCCGCGGCATCCAGGAGCTCGGCAACGCGCTCCAGCAGTGCATCCCGACCACTCTCCATCAACCTGCATCGTAGCAACCCCCGAGCCACAGTGAGCGCGGCTCTCATGTTTGCTTGTTCCCGTCGGGTGTGCGGCGCCGTGACTGCGGCGTGGCTTGAGGCCCTTGTGGCTGATCGCACCTGCCGCGGAGTAAGGGCGGGCAGTGAGTGACCATGCCCTGCAGCGTTCCGCGGTGTGTGGGCTGCCTGGGGTGCGGGGTTGAGGTCTTCTTGGGCAGGCGGCATGGCCCAAGCCGGCCAGGTGGCCTAGCGGTCGGCGCCGGGCATCGGGTCGTTGGACATGGATGCGACGAAGCGGGGGGACGCAGATCAGTGGAGAAGATTTCGGCACACCTCTACCTGGCGCGCCAAATGTCGGATATCGGGTTCCGGAAAAACCCTTAAGGTTTGAAGTCTGGGGTGCGCATGAAGATTTCTCCCTACTGAAACACGCCCTCAACCTCGCCGCGATCTCTCAGCTAGCACGATGAACAACACAAGAGACACAAGATTTATACAGGTTCGGCCCACCATCGTGGTGTAATATCCTACTCCTGTGTGTGGTGGTGGATTGCCTCTTGGGCTGGTGAGGAACAGTACAAGGGAAGAACAGCCTCACGAGGAGAGGTGTTCTTGCGATGGTGTGGTATGCAGATGGACTTGACTTGTCCTTCTACTGTGGTGGCTAGCCCTATTTATAAAGGCCCTGGTCCTCTTCCCAAATATTGAGTGGGAAGGGATCCAACAACGGCCATTTTGAAAGGGGACAACTAGTACATTCTATCCTGACTAAAGGTGGTCTTCGCCTGCCAAAGGCGCTGGTGATGACGCCGCCTTGGGCTCCATTGTGACCTCCGTCCTGCCGTCCTGCTGGCCTTGGTCTTGTTGCACCGATATGGAAACCTTTGCCTGATGCCTCGGTACTCCGCGCCTGCGCTTTCCCCCTTAGCACCAAAGGGGAAACGAGGACACTGCGATGGCTGGCGCCCGCCTGGCCTTGGTCATCATGGCTTGCGTCATGGGCACCTTGCGAGGTACCCCTTGCCTTGATCACTCCGCCTCCTCGGGAGCCTGCCTGGCGAGGCCGCCCTTGAGGAGGCCTTGCGTCGTCTGCCCCATGAGGCTTGGCCCTTCCTGAGGGTCTTGAGTGTTTGGTTGTTGGAGATGGGCCGTACTGGGCCATTAGTTGAGCCACGCCACGTGCCGCAGACAGGCAAGTCTAGGGATCCCGTTCGACAAAAGAAGTATTAAGGTAAACCTAACCATAGCATGAAACATATGGATCCAAATCAGCCCCTTACGAAGCAACGCATAAACTAGGGTCTAAGATTCTGTCACTCTAGCAACCCATCATCTACTTATTACTTCCCAATGCCTTCCTCTAGGCCCAAATAATGGTGAATTTTCATGTAGTCGACGTTCACATAACACCACTAGAGGAGAGACAACATACATCTCATCAAAATATTGAACGAATACCAAATTCACATGACTACTAATAGCAAGACTTCACCCATGTCCTCGGGAACAAACGTAACTACCCACAAAGCATATTCATGTTCATGATCAGAGGGGTATTAATATGCATTAAGGATCTGAACAAATGATCTTCCACCAAATAAACCAACTAGCATCAACTACAAGGACTAATCAACACTACTAGTAACCCACAGGTACCAATCTGAGGAAGATTGGATACAAGAGATGAACTAGGGTTTGAGAGGAGATGGTGCTGGTGAAGATGTTGCTGGAGATTGACCCCCTCCCGATGAGAGGATCATTGATGATGACGATGCTGACGATTTCCCCCTCCCGGAGGGATGTTTCCCCTGCAGAACAGCTCCGCCGGAGCCCTAGATTGGTTGCGCCAAGGTTCTGCCTCGTGGCGGTGGTGTTTCATCCCGAAAGCTTGCTTATGATTTTTTTCCAGGGTAAAAGACTTCATCTAGCAGAAGCTGGGCACCGGAGGGCTAACAGGGGGCCCACGAGGCAGGGGGCGCGCCCAGGGGGTAGGGCGCGCCCCCACCCTCGTGGCTAGGGTGTGGGCCCCCTCTGGTACCTCTTCCACTCAATATTTATTATTAATTCCAAAAATGACTTTCATGGAGTTTCGGGACTTTTGGAGCTATGCAGAATAAGTCTCCAATATTTGCTCCTTTTCCAGCCCAAAATCCCAGCTGCCAGCATTCTGCCTCTTCATGTAAACCTTGTAAAATAAGAGAGAATAGCCATAAGTATTGTGACATAACATGTAATAACAGCCCATAATGCAATAAATATCGATATAAAAGCATGATGCAAAATGGACGTATCACACTGCTACGTGGCTCCGGGTGGTGCTAACTTAATCCAAGGCGGCGAACCCCCGGGGCAGCTGGCCAGACCTAGGCGATGCAACAATATATAAAATACTCAAATCATGGCATAAGCTTATCTCTTAGATAAAAAGGTAGCCCCCCCCGAGTGCATCTCAGGGGACCTAAGGTCTTTACTTAATACCAAAGGCAGCATGGTACATATGCTCGCTTTAACTGTAAAACGGACAGAGTAGGTTTGCGTTCCATGGCCGCTCTGTCTCTTCACTGGTTGTGCTTCACTTGTGTGCCCTGGGCTTTAGGGCGTCGATGAGGTAGTACGAGTCATTGCCCAAGGCCTTACTAATGATGAAGGGGCCTTCCCAAGGAGCTGCGAGCTTGTGCTGGCTGGCTGATCGCTAGATCAGGCGGAGCACAAGGTCGCCTTCATGGAATGTAAACAGCTTGACCTTCTCATTGTGGTAGCAGCGCAGGCTCTGTTGGTAGATGGCGGACCGGCTACACACCAGCAGCCGGGCCTCTTCCAGCAGATCAACGCCGTCTTCTCGTGCCTCCTTTGCTTCCGACTTGGTGTACATGGTGACACGAGGTGAGTCGAACTCGATATCCGTGGGGATGATAGCATCGGCCCCGTACACAAGGAAGAAGGGTGTGAAGCCGGTTGATCTGTTGGGTGTGGTCTGAAGGCTCCAAAGGACGGCCGGCAGCTCCTCGATCTAGCAGTCGGCTGAGCACTCTAGTGGCTCGACCAGTCGGGGCTTGATGCCGGACAAGATGGGGTCATTTGCTCGCTCCACCTGGCCGTTTGATTACGAGTGGGCAACAGACGCTAGGTCCAATTGGATGACCTAGTTTGCGCAGAAATGGGCCAAGGTGCCTTTGGCAAAGTTGGTGCCGTTATCGGTGATGATGCTGTGGGGGCGCCATATCGTACGGTGATGTCGGTGATGAACGTGACGGCTATCAGACCATTCAGTTTCTTGATTGGCTTGGCTTCAATCCACTTGGTAAACTTATCCACGGCAACCAGCTGGTGGCTCATGCCGCCGCGTGCTGTCTTGAACGGACACATCATGTCCAAGCCCCACACGGCAAATGGCCAAGTGATGAGGATGGTCTTGAGGACGGAGGCCAGATGGTGTTGCTTGGTGCTGAACTTCTGGCACGGCTTGCACTTTCGGACCAACTCTTTGGCGTCGTCCAAAGCAGTTGACCAGAAGAAACCATGGCGGAAGGCTTTTGCTACGAGAGCTCTGGAGGAGGCATGGTGGCCACATTCACCCTAGTGAATGTCTCTGAGGATCTCCATGCCCTTCTCCATCTCTACACAGCGCTGATAAACGCCAGTCATGCTGCGCCTCACGAGCTCGCCGTTGACGATGGTGTAGGCTCTTGCCCAGCGTTGGATCTGCCGGGCCAATACTTTGTTGGCTGGTAGCACGCGGTTCACCAGATAGTCACGGATGGGCTGCGCCCAAGATGGTGCTTCTACCACTGTGAAGACGGCAACTGGGACTAGAGTGGCTGGGCTGGGAGGCAGCGGGCTGGAGCTGGCTACTCCTGATGGCGTCAATTAAGTCCCTGGGCCGATACAGCAGCCCCAGGGCCGCTTGCTGTGGTCTCTAGGCCTAGTGATGGTGCTACAGCCCCTGGGCCGCCTACTTAAGTCCCCGGGCCGACTGCTGAAGTCCCCAAGCCGGATCCGGTTGTTGTGGGGTCAGTCGGCACGAAGATGGACTCAGACTCCGGCGGGCTTGATAAACGGCTTGCATAGGCGCTCGAGGGAGATGCCAGCTGGTATGGCCTGCAAGGTGGAACCAATGCGAGCAAGGGCGTCTGTTGCGCCGTTGTCGGCTTATGGCACGTGAAGGAATTCGCACCTGTCAAAGTTCTTGCTCATCTGCTGGACGAGGAAGCGGTAGCACGTTGTGTTGGCGTCCTTGGCATCCCAGTCGCCGGACGACTGTTGGACCACCAAGTCCAAATTGTCATATCAGAGGATGCGGTGGATGCCGATCTCCTTAGCCAGTCAGAGCCCAAAGATGAGCGCCTCATACTTGGCTACATTGTTGGAGGCGGCGAAGTGGATCTGTAGCGTGTACGTCAACTTGTCGCCTTTGGGGGAGGTGAGGACGATGCCGGCTCCTAGGCCTGTGCGCATCTTTGAGCAGTCGAAGTGCATCCTCCAATGCATGGAATCCGACGCTGGCGTGAGGTACTGGGACTCGGCCCAGTCGATGAGGAAGTCGGCCAACGCTTGGGACTTGATGGCGGTGCGGGGCTTGTACAGGATGGTATGGTGAGCTAGCTCAGTGGCCCACTTTGCCACCCGGCCTGAAGCATGTCTGTTGCCCATGATCTCGGCAAGGGGAGCAGTGCAGACGACCGTGATGGAGTGCTCTTGGAAGTACTGCTTCAGCTTCTTGGCGGCAAAGTACACGCCGTAGCACATCTTTTGATAGTGGGGGTAGTTCTGCTTGGAGGCGGACAAGACCTCGCTTAGGTAGTACACTGGCCTCCGGACCGGCTGCACCCTGCCGGCTTCTTGGCACTCGACCACGATCACTATGCTGATGACTCGGTTGGTGGCGGTGATGTAGAGGAGCATAGTTTCCCTAGCAGCCGGAGCCACCAGGATAGGCGGCGTGGACATCATGCGCTTGAGCTGAAGAAAGGCTTCGTCCGCCTGGTCGTTCCACTCGAAGCAAGTGGTTTTCTTCATGAGCAGGTACAAGGGAGTGCCTTCTCCCCAGCCGACTGATGAAGCGACTGGGGGATGCCAGGCACCCGGTGAACTTTTGGACGTCACGCAGCTTGGTAGGTCTCTCCATCCGCTCAATGGCCTTGATCTTCATGGGATTGCACTCGACACCGCATTCAGAGACAAGGAAGCCAAGGAGCTGGTCGGCTGGTACTCCAAAGACACACTTCTCTGGGTTGAGCTTGATTTGAAAGCAGCACAGATTGTCAAAGGTCTCCTTGAGATCTTCCGTGAGGGTGATGCGCTTCTCCATCTTCACCATAATGTCATCTACATAAACGTGGGCATTGCGGGCGAGTTGTTTCAGGAGGCACTTCTACATGCAACGCTGGTAGGTGGCGCTGGCATTCCTCAAGCCGAACATCATGGTGATGTAGCAGAAGGCATTGAATGGTGTGATGAAGGCGGTCTTATAGCGGTTTGCCGGATCTAGCTTGATCTGGTGGTAGCCGGAGTACGCGTCCAAGAAGGACAATAGCTCGCAGCCGGCCATGGAGTCTATCACTTGGTCAATTCATGGCAGAGCAAACGAAACCTTGGGGCAGACTCGTGTAGTCGATACATATGCGCCACTTGTTATTCTTCTTCAAGACGAGGACTGGGTTGGAAAGCCCCAGTCCGGGTAGAACACTTCCATGATGAAGTCAGATGCTAGAAGCCGGGCGATTTCTTCACCAACGATCCTTCTCTTCTCTTCTGATAGGAGCCGGATGGGTTGCTTGACCGGTTTAGCATCCGACGTCACATGGAGTTTGTGCTCGGCGAAATCCTTTGGAACACCCGGCATGTCTTTGGGAGACCATACAAAGATGTCTCGATTCTCACGAAGTAAATCGATGAGCTCTCCTTCCTATTTGCTTCCAAGGCTTGACCCTATGACAGCAAACTTCTCCGGGTGCGCCGAATCAAAGATGATCCGCTTGGTCTCTTTGGCCGGCTGGAAGGAGGACCCGGCTTCCGTCTCCTTGGGATCAGTCGGCATGGCCGGCTGCTCGCAGGCCATGGCAACCATCCGGTCAAGGAGGCGCTTCTCTTAAGCGATGACGACGGACTCGGCCAGCCGGCTGCTAGAGGCGGCGCACTCTAGCGACTTCTCATAGTCGCCGGCAACAGTGATGATGCCCTTGGGACCTGGCATCTTGGCCTTCAGGTAGGCGTAGTGTGGGACCATCATGAACTTGGTCGGCGTAGGGCGACCAAAGAGCGTGTGGTAGGGATTGTCCAGGTCAACCACCTTGAACCAGATTAGCTCGCGGCGGAAGTGGTTCTTGTCCCCGAACAGGATGTCGAGCTTGATCTTGCCGATTGGAGAGCAGGAAAGGCTGGGAACTATGATGTGGAAGAGAATCCGGCTAGGCTGAAGCTGCTTGGCCTTGATGTTCAACCGCTCCATGGTTTGGCGGTACAAGATATTGATGTTGCTGCCGCCATCTATCAGAACTCAGGTGAAGCGACAGGTCCGCGTCTCCATGGAGAAGGTGGATTCTAGCACCAGATCTACGCACCCGGCGATGGCATCATAGCCGGGTGGTCTTCTTGGCTCCAGGTGACGGGCCTCTCGGACCAGTGCATGAACTGCAGGACCTCTGAGGCGACCACATTCACCTCGCGGTGCTGCTGCCGCCCGCTATGCTTGTCGTCAGCTTTGCTGGTGAAGACGACATAGGTGGCGTTGTCGTCAGGGAACTCGTCTTGAAGCATGCCGGCAGCTCGGGCTGGTTGCTGAATAGTCAGAGCTATGTGGTCGGATGGTGGAGGAGGCGGCAGGGCCTCGCCCTTGGCAATCCGGGCAAGCCAGTTGCACTTTCGGGTGGTGTGGTTGGACGGCTTCGCGCTGCTGTGGAACTTGCCCGGGGCATCGAGGATTTGCTCAAAGGAGAAGGTAGGCTTCCAAGCACCCTTGCCGCCCCGCTGACGCTTGGAGCCGGGCTGCCCAGTTGGCTGCTGATCCTCGACTGCTGCCACTTGCCGGTTGTTGGAAGTCAGATGTGGGAGTTGCGCTTGTTGTCGTTCGGCTGGCGCCGGTTGGTGTCACCTGCCGGCGTTTGGGAGCTCAGCTGGACCACCTTGCCGGACGTGTCAACCCGGATCTCCGACTTCATGGAAGAGTCGGCTATGGCATACTTGTCAGCCATGACTAGGAGCTCGTCCAAGGTAGCCGGCTCGTCGCACAGAAGCTTGTGCTTGAGCAGGGTGCCTTCTCTACACCCAGTGGTGAAGTACTCGATGGCCTGCACCTTGTGGACCCCCTTGCAGGAGTTGGGCAACTTGGCCCAGCACTGAGGTAGTCGCGTGTGGACTCTGTTGGCCCCTGGACACACATGGAGAGTTGGCGAGGCTTGGGGGGAGCTTGTATGAGCTGGTGAAGTTCCGGACAAAGGCATCGCTGAAATCCAGCCAGCTGTTGACGCTGTTGGGCTTGAGGCTGTTAAGCCACGTCCGGTTCGTGCCCTGGAGCATGAGCAGGATGTACTTCACGGTGACACGCTTGTTTCCGTTGGCGATGCCGACTGCTATGGAGTAGTCGATCAGCCAATCTTCCAGCTTCACGGAGCCGGTGTACTTGGGAGTGTCTCTAGGGAGCGTGAACCCTTTGGGAAAGGTCACATTGCAGATGCAGGGGCCGAAGCAGGCCGGCCCGATCGTGTGCTCTTCCTCCATCGCCAAGGACCGAGCCAGCTGCTTGATCCAGTGGCATGCGTCATTCTCGCTGACTGCTTTGCGGGGGCCTACCCGGCCAGCGAGCGTCGGGTGGTCAGGCGGTGGCGGCGGAGTTGCCGCCCTCTCCTTTCGAGGAGGGGGGCATTCCTCCGGTCGGTGCCACGTCTCCATGTCCTGGAGCACTTGCTGGCTGTCCGCCATCATGCGGCGAGAACACCAGCTGTTGCTAGCAGCCGGCTTCGAGTCTCGCGGCCTCTGCCACTAGGGGACTGAGAGGTCGCGCCGTTCTCACGACGGGGCAGGTGGGTGTCGTCCTATCGGCCTGCTCCCGCCGCATGGTTGCCCGTGTCTTGCTGCACATTTGCAGCGTTGATGAGCTCCTGGAGGCGCTCCATTTGCTCGCGTAGCTCGTCGCCCTCCAAGTGCTTGAGTTCGTCTGCGGCCGCCTGGGCGGCGAGCATGTTTTGTGCTACGTAGACCGGGCATCTGATTCCCAGCATGCTGGCAGACGCAGCGTCGCGTTGCCAGATGGCGCCGACCCACCTAGGCTCAACCGTAGCTGGCGTCCCACCGACCACACGGTCGATCTCGCGCTGAGTGGTTTCAGCGCAGCACATCAGCGCCGCCATCTTGGAGGCGCGGTCGAAGAGCTTGGCACGGAACTCCTCCAGCTCCTCCTGGCTGGTGCTAGCGCGAGGAGGGGTTGCCGAGCCGTGTATGGCCACATCCAGTGGATCCTGGTTGGATCTGCCAGTGCCTAGGCCCTTCCAATGACCATCACCTCCGCGATGATGCTGGCGTCGGGCGCACCGACAGGAGCGTCGCTGGCAGCAGGATGGAGGGGATCGATGATGATCTCCACGTCACTGGGGAAGTCATCAGTGGTGGCCGTGTCGGTGATGGAGAGCTTGCCTAAGAGGTTGTCAAGGCCGCTCGCGGGGGTGGCAGCCTCCTCAACAGACGGCGCGTTGAGGCTATCATTAAGGGGCATGTCGGGCTGGCTGATCCCACCAGCTACGACATGCTCGCTGAAAAGGAACAAGGTTCCCGACCAGAACGTGTCTCTGACCGATGTCGCGGATGGCCCCACGATGGGGGCCAACTGTCATGGTAATATCACGGCAGATGCTAGGGGGTGGCTAAGCATGGATGGGGCCAGCAGTACGTCGTCGGGTCCTGGAAGCGGGAGTGAGCACAAGCTCCAACGGACACAAGATGTACCCAGGTTCAGGGCTCTCCTAAGAGATGATCACTATATCTCAAGGTATACAATGGTGCTCCTATAGTTGTTTGGCTAGAGGAGGAAGAAGGGCAAGGCTAGCTATCTTCTCCCCTAGCTATGGTGTATGGAAATGGTGAGGAAACTAAGGTTGGAACCCTTTGCATGGGTGCGGCCTGGGGAGTTTTATAGGCCAACTGAGGGAGTCCTGGACTAGGGGGTGTCCGGATAGCCGAACTATCATCATCGGCCGGACTCCAAGACTATGAAGATACAAGATTGAAGACTTCGTCCCGTGTCCGGATGGGACTTTCCTTGGCGTGGAAGGCAAGCTTGGCGATACGGATATGTAGATCTCCTACCATTGTAACCGACTCTATGTAACCCTAGCCCTCTCCGGTGTCTATATAAACCGGATGGTTTTAGTCCATAGGACAAAGAACAATCATACCATAGGCTAGCTTCTAGGGTTTAGCCTCCTTGATCTCGTGGTAGATCTACTCTTGTAGTACCCACATCAACAATATCAATCAAGCAGGACGTAGGTTTTACCTCCATCAAGAGGGCCCGAACCTGGGTAAAACATCGTGTCCCTTGTCTCCTATTACCATCTGCCTAGACGAACAGTTCGGGACCCCCTACCCGAGATCCGCCGGTTTTGACACCGACATTGGTGCTTTCATTGAGAGTTCCTCTGTGTCGTCACCGATAGGCTCGATGGCTTCTTCGATCATCAACAACAACGCAGTCCAGGGTGAGAATTTTCTCCCCGGACAGATCTTCGTATTCGGCGGCCTTGCACTGCGGGCCAATTCGCTTGGCCATCTGGAGCAGATCGAAAGTTACGCCCCTGGCCGTCAGGTCAGATTTGGAAGTTTGAACTTCACGGCTGACATCCACGGAGACTTGATCTTCGATGGATTCGAGCCACAGCCGAGCGCGTCGCACTATCACGATGGGCATGATTTAGCTCTGTAGCCGGACAGTGCCCTGGAGGCCGCACACGAACCCGCTCTGACCCTCGATTCGGAGCCGGCTGCGCAGATCGAGGATGGGTGGCTAGACACCGCCTCGGGGGCTGCAACCTCTACGGCGATGGAGCCGAATACTGGCCTTGTCCCTTGTGAAGCTCGTGACTCTGAGGTGCTGGACTCCTCGCCAGTCTCCGTACCTCCCGCGACCCCTCCAATCGAATCAGATTGGGCGCCGATCATGGAGTTCACCGCTGCAGACATCTTTCAACACGCACCTTTCGGCGACATCTTGAGTTCGCTAAAGTATCTCTCGTTATCAGGAGAGCCCTGGCCGGGCTGCGGTCAGGACGGTTGGGATGCGGACAACAACGAAATTCAAAGCCCACCCACCACCCACTTAGTAGCAACTGTTGATGATCTAACCGACATGCTAGACTTCGACTCCGAAGACATCGACATTATGGACGACGATGCCGGAGACGACCAAGAACCAGCGCCTACTAGGCACTGGAAAGCCACCTCATCATATGACATATACATGGTGGATTTCCCAAAGGATGGGAATGGCGAAGGAACAGCGGAGGATGACCCCTCCACGAAACAGCCCAAGCGCCGGCGTCAGTGGCGCCGAAATCCCGCCACAGCAAGAATGGAGATTCCGGCACCAGAGATAATAATACTCCAGACAGTGCTGAAGACAAGCCCCTCTAGCAAGATTCAGCACAGGAGGACGGAGAAGCCAGCCCTCATGAGAGAGCGGCAGACGAAGAGGTAGAGGATGATAATTACATGCCTCCCTCCGGAGACGAGGCAAGCCTCGATGACGACGAATTTGTCGTGCCTGAGGATCCCGTCGAATAAGAGCGTTTTAAACGCAGGCTTATGGCCACGGCAAACAGCCTCAAGAAAAAGCAGCAACAGCTTAGAGCTGATCAAGATCTGCTAGCCGACAGATGGACTGAAGTCCTTACGGCCGAAGAGCATGAGCTCGAACGCCCCTCCAAAAGCTACCCCAAACGCAAGCTGCTCCCCCGATTAGAGGAGGAGGCATATAAACCTACATCACGAGCGCACAATACGGCTGACCGACCACCCCGTGGCCGCGACAGAGAGGCCTCTAGGCCCTCCACTAGAACCGTACCCCGGCATCGCTCAAAAAGCACAAGGCCACAGGGGAATGCTCTGGACTTGCAAGATATATTGGAGGATAAGGCAAGACAATCAAGATCGATCTACGGATCGCGTGGGTGCCCCACGATACGTGAAGACAACCGTCGCGCTGGACACAGCAAGTCCGGACGGGCCGAACACAGCAGACAAAGCTCTTTCGAGCTTCGTCGTGAGATAGCCCAATATAGAGGCGCCGCACACCCACTATGCTTCACAGATGAAGTAATGGATCATCAAATCCCCGAAGGGTTTAAACCCATGAATATTGAATCTTATGATGGCACAACAGACCTCGCGGTTTGGATCGAAGACTATCTCCTTCATATCTACATGGCACGCGGTGATGATCTTCATGCCATCAAATACCTCCCACTCAAGCTTAAAGGAGAATTAGCTCGGTTTTGGCTTAACAGCTTGCCAGCAGAATCAATTGGGTGTTGGGAGGACCTGGAAGCCGCATTCCTTGATAACTTCCAGGGCACGTATGTGCGACCACTAGACGCTGACGACCTAAGCCATATAATTCAGCAGCCAGACAAATCGGCCAGACAATTCTAGACACGGTTCTTAACTAAGAAAAATCAAATCGTCGACTGTCCGGATGCGGAGGCCCTCGCGGCCTTCAAACATAACTTCCGCGACGAGTGGCTTCCCCGGCACCTGGGACAGGAAAAGCCGAAATCCATGGCAGCCCTCACATCCCTCATGACCCGCTTCTGCGCGGGAGAGGACAGCTGGCTAGCCCGCAGCAACAACCTCAGCAAAAATTCTGGCAGTCCGGATATCAAGGACCGCAATGGCAGGTCGCGTCACAACAAGAACAAACGCCGCATTAATGGCGACAATAATGAGGATACGACAGTCAATGCCGGATTTAGAGGCTCCAAACCCGGTCAGCGGAAAAATCCATTCAAAAGAACTACTACGGGTCCGTCCAATTTGGACCGAATACTCGATCGCTCGTGCCAAATACACGGCACCCCCGAAAGGCCAGCTAACCACACCAACAGGGACTGTTGGGTATTCAAGCAGGCAGGCAAGCTAATTGCTGAAAACAATGACAAGGGGCTGCATAGAGATGACGAGGAAGAGACCGGACCGCCAAACAATAGAGGACAGAAGGGTTTCCCCCACAAGTGCGGACGGTGAACATGATATACGCAACCCACATACCCAAAAGGGAGCGGAAGCGTGCACTCAGGGATGTATACACGATGGAGCCAGTCGCCCCGAAGTTCAACCCATGGTCCTCCTGCCCGATCACTTTTGATCGAAGGGACCACCCCACCAGCATCCGCCACGGCGGATTCGCCGCATTGGTTTTAGACCCAATCGTCGATGGATTTCACCTCACCAGAGTCCTGATGGACGGCGGCAGCAGCCTGAACCTGCTTTATCAGGATACAGTGTGCAAAATGGGCATAGACCCCTCAAGGATTAAACCCACAAAGATGACCTTTAAAGGCGTCATACCAGGTGTAGAGGCCAATTGTACAGGCTCAGTTACACTAGAAGCGAGGAGTTAATCTTCGACATAGTTCCGTTCCGTAGCGGCTATCATGCTCTGCTCGGACGTACCGCGTTTGCAAAGTTCAACGCGGTGCCGCACTACGCATACCTCAAGCTCAAGATGATAGGCCCTCGAGGAGTCATCACGGTCAACGGAAACACTGAACGCTCTCTCCAAACGGAGGAACATACAACGGCTCTCGCGGCAGAAGTACAGTGCAGCCTCTTAAGGCAATTCTCGAGTCCAGCCGTTAAGCGACCGGACATGGCTAAACGCGCCCGGAGTAACCTACAACAAGACCACCTGGCACGTTCCAAGCATGCGTAGCAATGCGGCCCCAACCCCAGCCCCTGCAAAATTGCAAGACTGGTCCTTCGCGTACATCATTACGCTCTGGAGATACCATGGGCATAGGGGGAGGGGCACGACCACGATAGGCCCAGAATGCGACTTAACCACACCAGGGGCTCTCAAGTGTGTCGTTCTTTTTTTTCTCTTTTTCTTCCTTTTTTTACCCATAGGACTCCGTTTATCAGAGGCCCTGTCCGGCAGTAGACCTGCTGGACTCACGATGCAACAGCCAGGGAAGGAGAAAGGCTACGACGAATATCCAGGTGGTCTCCATTACGAGCATTAAATCTGTTTTATACACCATTCCACAGCCTACCCCTGGAGGGGGACATGTTTAATAGTCCCATCCCTTGCTTACCGCACTATTTGTATCATTCTGCATTCATGGCAGTATTTCTTGAATAAACAATGCAGCACCTTTTTGCTTATAATTGCATTTCTTTCTTATACATATGTTCATTTATGACATGTTGCATCCTTACACTTTGGTACGGCTAAATACACCAGGGGCTTATGTTTCCCGCATCATGGTGTGATAAGTCCAAACACTTTCACAAGTGCGGCACCCCGAACTTATAGCATTATATGCATCGGCTCCGAATCATGTCTTGGGTCAATAGTTGGTTTTTCCCGGCTCCCATGTTTTGGTACCTTACGTTCCGTTGTATCGGCTAAGGTAGCACTGGGAGAACCACTGCGATTGCGCCCCAGTTGAGCTAGGCGAGCGCCTTAGTGGAGAAAGCTAAAACTGACCGTCATGATGAGGCGAGAGCTGGTCGCTGTTCGAGAGGTGTTTTTCGAGTCCCTAAAGACTTATGCCGCTTAGAGCAAGGAACCGGCTTTGTCCGGCCCAGACGTGGATAGCGCCCCAAATTCGGCCTTCCGAACACTAGGGGCTTCGCCGAAATTTATAATTATAGAATTATATGGCTAAGTGAGAGTGTTCAAGCATTATAAGTCCGGTTGTCTCGTTCGTTGTGTTGAGCGCCTCCCTAGATGGACCCAAAAATGGGAACAAGAGTGCTCAAATTTATCCCGAACACCCCAGCACTTGTGGCATGGGGGCTGAAGCCGACGACTTGCCATCTCTCAGATTTGATAAACGGCCGCACAGAAGGTAATATTTTAAATTAACAAGCGTTGCTTAGCGCATATGAACAAAGTTTTCAGCGCATAGGATAACAAAATGCGAGTCTACTCAAATATTACATCTTTGGAGCACTCACCCGCAATAATGCGGGCACCCTTCAGGACACTCTTATAATACATCTCGGGCGTGCGATACTCCTTGCCCGGCGGTGGCGTGTCGGTCACAAAGCTTCTCAGCATCCATCTTTCCCCATTGCACCTTTGCGCGGGCAAGGGCCCGACGGGCACCTTCAATACAGGTGGAGTGCTTGATGACTTCAACCCATGGACACGCATCCACCAACCTCCGCACCAGGCCGAAGTAGCTCCCAGGCATGGCCTCCTTGGGCCACAGCCAAACTATGAGCCCCTTCATGGCCTATTCGGCCACCTTGTGGAGCTCGACCAACTGCTTCAGCTGGTCGCTAAGGGGCACTGGATATCCGGCCTCAGCATACTGAGACCAGAAGACCTTCTCCGTCGAGCTCCCCTCCTCGGCCCGGTAGAATGCGGCGGCATCGGATACGCTGCGAGGAAGATCTATGAACGTTCCTGGAGAGCTCCGAATTCGGGTAAGTAACAGGTAATTAACACTCACATGCTTACTTTGCATGAAAAATGCCTTACCCGCTGCTATTTTCTTCAATTCGTCGATTTCTTGGAGGGCCTTGTAGGCTTCGGCCTTAGCGGCTTTGGCACTCTCAAGAGCCGTTCCAAGCTCAGACTCTCGAGTCTTCGAGTCACGCTCCAGGCTCTCATCTTTTTCACGAGATCCTGGAGCTCTTGCTATACCTCCGCCACCCGCGCCTCCTGCTTCTCTTGCTCGGTGCGCTCCACGGCCGCATTGCGTTCGGCCACGGCCACCGCCTCTTTCAGGGCCGCCACCTCGTTAGTGGCCCCTGCAATACCCACATTATCCTTGTCATTCTTTTTGCAACCAAAATCCTTTTCTGTAAGGTGCAATTTTAATAAGGTGTTACTCACCTTCCTTGTCCTCGAGCTGCTTCTTGGCACAGCCGAGCTCGTTCTCGGACCGCTCGAGGCTTTCCTTAAAAGTATTGACCTCCGCAGTCAGTGCGGCAGAGGTCAGTAGCGCAGCCTGCAATCCCATATTGACATATTTTTTATGACTCCTGCGTATATCTTCTTAAGATCCTCAGTCCGGCTTTTCTTTCCAAACACTGAACCGAGCATCAGGGGCTACTGTCTATGCGGTACTATTTTACATATATCAAAATTCTTACCTCAAAGCCTGTTAGAAGGCTGGTGCAGGCTTCGGTTAGCCCGCTCTTGGCGAGCTACACCTTCTAAATCACTGCACTCATAACAGTGCGGTGTTCCTCTTTGATGGAGGCGCCATTAAGCGCCTCCAGCAAGCTATCCGGCGGCTCCGGTTGGACGGAGGCTGCCGGCGTCACGGTCTTGCCCTTCTTACGAAGGGGCCGCCCGCCGGACTCTGGGGCCACCATGGGATCCGGAGCCGAGTCCGGTGCAAATTCCGGGAGGTTGTCCTGCGACACCTCCGGGGCCTCCTCCTCCTCCTGGCGGGTCCCTTCCCGGGATCCCACCTCGGCATCGTCCGTGTCACAGGGGGTGGAGGCGGTCGGAAGAGAATCCATATCCAACGCACCTAAGGACCCGCTTGATGAAGCGGGAAGATCGTCCTTGGGCGGACTGCAGGGTTGTATGCGGCATTAGAAAGACATTGTGTGGCAAAAAATAAAAACCATGAAGTTATTCGGGAGTTCGGATACTCACGATCTCGCCAGGGGCTTGGCCCTTGGAGGCCAGTCCTCGTCGTCGTCACTGGCGTTGGCAGAGCAGTCCGGGGGAAGAGTTTGTCCCTTCTTGGACCCTTCGGCCTCCCTCATTGGGGAGGCCTTCCTTTTCTTCTCTCCCCCCACTAGGGGAGAGGCCTTTTTCTTCTCCTCCTCACCTTGGTAAGTGATAGGTAATTCACACTCACATGCTTGCTTTGGATGAAAAATGCCTTACCCGCCGCTATTTTCTTCAACGCCCCGATTTCTTGGAGGGCCTTGTAGGCTTCGGCCTTAGCAGCTTTGGCACTCTCAAGAGCCGATGCAAGCTCGGACTCTCGAGTCTTCGAGTCGCGCTCCAAACTCTCATGTTTTTCCACGAGAGCCTAGAGCTCTTGCTATACCTCCGCCACCCGCGCCTCCTGCTTCTCTCGCTCGGTGCGCTCCGCGGCCGCATTACGTTCGACCGTGGACACCGCCTCCTTCAGGGTCGCCACCTCGTTCGTGGCCCCTGCAATACCCACGTTATCCTTGTCATTCTTCTTGCAACCAAATCCTTTTCTGTAAGGTACAATTTTAATAAGGTGTTACTCACCTTCCTTGTCCTCGAGCTGCTTCTTGGCACGACCGAGCTCGTTCTCGGACCACTCGAGGCTTTGCTTCAAAGTATTGACCTCCGCAGTCAGTGCGGCAGAGGTCAGCAGCACAGCCTGCAATCCCATATTGACATATTTTTTATGACTCCTGCGTATATGTTTTTAGATCCTCAGTCCGGCTTTTCTTTCCGAACACCGAACCGAGCATCAAGGGCTACTGTCTATGCGGTACTATTTTATATATATCAAAATTCTTACCTCAAAGCCTGTTAGAAGGCTGCTGCAGGCTTCGGTCAGCCCGCTCTTGGCGAGATGAACCTTCTGAATCACCGCACTCATGACGGTGCGGTGTTCCTCTTCGAGGGAAGCGCCGTTGAGCGCCTCCAGCAAGCTATCCGGTGCCTCCGGTTGGACGGAGCCCGCCGGTGTCACGGTCTTGCCCTTCTTACGAAGGGGCCGCCCGCCGAACTCCGGAGCCACTACAGGTTCTGGTGCAGAGTCCGGTGCAAAGTCCGGGAGGTTGCCTTGCGCCACCTCCGGGGCCTCCTCCTCCTGGCGGGTCCCTTCTCGGGATCCCACCTCGGCATCGTCCGCATCACGGGGGGTGGAGGCGGTCGGAAGGGAATCCATATCCGATGCACCCAAGGACCTGCTCGACGAAGCGGGAAGGTCATCCTTGGGCGGACTGCAGGGTTGTATGCGGCATTAGAAAGACACCATGTGGCGAAAAGAAAAATCATGAAGTTATTCGGGAGTCCGGATACTTACGATCTCGCCAGGGGCTTGGCCCTTGAAGGCCAGTCCTCGTCGTTGTCGCCGGCGTTGGCAGAGCGGTACGGGGGAAGAGTCCTTCCCTTCTTGGACCCTTCGGCCTCCCTCGTTGGGGAGGCCTTCCTTTTCTTCCCTCCCCTCGCTGGGGGAGAGGCCTCTTTCTTCTCCTCCTCGCCTTTGTGGGAGGTGTCCGCCTCGGAGTCACCGGACGATAAGTCCGATGACACCTGAAAACGGGAACTCTTTCGAGTGCCCGTGGCCTTCTTTTTGGCCTTCTTCTCCGGCACCACGTGGGGTGCCGGAACCAGCAGCCCCATTAAGCGGGCGTCCGCTGGGTCTTCTGGCAAAGGGGTCGAATAGTTAGTCTGCTCGGCCTTCTTCAGCCAGTCCTGTCAAAGGAGAGGGAGTTTAGATCCCGCATAGAGTCAAACTATTGAAAACAAGTGTCCCGTAAAGGGTAAAATCGCTTACCTCGCTAGCCGGATGCTGCGAGCTGAATCTGCGATCTTCGGTAGCGGATGCGGGAGCCTCGGCGCCCTTAAACAGCACCCTCCAGGCCTCTTCGTACATAGTGTCGAAGAGCCTGCTCAAAGTCTGGTGCTGCGCCGAATCGAACTCCCACATATTGAAGTCCCGTTGTTGGCACGGGAGAATCCGGCGGATGAGCATGACCTGGACTACGTTGACAAACTTGAGCTTCTTGTTCACTAGCTTTTGGATGCAGGCTTGGAGTCTGGTCAGCTCCTCCGAATCACCCCATGTCAGGCCACTCTCTTTCCAGGAGGTGAGCCGTATGGGGATGCCGGATCTGAATTCGGGGGCCGCTGCCCATTCAGGGTCACGCGGCTCGGTGATGTAGAACCACCCCGATTTCCACCCCTTAATGGTTTCCACGAAGGTGCCCTCAAGCCAAGTAACGCTAGGCATCTTGCCCACCATGGCGCCTCCGCACTCCGCTTGGCTGCCCTTCACAACCTTCGGCTTGACACTGAAGGTCTTGAGCCACAAGTCGAAGTGGGGCTGCATGCAGAGGAAGGCCTCACACACGATGATAAACGCCGAGATGTTGAGGATGAAATTCGGGGCCAGATCATGGAAATCCAGGCCGTAGTAGAACATGAGCCCCGGACAAAGGGATGGAGTGGGAAGCCCAGTCCACGGAGGAAATGGGAAACAAATACTACCCTCTCATGGGGCCCGGGGGTGGGGATGAGCTGCCCCTCGTCTGGGAGCCGGTGCGCGATGTCACTAGACAGATATCCGGCGCTGCGCAGCTTCTTGATGTGCCCCTCCGTCACGGAGGAGGCCATCCACTTGCCTCTCGCTCCGGACATAGTTGGAGAAGGTTGAGGTGAGATGTGCGGACTTGGGCGCTGGAGCTCGAGTTCGCGGAGATGGATAAGCAACGGAGGAAGAAGGCGTAGGTAAAAGGGTGGATCTTTATCCCCTTATATGGGCGAACGAAACCATGCGTCCCCACGGGCCTGATAAAACTCGCTTATCTCCCAAGCGCCGCAATCAATGGCGCGGTTGGGTTACCCACGTCCGTATTGATGGGAATCCCGGAATAAGGGGAACACGATCTCTGCTTCAACAAGACGTGCCAAGGAAACCGCTTCGCTAAACGCGCTGAGGTGGTATAATAAAAACAATTCGAGTAAAGGCTTGGTGGTGGTGTGACGTCACGCCACAAAATACGTCAGCAGATTGAACTTGTGTAAATATTATTCTCTCTACGATGGTATGTGGAATTTATTTTGCAGAGCCGGACACTATCCTGGTGTTCACAATCTTCTATGAATTATTCGGAGGAGGAACCCGCCTTGCAATGCCGAAGACAATATGCGCGCTGAACTCATCATCATTGATGCCTGGTTCAGGGGCTACTGAGGGAGTCCTGGACTAGGGGGTGTCCGGATAGCCGAACTATCATCATCGACCGGACTCCAAGACTATGAAGATACAAGATTGAAGACTTCGTCCCGTGTTCGGATGGGACTTTCCTTGGCGTGGAAGGCAAGCTTGGCGATACGGATATGTAGATCTCCTACCATTGTAACCGACTCTATGTAACCCTATCCCTCTCCGGTGTCTATATAAACCGGATGGTTTTAGTCCATAGGACGAAGAACAATCATACCATAGGCTAGCTTCTAGGGTTTAGCCTCCTTGATCTCGTGGTAGATGTACTCTTGTAATACCCACATCATCAATATCAATCAAGCAGGACGTAGGATTTTACCTCCATCAAGAGGGCCCGAACCTGGGTAAAACATCGTGTCCCTTGTCTCCTGTTACCATCCGCCTAGACGCACAGTTTGGGACCCCCTACCCGAGATCCGCCTAGACGCACAGTTTTACCTCCGATGTCGCGGATGGCCCCACGATGGGCGCCAACTGTCATGGTAATATCACGGCAGATGCCAGGGGGTGGCTAAGCATGGATGGGGCCAGCAGTACATCGTCGGGTCCTGGAAGCGGGAGTGAGTACAAGCTCCAACGGACACAAGATGTACCCAGGTTCAGGGCTCTCCTAAGAGATGATCACTATATCTCAAGGTATACAATGGTGCTCCTAGAGTTGTTTGGCTATAGGAGGAATAAGGGCAAGGCTAGCTATCTTCTCCCCTAGATATGGTGTATGGAAATGGTGAGGAAACTAAGGTTGGAACCCTTTGCATGGGTGCGGCCTGGGGAGTTTTATAGGCCAACCCCCAGGGGTACAATGGTAATTTGGCCAGGTGGTAGGTTCCGACTGTCAGTGTCTGTGGAGGCCGGGTTCTCCGCCGGCTGCTGGGACCCGCGTCTGGTGGGCCCAGCCGGTTGTCGAGGAACCGATCGATAGGTGGGACCCGCCGCTTGCGAGCCCCATTGACGGCTCTTCATTGTTGTGTCATCCGTGCTGACGGAGGCCGTGTCGGGCGCGCCATGGCTACAGTGCCGCACCGAGCGGGTCGGCGGCCGCCTGGCAGCGCTCATTGTAGCCATGCGGCCGGGATTTGGGGGAGGCATGGTACACTGTAGCCATGCCCCAGCTTGTCTCTTGGTCGGGCTGAGACTCCTAGGCAGGGGGCGGCCGCCTGTTAGGAGCCGGCCCGTAGCCTCGCCGCCTTCTGGAGAGTGTCATCTCCTGGGGCACGCCGTCTTCTGGAGGCTGGCCGGGTGGCACCAGCCGGATCCGGTTGATGATCGTGAGACATGTCGGCTTGAGGGGCACGGCTTGCCCCGATGTCTTAAAATGTGGTTAAGTCTAGATGAGGCTACCTGGGGTCTATCCCCCCCGACAATGTTAACCATAGAATTGCATCACCCTCTCATCCTCGGTCTAGTGGTCAAGTTGAACTTAGCAATAGAGAAATAAAACTTATTTTACAAAAGACTGTCAATAGGTCCCGGAAGAATTGGTCTAAGAAATTAGATGATGCACTTTGGGCTTATAGAACAGCATATGGGTATGTCTCCTTATATAATGGTTTATGGAAAGGCTTGTCATTTGCCTCTTGAGTTAGAACATAAAGCATGGGCAATTAAAGAACTCAACTATGATTTCAAACTTGCTAGTGAAAAGACGTTATTTGATATTAGCTCATTAGATGAATGGAGAACCCCAAGCTTATGAAAATGCAAAGTTATTCAAAGAGAAAGTTAAAAGATGGCATGATAAAAGAATCCAAAAGCGTGAGTTCTAGGTTGGAGAATATCTTCTTTTGTAAAACTCTTGTTTCAGATTCTTTGCAGGAAAACTCCTCTCCAAATAGGAAGGACCCTATGTTATCGAGGAGGTTTATTGATAGGGATCAAAATAAATAATGCCGAAGGTACTAACTCAAAGGTTGTTAATGGGCAACGAATAAACATTTTATCTCAAGTACGCCCATTAATGTTGAAAGCAATATTATCCAAACTATGACACCGGAAGGACATATAAAAGAAACCTTCTGGAACACTCCAGAATCATGAAAAAGAGGAGGTATGTGATAAGGTAAGTAAACGGACTCCAAAAAACCTGTAAAAATATTTTTTGTTAGTTTTGGAATATTTAGAAAATTAGGAAAATAAGAAACTACCAGGGAGGTGACCCTAGTGAGCACAAGACACCATGGCACGCCTGGCTTGCCAAGAGCGCCCAGGTGGGTTGTGCCCACCTCGGGTACCTTCCAAACTCCGTTTTTCTTCCATTTGCTTGTTACCCAAGATAAGAAATCTTTATATATTCCCGAAACCTATTGACCTCCGTATCACGGAGAAATCTCTTGTTTTCTTTTCTTGCTGTTTTCCCAACATATTTGAAATTATGTCGTCCCAAGACTCGGAGGGTGAGAGCTACGTTGCCAACTATATCGCAAACCCCAAGGCCTATGGCGATGTGGAGAACTATAGCTAGACTGCAGAGGAAGAAGAAGACTATGATCCTAAGAGGAAGGAGGAGACGAGCTCAGATGAAGATGAAGCCCCATTACCCCAACCTTAGGACATGCACGTTGAATTTAAGAGGTCGAGTCTCCCCAACAAAGCAAAGAAGCCAAAGATCCAGTTTATCCCCTTTAGTCTTTTGCAGGAAAACAAGCAAGATTTAGGCAAAAAGGTATTGGAACTTGAGCGGGAGATCAGTGAATTGAAGGATGAGAATTCCATACTCAAGTGTAAGATAAGGAAGAAAGACAAACCCTATGCTTCATCACCACCACCTCCTTCTTCATCACCAAAATAAAATTGAGTATCGGGTATGGGCACTCCCCTTAGATTTCACCAAGCTTGGGGGAGGTGCCCCGGTATCGTATCACCTCCACTATCTTTTGCCTTTACTTTTCTTAGTTCGATCCATAGTTATCTTTTGCTTTATATGAATAAAAGTTTAGTTCGATCCTTTCTTTTCGAGAGTTTACTTAGTGATATATCCTTGTAATTGTGTGCGAGATATATAATAAAGTTTAGTATGAGTTTTGCTTCTTTTACTTTCTTTGTTTCAATAAAAAGGAAGGAAATAAATGAAAAAGATCATATGCTAATCTTATGGTAAGTAATGAAATCACATAAGCAAACGTGTAAGTAGAAAATTTTATTGTAGATTGACAAACATAGCATTGGTCAATGATGCAATTCATGAAATAATTAATAAGGGAAGAGAAGATTCACATGCAAATACACTATCCTGGAAATCTTTTGTGATTGTGAGCACCCATCAAAATATTATATGCCAAAACTGTTGACGTTGGACAAGGAAGACAACATAATGATTTATGTTTGTTAATATTCACATAGAAGATATATTGTCATAGATCCTTCAACATGTGGTGTTTGCCCCTATCTTTGCTAGCCAAAAATTCCGCACCAAGTAGAGATACTACTTGTGCATCCAAAACCCCTTAAACCCAAATCTTGTTTTGAGAGTCCATCATACCTACCTATGGATTGAGTAAGATCCTTCAAGTAAGTTGTCATCGGTGCAATAAGGCAATAAAAATTGCTTCTAAAAATGTTAGATCATTTAGTGTAAGAGGAAATTGAGCGTTGTACGAACTTGTGATGGCGAAGAATAAAAGCGACAGACCGCATAATAAAGGTTGCAATCATAAGGGGAAATATAACGTGACATTCTCTTGCACTAAGGGGTTGAGCATACAAACAAAAAGCACATGGCAACCTCTGCTTCCCTCCATGAAGGTCCTATCTTTTACATTTATGTATTTACTTTCATGCAAGAGTCAAAGTTCTTCTCTATGTTCTTTTTTATTATTATTTTTGGCAAGCATCATGTGGTGAGGAAAGATCTAGGCACATATATCCAGTTGAATATGGGTAGCCTGAGTTATTACTGTTGACCTCACCCTTGAGGTCAATGCGTTGGGAGGCGAAACTATAAGCCCATATCTTTCTATTTGTCCGGTTGAAATGTTTTGTTCATGTGTACGCGGTGAGTGTTAGCAATCATAGAAGACTATATGATGGTTGAGTATGTGGACTTGCCTAAAGGCTCCGATACGTGACCCTTCCTAAAAAGATGATGAATTGTAGTTGCAAGTTGATTGAGAACATAGTTTGTTGGTTTCCAATAGAGCTTATATTTTATATTTCTATGTTGTGATGAATTGTTACTAATTCATGAGAAGTCTATGATAAAAGTTCTATGATAATAGTTTTATGTTAAAGTTCGTTGCTGTTATAATAAGTTACATGATGCTTCTATGTCTGTATTTTGTTTTTATCGACACCTCTCTCTCTCTCTCTAAGCATGTGGACATGTTTTTTGATTTTGGTTTCTGCTTGAGGACAAGCGAGGTCTAAGCTTGGGGGAGTTGATACGTCCATTTTGCATCATGTTTACCTATTGTTATTTTTTTACTGCATAATAATGATTTTTGAAGTAATTCTAATGCCTTTTCTCTCATAATATCCAAGGTACACACAAAGGGGGAGAATTCCGGCAACTCGAAATCTGTACCTGAAAAAGCTACGTCAGGCTACCTATTGTACACAACTCCAAATGAGCTGAAACTTTACGAGGATATTTTTATAGAATAAATGAGGATTTTTGGAGCAAATAAGTACCAGAGGGGGGCCACCAGGTGGGCACAACCCACCTGGGCGCGCCAGGGAGCCCAGGCGCGCCCTGGTGGGTTATGCTCACCTCAGCCCACCTCATGTGCCCCTCTTCTGGTACATAAGTCATTTTGACCTGAAAAAATAAATAAAGAGAGGACTTTCGGGATAAAGCGCCGCCATCTCGAGGCAGAACCTGGGCAAGAGAACTTTTGCCCTCTGGCAGAGCGATTTCGCCGGGGGAACTTCCCTCCCAGAGGGGGAAATCATCGTCATCATCATCACCAACAACTCTCCCATATTGGGAAGGGCTATCTCCATGAACATCTTCAACAACAACATCTCCTCTCAAACCCTAGTTCATCTCTTGTGTTCAATCTTTGTACCGAAACTATAGATTGGTGCTTGTGGGTGACTAGTAGTGTTGATTACATCTTGTAGTTGATTACTATATGGTTTATTTGGTGGAAGATTATATGTTCAGATCCATTATGCTATTTAATACCCCTCTGATCTTGAGAATGATTATCATTTGTGAGTAGTTACTTTTGTTCTTGAGGTCACGGGAAAAATCATGTTGCAAGTAATCATGTGAACTTGATATGTGTTCGATATTTTGATGATATGTGTGTTGTGATTCCCTTAGTGGTGTCATGTGAATGTCGACTACATGGCACTTCACCATATTTGGGCCTAAGGAATGCATTGTGGAGTAGTTATTAGATGATGGGTTGCAAGAGTGACAGAAGCTTAAACCCTAGTTTATGCGCTATTTCGTAGAATTTATTCTTAATATTTTTATCGTAGTTGTGGATGCTTGCGAGGGGGTTAATCATAAGTAGGAGGTTTGTTCAAGTAAGAACAGCACCTAAGCACCAGTCCACCCACATACCAGATTATCAAAGTAGTGAACATGAATTGAACCAACATGATGAAAGTGACTAGATGAAATTCCCGTGTACCCTAAAAAACACTTTGCTTATCATAAGAGGCCGTTTTGGCCTGTCCTTTGCCTCAAAACACTTTGCTGCACTTTTGTTACTACTACCGTCACTTGCTCGTTACAAATTACCTTGCTATCAAACTACTTTGTTACTTACAATTTCAGCACTTGCAGACATTACCTTGCGGAAAACCACTTGCCATTTCCTTCTGCTCCTCGTTGGGTTCGACACTCTTACTTATCGAAAAGGCTACAATTGATCCCACATACTTGTGGGTCATCAATTGGCAAGGAAGTGGCTAGGCTCTTGGCAGCTGAGTTCATCCGCAAGATATACCACACCGAGTGGCTCGCTAACAATGTCATGGTCCCTAAGAAGGATAATTCACTCTGTATGTGCATTAACTACAAGCATATCAACCGGGCCCGCCCGAAACATCATTTTCCGCTCCCTTGCATCGATCAGATAGTCGATTCGACTGCGGGATGTGAGCGTTTGTCTTTTCTTGATGCGTATTCTGGATACCATCAGATCCTCTGTATGGGTCAGATTTAATAAAAATGGCCTTCATCACCCCCATTCGGGTGTTTTTGCTATGTCACCATGCCATTTGGTCTCAAAAACTCTAGCGCCACATTCATGCACATGATTCAGAAGTGCCTGCTCGCTCAGATCAGTCGGAATGTGCAGGCATACATGGATGATATTGTGGCTAAGTCACGCAAAGGTCCCGACCTGCTGACTAACCTCGCTGAAACCTTTGCCAATCTAAGAAGGTACAACATTAAGTTGAATCTGTCCAAGTGCACATTCAGAGTACCTAGAGGAAAGCTACTCGGTTTTCTCATTTCTGAATGAGGGATAGATGCTAATCCCAAGAAGATTGGTGCAATTCTCCGAATGAATGCCATGTGTGTGTGCATGATGTTCAGAGCTCATAGGTTGTCTCGCTGCATTGAGTCGGTTCATTTCTCATCTCGGTGAAAAGTCACTGCCTCTTTACCGACTGATGAAAAAGTCCGACACGTTCGAGTGGATTCCCGAAGCCGAAGCAGCATTTGTGGAGCTCAAAGCCCTGCTCTCCACCCAGCTGGTGCTTGCTTCTCCGAATAGAAAACAGCCTCTACTCTTATACATCGCTGCCACTGGTCAGGTTGTCAGCACAGTGCTCATAGTGGAGCGAGAAGAAGAAGGAATGACCTATAAAGTTCAACGCCCAGTGTACTATATCTCTGAAGTCTTTACTCCATCCAAGCAGAGGTATCCACATTACCAGTATCTTATTTATGGAATTTACTTAACGGCGAAGAGGGTTGCGCATTATTTCCAGGACCACTCGGTTTCAGTCATCAGTGATGCTCCATTGTCTGAGATCATGAACAATCGGGATGCAACTGGTCGAGTGGCTAAATGGGCAATTGAGCTTCTCCCTTTGGATATCAAATTTGAGGCAAAGAAGGTGATCAAGTCTCAAGCGCTTGTAGATTTCTTAGCCGAGTGGATTGAACAGCAACAACCTACTCAAGTTCACTCGGAGCACTGGACTATGTTCTTTGGTGGGTCTAAGATGTTAAATGGGCCTGGTGCTGGAGTAGTCCTAGTGTCTCCAAGAGGTGATAAACTCAGTTATGTCCTCCAGATTCACTTTGATTCCTCCAATAATGAGGCTGAGTATGAAGCACTCCTCTACGGGTTGCGTATGGCTATCTCTCTCGGTGTTTGCAGCCTGATTGGTATAGGGTGACTCGGATTTGGTGGTTAATCAGGTGATGAAGGTGTGGGATGTCAGAAATGACACGATATTGCAATGTAGTAAGGAAACTAGAGAAAAAGTTCGAGGGTTTGGAGCTTCACCACATTCCCTGAATGAAAAATCAAGAAGCCAATGATTTAGCAAAAATAGGTTCCACTCGGAAGCCTATCCCCAACAACGTGTTTCATGAGATCTCCATTCCCCATCAGTGCAAGAGGATCCTTTTACTGAAGAGCCTCCTCAAGCAATAAGTCCGATTGATCCGACTGAAATCGAGGTTCCCGCAGTCGTTGACCTAATTATGGAAATCCTAGTAATCACCCCCGACTGGTCAATACCATACATTGCATTTCTGCTCAGGCAAGAACTTCTAGAAGATGAAGTTGAAGCATGTCAGATTGTCCGCAGATCCAAGGCTTTCACAGTGATAAATGGATAACACTACAGAGAGGGTGTTACTGGTGTAGCTCAACGATGTATTTCTCCAAAGGAGGGTCGAATGATCTCAGACGAGATCCACTCGGGGACCTGTAGACACCATGCGTACTCTGGGACAATTGTGGCCAAACCATACCGAGCCGGATTATACTAGCCACGGGCCAATGAAGCTGCAAAGGAAATCATTCAGAAGTGTGCAGGTTGTCAGTTTTATGCAAACATGTCCCACAAGCCCACATCCGCTTTGAAAACCATTCCACTCGTCTGGCCGTTCGTCGTGTGGGGTTTGGACATGATTGTACCTCTTAGGACAAGCAAAAGTGGTTGCACTCATGTGCTTGTTGTAGTCGACAAGTTCATGAAGTGTATCAAAGCCAAACCAATCAAAAACTTAGATTCACGCACGGCCATCAAGTTCATGAAAGAGTTGATTTTTCGATACGGATTCCCACACACCATTATCACAAACAACAACTCGAACTTTTATTAAGAGGAATTCAGAGAATTCTGTGCTTCCCACCGCACTCAGGTAGATTATGCATCTGTTGCGCACCCGCAGTCAAATAGTCAAGCTGAAAGAGCAAATGGTCTGATCCTCCAAGGGTTGAAACCTCGGCTCATGTGCGACCTTGAGCACACAGCTGGAGCTTGGGTGACTGAACTACTGTCTGTTCTGTGGGGGTTGAGGACAGCTCCTAACCGATCCACTGGCCGAACCCCTTTCTTCATGGTGTACGGAGCTGAAGCCGTGCTACCTAGTGACCTATTTCACAATGCGCCCTGAGTGGAACTTTATTCTGTGGTTGAGGCAGAACAAGCATTCCAAGACGATGTAGACCTTCTAGAAGAAGAACGATAGATGGCTCTAATCCGGTTGACTATTTGTCAGTAAGATCTTCGCGGATTCCACGCAAGAAACATCAGACGTCAAGCATTTAATGAGGGGGACATTGTTCTCCGAGTGGATCAGCAGCATCCGCACAAGCTCGCCCCCGCGTGGGAAGGTCCCTTCGTCATCACCAAGGTGTTACACAATGGGGCCTACAACCTATACAACCTTGCGTATAAGAAAGACGGACCACGCTCCTGGAACACAGATCTTCTTCATCGTTTTTATACTTGATAGTCGGATTGTCAGGTTGTAATAAGAGTACTTATTAGATTGTTTATCAAGACATGATTACTGTAGTCTCTTAATGACTGTTCTTGCATAAGCATGTGTTCAAATCCCCCAATGGGTGGCTTAGCCGCGAACCAGTTTTGCCTAAGTTAAAAAACTACTCTGAGTGGAGAGCAATCCTCCCATTCGGGGGCTTATACACGAACCATTTTCGCCTAAGTTAAAAAACTAATCTGAGTGGAGAGCAATCCTCCCACTCGGGGGCTTAGCCGCGAACAAGTTTCGCCTTAGTTCAAAAACTACTTCGAGTGGAGAGCAATCCTCCCACTCGAGGGCTTAGCCACGAACCAATTTCGCCCAAGTTAAAAAGCTACTCCGAGTGGAGAGCAATCCTCCCACTCGGGGGCTTAGCCACGAACCAGTTTTGCCTAAGTTAAAAAACTACTCCGAGTGGAGAGTAATCCTCCCACTCAGGGGCTTAGCCGCGAACCAGTTTCTCCTAAGTTAAAAAACTACTCCGAGTGGAGAGCAATCCTCCCACTCGGGGCTTAGCCGCGAACCAGTTTTGCTAAGTTAAAAAAATTACTCCGAGTGGTGAGCAATCCTCCCACAGGGGGGCTTAGCCGCGAACCAGTTTCGCCTAAGTTAAAAAACTACTCTGAGTATAGAGCAATCCTCCCACTCGGGGGCTTAGCCGCGAACCAGTTTCACCTAAGTTAAAAAACTACTCTGAGTGGAGGGCAATCCTCCCACTCTGGGGGTTAGCCACAAACCAGTTTTGCCTAAGCTCAAAAACTACTCTGAGTGGAGGGCAATCCTCCACTCGGAGGCTTAGCCGTGAACCAGTTTCGCCTAAGTAAAAAACTACTCCGAGTGGAGAGCAATCCTCCCACTCGGGGAATTAACCGCGAACCAGTTCCGCTTAAGTTAAAAAACTACTCTGAGTGGAGAGCAATCCTCCCATTCGGGGGCTTAGACACGAACCATTTTCGCCTAAGTTAAAAAACTAATCTGAGTGGAGAGCAATCCTCCCACTCGGGGGCTTAGCCGCGAACCAGTTTCGCCTTAGTTCAAAAACTACTTCGAGTGGAGAGCAATCCTCCCACTCGAGGGCTTAGCCACGAACCAATTTCGCCCAAGTTAAAAAACTACTCCGAGTGGAGAGCAATCCTCCCACTCGGGGGCTTAGCCACGAACCAGTTTTGCCTAAGTTAAAAAACTACTCCGAGTGGAGAGTAATCCTCCCACTCAGGGGCTTAGCCGCGAACCAGTTTCGCCTAAGTTAAAAAACTACTCCGAGTGGAGAGCAATCCTCCCACTCGGGGCTTAGCCGCGAACCAGTTTTGCTAAGTTAAAAAAATTACTCCGAGTGGTGAGCAATCCTCCCACAGGGGGGCTTAGCCGCGAACCAGTTTCGCCTAAGTTAAAAAACTACTCTGAGTATAGAGCAATCCTCCCACTCGGGGGCTTAGCCGCGAACCAGTTTCACCTAAGTTAAAAAACTACTCTGAGTGGAGGGCAATCCTCCCACTCTGGGGGTTAGCCACAAACCAGTTTTGCCTAAGCTCAAAAACTACTCTGAGTGGAGGGCAATCCTCCACTCGGAGGCTTAGCCGTGAACCAGTTTCGCCTAAGTAAAAAACTACTCCGAGTGGAGAGCAATCCTCCCACTCGGGGAATTAACCGCGAACCAGTTCCGCCTAAGTTAAAAAACTACTCTGAGTGCAGAGCAATCCTCCCACTCGGGGGCTTAGCCGCGAACTAATGTCTACTATGCAACTTTATTCTTGTAGACACGTGTTGGGCCTCCAAGTGCAGAGTTTTATAGGACAGTAGAAAATTTCCCTCAAGTGGATGACCTAAGTTTTATCAATCCGTGAGAGGTGTAGGATGAACATGGTCTCTCTCAAATGACCCTGCAACCAAATATAAGAAATCTCTTATGTCCCCGACACACCCAATACAATGGAAAATTGTATAGGTGCACTAGTTCGATGAAGAGATGGTGATAAAAGTGTAATATGGATGGTAGAAATATATTTTTATAATCTAATAAATAAAAGCAGCAAGGTAGCAAATAGTAAACCGGCACAAAAACGGTGTTGCAATGCTTAAAAATGAGGCCTAGGGTCCGTACTTTCGCTAGTGCAACCTCTCAACAATGCTAACATAGTTGGATCATATGATTATCCCTCAAAGTGCAATTAAGAATCACTCCCGAGTTCCTTTTAGCGGGGAACAAAAGATAGGAATTGTTTGTAGGTCATGAAACCACCTCAAAGCTATTCTTTCCGTTCGATCTATTCAAGAGTTCGTACTAAAATAACACAAAGCTATTTTTTCTGTTCGATCTATCCTAGAGTTCGTACTAGAATAACACCAAAGCAAATTCATATTCATAATACTCAATCCACATAGAGAACTATAAAGAGACCCAAAACTTTCCGTCGGAGAAAAATGTGCATCAATCCCTATGCATAGAATACCCCAATATCACCGCAGGAATCCGCGAGTTGAATGCCATAACACATATCAAGTGAATCAATAAGATACCTCATTGTCACCTCAAGTATTCATATTGCAAGACATATATCATGTGTTATCATCTTTGAATATTCAATCCGACAAGAAAACTTTGAAGGGCAAAGACTCAATTCATCATAACAAGAGTATAGAGGGGCAAAACATCATATGATCCAACTATATTAACAAAGCCCATGATATAGATCACGAGAGAGGGAGATCAAACACATAGCTACTTGTACAAACCCACAGCCCGAAGGTGGACTACTCCCTCCTCATCGTGGTGGCTGCCTGGATGATGAAGATGGCCATCGGTGATGATTCCCCCCTCCAGCAGGGTGCCGGAACGGGGTCTAGATTGGTTTTCACGGATACAGAGACCTTGCGGCGGCGGAACTTCTGATCTAGGTTAACACCGAAGGGTTTCGGAATATTTGGGAATTTATAGTGCAAAGAGGGGGTGCAAGAGGCTACCGAGGTGGGCACAACCCACTTGGGCGCGCCATGGGGCCCTGGCGCGCCATGCTGGGTTGTGCCCCCCTCGGGGCACCCCCCAAGTGCAGCTCAAGCCCATTGGGTTCCTTGTGGTCTAGGAAAAATCTCCAAAAATTTACGTGGTGTTTGGACTCCGTTTGATATTGATTTCCTGCAATGTAAAAAACAAGCAAAAAACAACAACTGGCACTGGGCACTGGGTCAATAGGTTAGTCCCAAAAAACGATATAAAGTTGCTATAAAATGATTGTACAAAATCCAAGAATGATAATATAATTGCATGAATACTTCATAAATTATAGTAACACGGTGTTTGGACTCCGTTTGATACTGATTTCCCGCGACGTAAAAAACAAGCACAAAAATAGAAACTGGCACTAGGCACTGGATCAATATGTTAGTCTCAAAAAATGATATAAAGTTGCCATAAAATGATTGTAAAACATCCAATAATGATAATATAATTGCATGAATACTTCATAAATTATAGATACGTTGGAGTCGTATCACGAACCAGTTTCCCCTAAGTTAAAAAAACTACTCCGAGTAGAGACCAATCCTCCCACTCGGGGGCTTAGCTGCGAACCAGTTTTGCCTAAGTTAAAAAACAACTCCGAGTGGAGGGCAATCCTCCCACTCAGAGGCTTAGCTGCGAGCCAGTTTCGCCTAAGTTAAAAAACTACTCCAATTGGAGAGCAATCCTCCCACTCGGGGGCTTAGCCGCGAACTAGTTTTGCCGAAGTTAAAAAAAACTATTCTGAGTGGAGAGTAATCCTCCCCCTTGGGGGCTTAGACGCGAACCAGTTTTGCCTAAGTTAAAAAACTACTCCGAGTAGAGAGCAATCTGTCGGATTTAGGGATCCAGCAACCCTTGAGAGGTTCAAACTCTGGGATGCGTGTGGAGATCTCAACCTGCTCAACCTGCCTACTCGCGATCCTCTTAAGCCTAGCGCGTTGAGCTCAAAGAGACACAAGGACACAGAGATTTGTACTGGTTCGGGCCATCGTTGTGGTGTAATACCCTAATGCAGTGTGGTGTGGTGGATTGCCTTGAGGGGCTATGGATGAACTAGTACAGTGGATGAACACGCCTCAGGAGGTGAGGTGTTCTTGATCTGGTGTGGGGCTCTCCTAGCTCTACTTGTTCTGATTTCGGCCCCCTCCTATGGTGGTGGCTAGTCCTATTTATAGTGGCCTTGGTCGTCTTCCCAAATATGAGCGGGAAGGGATTCCACAATGGCAGGATTTGGAAGGGGACAAGTAGCACAGTCTATCCTGACAAAAGTAGTCCTCACCTGCGAAAAGCCTCTAGTTGTGACGTTGTGGTGGGCTCGTCAATGACCTCCGTCCTGCCGTCCTGGCGGTCTTGGTCTCGTTGCACTGAAATGGAAATCTTTGGCTGATTCCTCGGGACTCCGTGCCTGTGGCTTTCCTCCCTTGCACCAAAGAGGAAACTTGTGCTCTACGCCCGCCTGGCCTTGGTCGTCATGGCTCACATCAGCTGAGCCTCATGAGGTAGCTGCATAGAACTCTCCGCCCCTCAGGAGCCCTCCTGAGGAGGCCGACTCCTTCGGGGGTCTTGGCATTCTCCGCCTCGCGAGGCTTGGCCCCTCGCGAGGGTCTTGTAGTGTTGGTGTTGAAGCTGGGCCATACCAGGTCGTCGATGAAGCCACGTGATGGGCCGCAGGCAGCCAGGGCTGGATACCCCCAAATCCACGACGCCGACAGTAGCCCCCGGGTACAAGGCGCGCACGGACTTGGCTTCCAGGCGAAGACAAAGGGCAAGGTCGGAGCGCCGTGGGCCCTAATCAGCATGCGGCCTTGAAAACACGTGGCGGTTGATGGGACTTGGCTTCCACACACCGCCTTGATATCCGGGAGACCCAGCAGCTGCCCGTTGTCAGTGCAGCTTGCCCTTCGCAAATTACCATGCTCGGCTCTTGTTTCCTCCTTCCCAATCTTGTCGCCGTTGTCCATAGATCCGGCGCCGGCGCCTTGCCCTCCTTTAGTAATCGCCATGGCTCCCAAGCCGAGGAAGAAGAAGGGAAAGCCGGTTACCCCGGCCGGTCCTCCGCCGGCCCTGGAGCCGGCCCTTGAGCAGTCGACGGTGATCAACAAAGAGGGGCTGGACAAGGTTCGCCATGCGCTCGCTGACGATTCCAATGAGGAGGGGTGACGGTTGTCCGCCCGGCATCTTGGCGAACTAGGGAGATGAGCGCCACCGAGATCCCCATCTATCTCCATGCTCTTCTTGTCGGGTTGATTCCTCCTTTCTCCCCTTTCTTCAATGTTGTGATGTCGCATTACCAGATCCATCTACTGCATCTGGATCCTCGCTCTGTCATCCTTCTTGCCGTCTTCGCCTTCCTCTACGAGGCCATGGTGGGCATCACTCCCTCTGTGGCCTTGTTTCGCCACTTCTTCTTGCTTCAGTTGGTTGACGCCCGCCAACGCTCCGGGTGCGTGACCTTCGAAGCCGTGGCTGCAACCGCTGGTTCGGGGATCGACTTCGAGCTCTCGCCTGCCACGAAGGGATTCCGGAAGCAGTGGCTCCTTATGGATGCCCGCGCGTTCAGCCCCCTGCTCTTGATTCCTGAGTTGCCGGCCTCGCCCAGCTCCGGCTGGCGCCATGAGAAGCTCTCCAACCGGCGTCTTGCTTTCATCTGGAAGAGGTTGGCGAGGCTCCAGGAACTAAAGGTGACAATGCCAATGGTGGTGAAGAAATTCGTGATGCGGCACATTGCTCCCCTCTAGCGCCATTCTCGCTCGATGTGGAACTTCACAGGCGCCGGAGATCCGATGAGGCTGCAGAAACCGTCGCTTGCTGTTGATACCTTTGGCATGGTGCTCAAGCTTCTGACCAGCGAGTTCGAGCCTGCTGATCTTTCGGGAGGTGGCTGCCTTCTCTATTTGTGCTTGAACAAGGCGGCCTTCGCAGGGCAGATGCCTTTGTTCGACGAGTGGGGGTTGCTTCCCGAGGGCATTGAGGGGCTCCGCGAGAACCCCGTCTTCGTGGCTCCTCTCATGATCAACCTTGCCGCGTGCGCCCCGAGTGTGGAGGTAGGGGGCGCACACCTCCATCAGCTGTCGAGAGCTCCTATGGAGGCCCGGCCCCGCTAGAGGCTCAGGAGTCTGAGGCTTCTGGGGCCTGGGAAGGAGCTGCCGCAGAACTGGTGCGACCCCAGGCTCCGGAGGCAGGGACTTCTGATGCCTGGGACGGCGGCTCCAGAGTCGCTACTGACGGTGAGGAGCCCACCAATGGCCCCGGAGCCGCGAGTCTGAGGGTCTCACTGGGTGCCCCCGCCCTTGGGACAACCGTTCCAGAGACCACGCCGAGCGCTCCCCCTCCTGAGGATCGCCCGTCGGGGTCTGGCCGGCGCTGTCTGTGCCTCGAGTCGCTCCTGAAGAGGAAGAGATCCCCGTGTCGCAACGACAGCACCCGCCGGCCGCTGAAGCCAAGGAGATATGTGGCTGCCGATGAGTAAGTATCCTTGCTCTTGACCTCTTAGCGCGCCGCATCTTCTCATGGCTGGGGTTTCGCAGGGTCCCGACGAAGGCGAAACCCCGGGAGGCAGGCATCCCCAAGGACTCCAGCTTGACGCATGCGCGCAGCCCCCAGCGCCCTGATCCTGCACAGGATGTGGGACCAGCTCCAGTTAACACAATGTTGCGTGGGTGCCCCAGAGCCGGGCCCCATGCTCCCTCTCCCCGCGACTCTGCCCGCGAGACGAGGGGTGCACCAGTGATCCTTCCTCTTGTCATTGCCGGCAGGGGGCGCCCCCTATACGGCCTTTGTCTTCAAGCAATGGGGCTGCACCTACCAGCCCCCGGCCGGCGACTGGCGGAGCACCCAGCACCTCCTGAGTGGCCTCCGGGGCCGGTGAAGGTCTTGGTGATGAGCTCGCACTTGCTTGCGGGCGCAGGGCGGTGCACTTCGGCTTCTTCGGTGAAGCGATGCGTGCGATGGTCCATCTTGGTGGGGAGCTTGCCAACATTGACACCAGGCTTGAGGCAGAGAACCGCCGCCTGGAGGGTGAGTGGCAGCGGTTGAAGGTCGCCATCAACCTTGGGAAGCTTCAGCATGACGAAGCTGAAGCACGCGTGGAGGCCTCGCTCGCAGCTTCTCACGAAGCTTGCGCCCGTGCCATGGAAGAGGCCGAGGCAGCCAATCGCTGCCACGAGGCGGCTGAGGAGTGGGAACGAGACCTTCTGCCTTCAAATGCGGCCTTGCAGCGCAAAGTCGAGGAGCATCACGCCCTGCTAGCCTCCTCACCAGGCGAGGTGGCCCTTGCCGAGGCGGAGCTCCTAAGGCGCCATGAAGACTTGACGCTGGAGGTGGTGGAACATAGCTTGGCGCTGGAGATGCTAGAGGTGAGGGAGCGGCAGGCCACTACGGCTGAGGACGCCCTCGCCGCCCGAGAAGCTCAGGTCCAGCTGCAGGTGGAGGCAAGGGTGACAAAGGCACGTGCTGAGTTGACAGGGGGGCACCACCTGGACCTGGAGCTGCTCAAGGCCGAGCTTGAGGGCCGGACCTCCGCCCTGAAGACTGAGCTACAGGCCGTGGAGCAGCGTGAGAGCGCTGCCCGAGGAGCCCTGGCTTCCTTCGAATCTGCCCTGAATTCTACCCTTGCCGAGATATCCTCTCTTCGAAAACAAGTCGAGGACGCCGCCTCCCTCCTGAAGAAGTCTTCGAGTAAAAAGTGTTGCCGCCTGACATTGGCACGCGAGCACGGCTCCATGCTCCAAGGCCTGCGCGTCAGAGCCAACAATGCCTTGGGTGCCATTTGTGACGAGAGCGCTCCTCACCCGCACGAGAATGACTATGCCAACCATCTCCGCTTCTTTACTGATATCATAACCCGCCTGGAAGATCAGGCCGCAAAAGCTCGCTAGCTTGTTGAGGGGAGGAGCCGGGGCCTCCTCGGGCACGCGCTCTCGCGCATCTTCAGCAACCTCTTGAACCTTGACTCCCACTTTAATTTCGGCACTGTGCTATCCCCCGTGCCTGTGACCACCCAAGACAAGCTTGCCAAGTGGGTGGATGGCCATGTGGACGCCCTGGTGAAGGAGCTGACTCCTGAGGACGACACAGCTATGCTCGCGGTTGAAGAAGCCAGCGCGAGTGATGATGACGAGGAGGATGGCAGCTATGGCTCAAGCAGCACGAATGGGGGCGACGAAGAAGGTGCATCCGGCTAGGCATGTGTTTCCTTTGCTTTAACCTGTATGATGAAAACTTGAACGCATTCTTGTGAGAGCATTTTGAAAAGAGGGTGCCCCTTATGATGTGTGAGATTGCTAAATGCCTTTGAAGTAACACCCGGAGCGGGGGCCCGCAGGGCTGCGGGTCGTTGAGCAAGGTAGTTGTTTATGAATTATTTTGGGTTCCCGGGGTCTTGAGTGGGGCCTGGCGTCGCGGCCAAGTCCCTTCTCCAGAGGCGAGCCTGCCGCGGGCTCGCGAGGTTCTGTGCCTCTCGAGGGGCCTGCTGGCCTGCCATGGAGTGCGTCGTGAGGAGCCAACTGCCAGACCATGGCGAGGTGGGCGCACAGGGCGGCCGCACCCTTGAGCCCTCTGGGTGAGCGATCGGTACCAGCGCATACACCGTACCCAGCCCCTGCTGCGAGGCGCTTAAGGGCAGGGTAAAGGTCAAGAGCTTCTAAAAAGAACGCAAGAACTGAAAGCAAAAGAGTGACACGAAACGAGAAAATTCCACCCATTTTTATAAACGCACGAAAGACAGACTGCTGCAAAAAGTCGGCGTGCAAATACAAAAAGGAGGCAAAAAGCAGACGACTGCGTCCGGCACCTAGCTAGTCTTCAGTCTTCAGTCTTCGGTCTTCTCACCAGTGCGGAGCAAAGTGCTTCCACTGGATGGGCATAGTTATTGGGGACAGTGTCAACGGCCAGCGTGGAGCATGGTTCCTCCACTAGGACGTGGGTGGGAGCCCCCGTGAGGCCCCAGGGCGGCACTCAGGAGACTCCGGGGTGTGTACAGCCCCACTCATTATTACGTGAGAGTGTCACGAGCGGAGACCTTCACAGGCCGGAGCCTTACTTCATGTCGCCCGACAAGGACCCCGCCATGCGCCACCCCTGACCACCGTTGGGGAGATTGGAAACTAGGACAAGACCAAGGGGCCAAGGGGACGCTGGCGGCGTCCTCAGCGACCGTAGGCCGCCCACCGAGGAGAAGGACTCGCCAGCGCCTTCCTCATTAGGGAACCTACCTCCAAGCAGGACCCTGCTCCGGGCAGCGCGAGAAAGGCCCTGCCGCTGGGCTTCCCCCATGCTGCTCCCAATGTCCTTCGCGCTCCTGAGGGGGGTCCACCGTCCTGAGGGGTCCTAGCAGTTGTTGCGTCCTGGTTCACCTGCGATCCATGGTCAGTGTTATCGTGCTCCTGCGGTGTTAGCTATACCCAAAGGCTGCCGCTGTTGGAGACGTCGGCAGGGCTTGGTGGTGGTTCAAATTGGAGCTCGGCCTCGTGTATGTCCAGAGCCCAACCTGGCATGGAGGATTGGCTGGGCCCCTCTCCCAGCGTGTGCCTTGGATCAATCACAATGGGGACGTAGGCTTCCGGGCTGTTTGCTACAGAGGCGCCGCCTGGCCACCTAACGTTCTTGCTTTCTTCTGCCATCCTTTGGTCCTGTTGGCCAGGGGCCGGCGCTCTAGCGTGGCCCCTGGTGGTCTCATCTGAAGCAGCCCCGCGCCAAGGAGGCATGTTCGAGGATGGCGCGGGCTGCTCCACGAGGCTGGTCGGTGTCGAGAGGCTCTCCATGGCCCCTGGGAGGGGGCGCGCGGTTGTGTCGGGGATGAGCGCGCACCCCCACCATCGCATGCGACGTGTGGAGGGTGCAGAACGGCGGCACCCCCTGCATGCTGCATCCAGCAACTCGGCGACCCACTCCAGCAGGGCATTGCGGCCGCTCTCAAGCATCCTGCACTGCAAGAGCTCTCGGGCCACGATGACCGTTGCCCGCATGTTTGCTTGTTCCCTACGCGAGTGCAGAGAGGTTGCTGCAGCGTAGTTCGCAGTTCACGATGCTACGGCGCAGCGCCAGTGGAGAAGGTTGCGACCCCCCCCCTGCGGCCGGTCACCCCTGGCGGAACGCGGGCCGTGAACAGGGCCAAGTGGAGGTCTTCTTCGCCGGTGGGTGCTGCCGAGGAGGTCTGGACGACCTAGTGCTCGATGTGTGCCCTCGGGGTGCCAGCCATTGTGTCAGTGGAGCAGCGGAGGACTGGTCGACGGAAGAGAAGATGCGACGCACCCCTACCTGGCGCGCCAAATGTCGGTGAAAGCACAAGTGCTCCCTGGGTGATTTTCGTAATTAATGACAACATATCTCTTGTTGGACTAACACTTTTACCTAGTATGTTTCAGACAAGTTCAACAATGGAGTGGCATGGACTAGAGGATGTGGAACCCCTTCAACATGCTAAGGACAAAGGATTGGCACAGGCTCCAAGATCAAGACTCTACATTTTCTATTTTAGTTATCCAAGATCACATTGAGTCTATAGGAAAAGCCAATACTATCAAGAGGGGATGAGGTGTTGCTTAATGGCTTGCTTGCTCAAAGTGCTTAGTGATATGCTCCAAAGCCCTCAACTACTTTCCCACATCCACATATGTCCTAAACCAAAAAACCTAAACTTGGCCCCACCGATTCTTTCCATCTGGCGCCACCGAGTTCAGATGTCTTAGCCACTGCCACAAACCCTAGGCAAATCGGTCTCACCGATAGGGATCTCGGTCTCACCAAGATGGGATTGTAATCTCTCTATGTATGTCCATTACCAAAATCAGTCTCACCGAGTTTGAGTAATCGGTACTACCGAGATTACAATGCAAACTCTCTGGTTAACTTATTACCAAAATCGGTCCTACCGAGTTTGTGTAATCGGTCTCACCGAGTTTGCCTGACATACTCTTTGGTTAGCTTATTACCAAAATCGGTCCCATCGAGTTTGTGTAATCGGTCTCACCGAGATTACGTTGAGCCCTAACCCTAACCATATCGGTCCTACCGAGTTGCATGTCGGTCCCACCAATAATCCTAACGGTCACATTATTTACTAAATCGGTCCGACCGAGTTCCACGATTCGGTCCCACCGAGTTTGGCAAGTTGTGTGTAACGGTTAGATTTTGTGTGGAGGCTATATATACCCCTCCACCCACTCTTCATTCGTGGAGAGAGCCATCAGAACGTGCCTACACTTCCAGCATACATTTTCTGATAGAGAACCACCTACTCATGTGTTGAGGCCAAGATATTCCATTCCTACCATATGAATCTTGATCTCAAGCCTTCCCCAAGTTGCTTTCCACTCAAATCTTCTTTCCACCAAATCCAAATCCTGTGAGAGAGAGTTGAGTGTTGGGGAGACTATCATTTGAAGCACAAGAGCAAGGAGTTCATCATCAACACACCATTTGTTACTTCTTGGAGAGTGGTGTCTCCTAGATTGGCTAGGTGTCACTTGGGAGCCTCCGACAAGATTGTGGAGTTCAACCAAGGAGTTTGTAAGGGCAAGGAGATCACCTACTTCATGAAGATCTACCGCTAGTGAGGCAAATCCTTCGTGGGCGACGGACATGGTGGGATAGACAAGGTTGCTTCTTCGTGGACCCTTCATGGGTGGAGCCCTCCGTGGACTCGCACAACTGTTACCCTTCGTGGGTTGAAGTCTCCATCAACGTGGATGTACGCTAGCACCACCTATCGGAACCACGACAAAAACATCCGTGTCTCCAATTGCGTTTGAATTCTCCAATCCCTTCCCTTTACATTCTTGCAAGTTGCACGCTTTACTTTCCACTGCTCATTGATATGTCCATTTTGCATCATGCTTTTATATCAATATTAATTGCATTATCGGCTATTATTACACATTATATCTCAATACTTATGGCTATTCTCTCTTGTTTTACAAGGTTTACCGTGAAGAGGGGGAATGCCGGCAGCTGGAAGTCTGGCTGGAAAAGGAGCATTGGAAACCTATTCTGCACAGCTCCAAAAGTCCTGAAACTCCACGAAACAACTTTTTGGATTTAATAAGAATTTTTGAGCAAAAGAAATAGGCCAGGGGGCCCACACCCTGTCCAGGAGACAGGGGGACCCCCTATAGGGCGCGCTCCCTATCTCCTGGGCCCCCTGGTGGTCCTCCGGCGTCTATCTTCTGCTATATCATCACTTTTACCCTGGAAAAAATTGGGGGCAAGCTTACAGGAGGAAACTCCGCCGCCACGAGGCGGAACCTTCGCGGAATCAATCTAGGGCTCTGGAAGAGCTGTTCTGCCGAGGACACTTCCCTCCGGGAGGGGGAAATCATCACCAACGTCATCACCAACGATCCTCTCATCGGGAGGGGGTCAATCTCCATCAACATCTTCACCAGCACCATCTCCTCTCAAAACCCTAGTTCATCTCTTGTATCCAATCTTGTATCAAAACCACAAATTGGTAGCTGTGGGTTGCTAGTAGTGTTGATTACTCCTTGTAGTTGATGCTAATTGGTTTACTTGGTGGAAGATCATATGTTCAGATCCTTTATGCATATTATTACTCCTCTGATTATGAACATGAATATGCTTTGTGAGTAGTTACGTTTGTTCCTGAGGACATGGGTGAAGTCCTGCTATTAGTAGTCATGTGAATTTGGTATTCGTTCGATATTTTGATGAGATGTATGTTGTCTTTTCCTCTAGTGGTGTTATGTGAACGTCGACTACATGACACTTCACCATTATTTGGGCCTAGAGGAAGGCATGGGGAAGTAATAAGTAGATGATGGGTTGCTAGAGTGACAGAAGCTTAAACCCTAGTTTATGCGTTGCTTCGTTAGGGGCTTATATGGATCCATATTTTTAATGTTGTGGTTAGGTTTACCTTAATACTTCTTTTGTAGTTGTGGATGTTTGCAATAGGGGTTAATCATAAGTGGGATGCTTGTCCCAAGTTAGGGTAGTACCCAAGTACCAGTCCACCCACATATCAAATTAGCAAAGTACCGAACGTGAATCATATGAACATGATGAAAACTAGCTTGACGATAATTCCCAATATGTCCTCGGGAGCTCTTTTATAATTATTAGAAATTGTCTAGGCTTATCCTTTGCTACTTAAAGGATTGGGCCACCTTGCTGCACTTTGTTTACTTCATTTACTTGTTTCTCGTTACTATTTATCTTATCACAAAACTATCTATTACCTACAATTTCAGTGGTTACAGAGAAAACCTTACTAAAATCGCTTATCATTTCCTTCAGCTCCTCATTGGGTTTGACACTCTTACTTATTGAAAGGACTATGATAGATCCCCTACACTTGTGGGTCATCAAGACTCTTTTCTGGCACCATTGCCGGGGAGTGTAGCGCTTTTTGTAAGTGGAACTTGGTAAGGAAACATTTATATAGTGTGCTGAAATTTTCTGTTACTTGTCACTATGGAAACTAATCCTTTGAGGGGCTTGTTGGGGGTATCTTCACCCCAACCAGAAGAGCAAAGAGTTGCTCCTCAACCTACTGAACTTTATGAAAATATTTACTTTGAGATTCCTTCGGGTATGATAGAGAAACTGCTAGCTAATCCATTTGCAGGAGATGGAACATTGCATCCCGATTTACACCTTATCTTTGTGGATGAAGTTTGTGGATTATTTAAGCTTGCAGGTATTCCCGATGATGTTGTCAAAAGGAAGGTCTTCCCTTTATCTTTGAAGGGAGATGCATTGACATGGTATAGGCTATGTGATGATACGAGATCTTGGAATTATAAGCGATTGAAGTTGGAATTTCACCAGAAGTTCTATCCTATGCATCTTGTTCATCGTGATCGTAATTACATATATAATTTCTGGCCTCGCGAAGGAGAAAGCATCGCTCAAGCTTGGGGGAGGCTTAAGTCAATGTTATATTCATGCCCCAATCATGAGCTCTCTCGGGAAATGATTATTCAGAATTTTTATGCTCGGCTTTCTCTTGATAATCGCAACCTGCTCGATACTTCCTGTGCTGGTTCTTATATGCTGAAGACTATTGATTTCAAATGGGACTTATTGGAAAGAATTAAACGCAACTCTGAAGATTGGGGTTCCGACGATGGTAAGGAGTCAGGTATGACACCTAAGTTCGATTGTGTTAAATCTTTTATGGATACCGATGCTTTTCGTGGATTTAGCGCTAAGTATGGACTTGACTCTGAGATAGTAGCTACTTTTTGTGAATCTTTTGCTACTCACGTTGATCTCCCTAAAGAGAAGTGGTTTAAATATAATCCTCCTGTTGAAGTGAAATTAGTTGCACCTATTACAGTCGAAGAAAAGACTATTACCTATAGTGATCCTATTGTTCCTACTGCTTATGTTGAAAAACCTCCTTTTCCTGTTAGGATAAAAGATCATGCTAAAGCTTCGACTGTTGTTCGTAAGAGTAATACTAGGACTTATACACCTCCTGAGCAAATTAATGTTGAACCTAGTATTGCTATGGTTAAAGATCTCTTGGATGAGGACTTAGATGGGCATGTTATTTCTTTCTTGGGTGAGACTGCTAATATTGCTAGACCTGATACTAAGACACGTAGACCTGTCGTAGGCATGCCTGTTATTTCTGTTAAAATAGGAGATCATTGTTATCATGGCTTATGTGATATGGGTGCTAGTGCTAGTGCGATACCTTATGATCTTTATAAAGAAATTATGCACGACATTGCACCCGTTGAATTAGAAGACATTGATGTTACTATTAAGCTTGCTAATAGGGATACCATTAAACCTATTGGGATTGTTAGAGATGTTGAAGTTTTGTGTGGGAAGGTTAAATACCCTGCTGATTTTCTTGTTCTTGGTTCCCCACAAGATGATTTTTGTCCCATTATTTTTGGTAGACCCTTCTTGAATACTGCTAGTGCTAAGATTAATTGTGAAAAGAATATTGTCACTGTTGGCATAGATGGTATGTCTCATGAGTTTAATTTTGCTAAGTTTAGTAGACAACCTCGTGAAAGGGAACCACCTAGTAAGGATGAGATTATTGGTCTTGCTTCCATTGTTGTTCCTCCAACTGATCCGTTAGAACAATATTTGCTAGACCATGAAAACGATATGTTTATGAAGGAAAGGGAAGAAATAGATGAAGTGTTCCTTAAACAGGAACCTATGCTGAAACATAACCTTCCCGTTGAAATTCTTGGGGATCCCCCTCCACCCAAGGGTGATCCCGTGTTTGAACTCAAACCATTACCTGATAATCTTAAGTATGCTTATCTTGATGAAAAAGAAATATATCCTGTTATTATTAGTGCTAACCTTTCAGAGAAAGAAGAAGAAAGATTATTGAAAACTCTGAAGAAGCACCGAGCAGCTATTGGATATACTCTGGATGATCTTAAGGGCATTAGTCCCACATTATGTCAACACAAAATTTCAGTGGAGAAAGATGCCAAACCAGTTAGAGATCCTCAAAGACGATTAAATCCCAAGATGAAGGAAGTGGTAAGAAAGGAGATACTAAAGCTCCTTGAGGCAGGTATTATTTATCCCGTTGCTGATAGTGAATGGGTAAGCCCTGTCCATTGTGTCCCTAAAAAGGGAGGTATTACCGTTGTTCCTAATGATAAAGATGAATTGATCCCGCAAAGAATTATTACAGGTTATAGGATGGTAATTGACTTCCGTAAGTTAAATAAAGCTACTAAGAAAGATCATTACCATTTACCTTTTATTGATCAAATGCTAGAAAGGCTATCCAAACACACACATTTTTGCTTTCTAGATGGTTATTCTGGTTTCTCTCAGATACCTGTGTCAGCGAAGGATCAATCTAAAACTACTTTTACTTGCCCTTTTGGTACTTTTGCTTATAGACGTATGCCTTTTGGTTTATGTAATGCACCTGCTACCTTTCAAAGATGCATGATGGCTATATTCTCTGATTTTTGTGAAAAGATTTGTGAGGTATTCATGGATGACTTCTCAGTCTATGGATCCTCTTTTGATGATTGTTTGAGCAACCTTGATCGAGTTTTGCAGAGATGCGAAGACACTAGTCTCGTCCTGAATTGGGAAAAGTGTCACTTTATGGTTAATGAAGGCATTGTCTTGGGGCACAAGATCTCCGAGAGAGGTATTGAAGTTGATAAAGCCAAAGTTGATGCTATTGAAAAGATGCCATGTCCCAAGGACATAAAAGGTATAAGAAGTTTCCTTGGTCACGCCGGTTTTTATAGGAGGTTCATTAAGGACTTTTCTAAAATCTCTAGGCCTCTGACTAATTTATTGCAAAAAGATATTCCTTTTGTCTTTGATGATGATTGTGTAGAAGCATTTGAAGTACTTAAGAAAGCTTTGATCACTGCACCTATTGTTCAGCCACCTGATTGGAATTTACCTTTTGAAATTATGTGCGATGCTAGTGATTATGCTGTAGGTGCTGTTTTAGGGCAAAGAGTCGATAAGAAATTGAATGTTATCCAGTATGCTAGTAAGACTCTTGATACTGCCCAGAGAAATTATGCTACTACTGAAAAAGAGTTCTTAGCAGTTGTGTTTGCATGTGATAAGTTTAGACCTTATATTGTTGATTCCAAAGTTACTATTCACACTGATCATGCTGCTATTAAATATCTTATGGAAAAGAAAGATGCTAAGCCTAGACTCATTAGATGGGTTCTCTTGCTCCAAGAATTTGACTTGCATATTATTGATAGAAAGGGAGCTGAGAACCCCGTTGCAGATAACTTGTCTAGGTTAGAGAATGTTCTTGATGACCCACTGCCTATTAATGATAGCTTTCCTGATGAACAATTAGCGGTCGTCAATGCTTCTCGTACTGCTCCTTGGTATGCTGATTATGCTAATTACATTGTTGCTAAATATATACCGCCTAGTTTCACATACCAGCAAAAGAAAAAGTTCTTTTATGATTTAAGACATTACTTCTGGGATGATCCACACCTTTATAAAGAAGGAGTAGATGGTGTTATTAGACGTTGTGTGCCTGAGCATGAACAGGAACAGATTCTACGTAAGTGTCACTCTGAATCTTATGGAGGACACCACGCTGGAGATAGAACTGCACACAAGGTACTACAATCTGGTTTTTATTGGCCTACTCTCTTCAAAGATGCTCGTAAGTTTGTCTTATCTTGTGATGAATGTCAAAGAATAGGTAACATTAGTAGACGTCAAGAAATGCCTATGAATTATTCTCTTGTTATTGAACCGTTTGATGTTTGGGGCTTTGATTATATGGGACCTTTTCCTGCCTCTAATGGTTATACACATATTTTAGTTGCTGTTGATTACGTTACTAAGTGGGTAGAAGCTATTCCAACTAGTAGTGCTGATCATAACACTTCTATTAAAATGCTTAAAGAAGTTATTTTTCCGAGGTTTGGAGTCCCTAGATATCTTATGACTGATGGTGGTTCACATTTTATTCATGGTGCTTTCCGTAAGATGCTTGCTAAGTATGATGTCAATCATAGAATAGCATCTCCTTATCATCCGCAGTCTAGTGGTCAAGTAGAGTTGAGCAATAGAGAGCTCAAATTAATTTTGCAAAAGACTGTGAATAGATCTAGAAAGAATTGGTCCAAAAAACTTGATGATGCATTATGGGCCTATAGAACTGCATACAAAAATCCTATGGGTATGTCTCCTTATAAGATGGTTTATGGAAAAGCGTGTCATTTACCTCTTGAACTTGAACATAAAGCATATTGGGCTATTAAAGAGCTCAATTATGACTTCAAACTTCCCGGTGAGAAGAGGTTGTTTGATATTAGCTCACTTGATGAATGGAGAACCCAAGCCTATGAGAATGCCAAGATTTTCAAAGAAAAAGTCAAACGCTGGCATGATAAGAGGATACAAAAGCGTGGGTTTAACATAGGAGATTATGTGCTATCATTCAACTATCGTTTAAGATTTTTTGCAGGAAAACTTCTCTCAAAATGGGAAGGTCCCTATGTTATCGAGGAGGCCTATCGTTCTGGTGCTATAAAAATCAACAACTTCGAAGGCACAAATCCGAGGGTGGTAAACGGTCAAAGAATTAAACATTATATTTTAGGTAATCCTATCAATGTTGAAACTAATATTATTGAAACCGTAACCCGTCAGGAATACATAAGGGACACTTTCCAGAATGTTCCAGACTCCGAAAAGGTATAGGTATGTGGTACGGTAAGTAAACCGACTCCAAAACAACTCTAATGGCAATTTGTATCAGTTTTAGATTATTTAAGAATTTTAGGAAGAAAGAAGTAGTCCGAAAGGGACATGAGGCCCCCACGAGAGTGGAGGGCGCGCCCCCCTGTCTCGTGGGCACCTCGTGTGCCTCCCGGACTCTGTTTTCTTGCACGTTATGTATTTTGGTCGGTAAAAATTCATTATATATACTCCCGAATGTTTTGACCAACGTATCACGCAAATATCCTCTGTTTTCGTTTCGAGCTATTCCTGTTGCAGAATTGGAGCAAGATGTTGTCCCAAGATTCGGAGGGAGAGAGCTATATGGCTGACTATATCACAAACCCAAAAGTATATGGGGATGTGGAACATTGTGGCTGGACTAGGGAGGAAGAAGAAGATTATGATCCAAAGGGGAAGGAGGAGACAAGCTCTGATGAAGAGGACGATCCACTACCTCAACCTGGCGATATGCATGTGGAGTTCAAGAAGTCAAGCCTCCCTAAGGTCCAATCTATCCCACCGCGTTTTTTTTGCAGGACAGCAAGGCGGTACTATGCAAAAATATAATGAAACTTGAGCTCGAGAATGAGGATCTGAGGGAGGAAAATTTTAGCCTCAGACGCAAGCTAGAGAAGAAAAATGCAACAAATCCATCATCACCACCTCCGAGGACATAATCACTTGGGTATGGGCACTCTCCTTGGCAACCGCCAAGCTTGGGGGAGGTGCCCCGGTATTGTATCACCATCACACTCCTATCTTTACCACTTTATTTAGTTCGATCCTTTTAGTAGTGTCTTGATCTAGTAGTTTCAAGTTTTGATATCAAGTAGTTTCGAGTTTTGCTTTGTGATCTCTTTATGTAATCAAGTCCGTGTGCTATCTATAATAAAGATTATTTTTGAGTCAAGGGCTTTGCTGGGTTGCTATGATCTTGAGAAAGTAGACAGAATAAAAGAGTTCATATTGATCTTATGGATAGTGATAACTTCACACATAGAAAGTATGAGGCATAAAAATTGTTGAGAGTTGATGAATGTAGTCTTGGTCATAGTTGCAATTAATAGGAATTGATAAGGAAAGAGGGGTTCACATATAAATATATTATTTTGGACATCTTTTATGATTGTGAAGCACTCATTAAGTATGACATGCTAAAAGAGTTGATGTTGGACAAGGAAGACAATGTAATGGTTTATGTTTTCCGACATCTCAGTTAAAGTATATTGTCATTGACCTTCCAAACATGTTGAGCTTGCCTTTCCCCCTCATTCTAGCCAAACTCCTTGCACCAAGTAGAGATACTACTTGTGCTTCCAAATATCCTTAAACCCAGTTTTTCCATGAGAGTCCACCATACCTACCTATGGATTGAGTAAGATCCTTCAAGTAAGTTGTCATCGGTGCAAGCAATAAAAATTGCTCTCTAAATATGTATGACTTATTAGTGCAGAGAAAATAAGCTTTGTACGAACTTGTTGTGGAAGTAATAAAAGCGACGGACTGCATAATAAAGGTCCACATACAAGGGGCAATATAAAGTGACGTTCTTTTGCATTAAGATTTTATGCATCAACCCTAAACGCGCATGACAACCTCTGCTTCCCTCTGCGAAGGGCCTATCTTTTACTTTATGTTTTTACTTTATGCTTGAGTCAAGGTGATCCTCACCTTTCCCTTTTTCATTTTATCCTTTGGCAAGCTCCTCGTGTTTGAAAGATCATGATATATATATCCAATTGGATGTAAGTTAGCATGGGCTATTATTGTTGACATCACCTAAAGGTGAATACGTTGGGAGGCAACACAATAAGCCCCTATCTTTCTCAGTGTCCGGCTGAAACTCTATAACCACAAGTATTGCGTGAGTGTTAGCAATTGTAGGAGACTACGAGATAGTTGAGTATGTGAGCTTGCTGAAAAGCTCTATTATTGACTCTTTCTGATGTTACGATAAATTGCAATTGCTTCAATGACTGAGATTATAGTTTGTTAGTTCCCAATGAAGTTTTTGAACCATACTTGACATTGTGAATTGCTTGTTACTTGAGCATAGGAAATCATATGACAAAATCTATATATGTTGCTGTTATTAGAATGATCATGATGCCCTCATGTCCGTATTTTATTTTTATCGACACCTCTATCTCTAAACATGTGGACATATTTTTCGATTTCGGCTTCCGCTTGAGGACAAGCGAGGTCTAAGCTTGGGGGAGTTGATACGTCCATTTTCCATCATGCTTTTATATCAATATTTATTGCATTATGGGCTGTTATTACACATTATATCTCAATAGTTATGGCTATTCTCTCTTATTTTACAAGGTTTACCATGAAGAGGGGGAATGCCGGCAGCTGGAATTCTGGCTGGAAAAGGAGCAAACGTTGGAAACCTATTCTGCACAGCTCCAAAAGTCCTGAAACTCCACGAAACAACTTTTTGGATTTAATAAGAATTTCTGAGCGAAAGAAATAGGCCAGGGGGCCCACACCCTGTCCAGGAGACAGGGGTGCACCCCACCTATAGGGCGTGCCCCCTATCTCCTCGGCCCCCTGGTGGGCCTCCGGCGTCCATCTTCTGCTATATCATCACTTTTACCCTGGAAAAAATCGTGGGCAAGCTTACGGGACGAAACTCCGCCGCCACGAGGCGGAACCTTGGCGGAATCAATCTAGGGCTCTGGCAGAGCTGTTCTGCCGGGGACACTTCCCTCCGGGAGGGGGAAATCATCACCAACGTCATCACCAACGATCCTCTCATCGGGAGGGGGTCAATCTCCATCAACATCTTCACCAGCACCATCTCCTCTCAAAACCCTAGTTCATCTCTTGTATCCAATCTTGTATCAAAACCACAAATTGGTACCTGTGGGTTGCTAGTAGTGTTGATTACTCCTTGTAGTTGATGCTAATTGGTTTACTTGGTGGAAGATCATATGTTCAGATCCTTTATGCATATTATTACTCCTCTGATTATGAACATGAATATGCTTTGTGAGTAGTTACGTTTGTTCCTGAGGACATGGGTGAAGTCTTGCTATTAGTAGTCATGTGAATTTGGTATTCGTTCGATATTTTGATGAGATGTATGTTGTCTTTTCCTCTAGTGGTGTTATGTGAACGTCGACTACATGACACTTCACCATTATTTGGGCCTAGAGGAAGGCATGGGGAAGTAATAAGTAGATGATGGGTTGCTAGAGTGACAGAAGCTTAAACCCTAGTTTATGCGTTGCTTCGTTAGGGGCTTATATGGATCCATATGTTTAATGTTGTGGTTAGGTTTACCTTAATACTTCTTTTGTAGTTGCTAATGCTTGCAATAGGGGTTAATCATAAGTGGGATGCTTGTCCAAGTTAGGGAAGTACCCAAGTACCGGTCCACCCAGATATCAAAATATCAAAGTACCGAACGCGAATCATATGAACGTGATGAAAACTAGCTTGACGATAATTCCCAATGTGTCCTCGGGAGCTCTTTTATCATTATTAGAAATTGTCCAGGCTTATACTTTGCTACTTAAAGGATTGGGCCACCTTGCTGCACTTTGTTTACTTTATTTACTTGTTGCTCGTTACTATTTATCTTATCACAAAACTATCTATTACCTACAATTTCAGTGCTTGCAGAGAAAACCTTACTGAAAACTGATTATCATTTCCTTCTGCTCCTCGTTGGGTTCGACACTCTTACTTATCGAAAGGACTACGATAGATCCCCTACACTTGTGGGTTATCACTGATATACTCTTTGCATGCTTGCTTGATATGTATCGTGAGTGTTAAACTTGTGCCTGAACTCCACTTAAAGAAGTTAAAAACTGCAACTTTTGGTACTTAGTGTCTAATCCCCCCCTCTAGACACCTCTTCTCGATCCTTTCAGTTGGTATCAGAGCTTTGGTCTCCATTTCTTTGTTTTAAACACCATTGGAGGAAGATGGATGAGTCTACTATTGGGAGTCTTAGATATAGAGTACCTATACTTGATGGAGAGTACTTTCATGAGTGGAAAAATGAGATGCTTGTGATTTTCAATGAATATCATTTGAACAAGTACATTGCTAGCCCTTGTGCACCTCATGTTGATCCTATGCATCCTACTCTTGATGAGTCAATTGACATGATTCGCAATCTTAGAACTGTTGAACTTATCACTAGAGGCTTGCCTAGAAACTTGATTGGATGTTTGCCTACTCTTAAGTGTGCCTACACTATATGGAAATTTCTTGAGGAACATTTTGCAAATTATTCCTTGAAAAATCTTGATGAAACTCTCCATCAATCTATTGCCTTGAGTAAAATGAATTCTAGTGATCCTATATTGGGTGATTGTCTATTTGAGCTTACAAACCTTATGTGTGCCAAAGGAGATGTTGGAATTATTAGTGATATTATTTCCAAAGCTATTAAAATTCATAAACAAGATCACTGTCAAACTCACTCTAACGAATCACCCTCTCTAGGATTTGATCCACCACATGACGATGTTGAACATGGATACTATGATGAGGATGATGATAGTGACTTCGATCTTGATGATGCAATGAGACACTTAGGTCCTATGGCAAATCTTCAGGGATATATGGCGGGAGGAAAGGAATGGGTTCTTGATAGTGGATGTACCAATCACATGACCGGAGATAAAGACATGTTTCGTGAGCTTGCTGAAAATGATGGTCCTTGAAAGTATGTCACTTTAGGTGACAACTCAAAGGGTAAGGTGTTTGGCCTCGGTAAGGTGGCCATATCACATGATAGCTCCATACAAAATGTCATGCTCGTTGAATCTCTTGGCTACAACTTACTTTCAGTATGTAGACTTGCTGATTTCGGTTTTAATGTCCTATTCACTGAAGTAGATTGCCAAGTGTTTCATAGACATAATCATAAAATGGTCTTTATCGGTGTACGTAGAGGTGATCTATACATGTTGATTTCACTAAAAAGGCTCAACCTAGAACTTGCTTTATAGCTAAATCCTCTAAAGGTTGGTTATGGCATAGACGATTAGCTCATGTTGGTATGCGAAACCTTAACAAGCTTATTAAAGGAAATCACATCCTTGGAGTTAACGATGTCACATTTGATAAGGATAGACTTTGCAGCGCTTGTCAAGCAGGTAAACAGGTTGGATGAAGGCATCCCGTGAAGAACATCATGACCACAAGGAGGCCACTCGAGCTACTTCACATGGATCTTTTTGGTCCCAACGCTTACAAAAGTCTCGGTGGAAATTCTTTTGGTCTAGTTATAGTTGATGATTTTTCAAGATTTACGTGGGTGTTCTTTCTCGATTATAAATCACAGGTCCAAAAGATCTTCAAAAACTTCGCTAGAAAGGTCCAAAATCAATTTGAAGTGAAGATCAAGAAGGTTCGCAGCGACAACGGAGCGGAGTTCAAGAATGCAAATGTGGACACCTTTGTTGACGAAGAAGGGATTTCACATAAGTTCTCGGCTATGTACACACCTCAACAAAATGGAGTTATTGAGAGGAAGAACCGGACGCTCATCGAAATGGAAAGAACGATGCTTGATGAGTACAAGATGCCGAAGCACTTTTGGGCGGAAGCGGTTGAGACAGCTTGTCATGCAACAAATCGCTTGTATCTTCACCAGTAACAAACCCCGAGTTGGATACTTTTGAGTATTCGGCTCAAAGTGCTACATTCTTGATAAGCATCGTCGTTCTAAATTTGCTCCTAAGTCTCATGAAGGTTTCCTACTTGGTTATGGCTCAAACTGTCACACATACCGTGTCTACAACAATTTCACCCGAAAGTTTGAAGAAATGGTAGATGTGAAGTTTGATGAATCTAACGGCTCGCAAGTAGAGCAATTGCCAACGGTAGAGATAAAGATCCCTCGGAGGCAATTCAAGACTTGTCTATTGGCAAGATTCGTCCAACGGAGGTGAAGGAGAGTACCTCGTCCGTCCAAGTGGAAGCTTCTACCTCATGACAAGGTGAACCAAGAGTTGATATGGAAGCATCCACAAGTGGGACACACAAAGATGAAGAAAACGAGGAAGTGCACCAAGACGAACGTCAACAACCTCCTTCTCCACCACGACAAGAGAACGACAACGTCAACAATGAAGAAGGCCAAGAAGAAGAACAAGATGAAGAAGATGTTCAACCAAGACCCAAGCAAAAGCTCTCACAAGTTCGAGCAAGAATTGCTAAAGACCATCCCGTCGAGCAAATCTACGAAGATATCCAAACCGGGAGAATCACTCGCTCTAAAACTCGTTTAGCTAACTTTTGTGAACACTATTCATTCATCTCTAGCATTGAACCTATGAAGGTTGAAGAAGCATTGGAAGATCCGGATTGGACAAATTCCATGCATGAAGAGCTACACAACTTTGAGAGAAATCAAGTTTGGACATTGGTTTAGAAGCCCAACAACAACCACAAGATCATCGGTACCAAATGGGTGTTTCGCAACAAGCAAGATGAAGATGGACAAGTAGTTCTCAACAAAGCATGTCTCGTCGCCCAAGGCTACACACAAGTCGAAGTGAAAAGTTTGGAAAGCTAATGTCGGAGAAGTTTGAGATGTCTATGATGAGTGAACTCAAATTCTTTCTTGGTTTGCAAATCAAGCAAACTAAGGAAGGTAACTTTGTCTCTCAAATGAAGTACACCAAGGGCTTGTTCAAGAAGTTCAATATGCAAGAATGCAAAGGTATGACTACACCCATGCCTACTAGTGGACATCTTAATTTGATAAAAGATGGTGAACCGGTCGATCAAAAGGTTTATCGCTCTATGATTGGTTCATTGTTATATCTATGTGCTTCACGTCCCGATATCATGCTAAGTGTGTGCATGTGTGCACGATATCAAGCTGCTCCTAAAGAATGGCATCTTAAGGCCGTGAAAAGGATAGTGAGATACTTAATCCATACACCAAATTTTGGCATTTGGTATCCTAAGAGGGCCTCTTTCGATCTTGTTGGCTACTCCAACTCATATTATGCCGATGACAAGGTTGATAGAAAGTCCACTTTGGGTACTTGTCAATTTCTTGGTACATCTCTTGTGTCTTGGTCTTCCAAGAAACAAAACTAGGTATCCTTGTCCACCGCCGAAGCGGGATACATTGCCGCTGGTTCATGTTGTGCTCAATTACTTTGGATGACCCAAACTCTTAAAGATTATGGGATATATGTGAAACATGTTCCATTACTTTGTGACAATGAAAGTGTATCAAGATTTCTCACAATCTCGTGCAACACTCTCGAACTAAGCATATTGAAGTTCGTCATCATTTAATTCAAGATCATGTTGCTAAGGGTGACATTAATCTTAAGCATGTTCGGACCGAAAAGCAATTAGCGGATATATTCACTAAACCACTTGATGAGAAAGTGTTTTGCAGGTTAAGAGGTGAATTGAACATCATTGATGCTTCAAACTTGGAGTAGGAACTCCATTGGATACATGCAAGACATGAGCTTATAACTAATTCTTGATATTTCTCTTATGATGATAATCTTATGTCTTGGATATACTTGCACCTTGCATGTTATCTAACCCTTGTAGGTACTTGGATGAATCTAATTCCATGAGATTGTAACTCACTCACATCTTGAGCAACACTACTAGGAAAAGGGCTATAGATGGAAATGACACTAATGGCGCACCAGACTTGTGGTGCGCCATTAGTATATACTAATGGCGCACCACCTTCTGATGCGCCATTAGTGTTGAAACTACTAATGGCGCACCCTGCCCACGGTGCGCCATTAGTACCAATTTTTTTTTTGAACTAGTGCGCCTGTCCAAACATACTAATGGCGCATCCACTGGTGGTGCGCCATTACTAGTTGTAACTAGTAATGGCGCACCAGCCAGAAGGTGCGCCACTAATGTAATTTTTTTTGTTATTGTTTTTATTCCTTTTTTTGCAAAAGTACTAATGGCGCACCACCAGGGGGTGCGCCATTAGTAACCTGGATTACTAATGGCGCATTTGTTGCTGGTGCGCCATTAGTAAGTGGGCAGCAACAAGATATTTTGGACAGCCTCTCCTCCCACACTCACTTTCTCCCCACTTCATTCTCTCCACCGCCTCCTCCTTGTCTCGGGTGCCTCCTCTTTTTCACCTCATTTCCACCATAGATTCATTCAAATTAAGTGGTTAAGTTACCTTATTTTGCTAGGTAAGTAAGGGGGAAGCTATATTTATGTTGTTCTCCCTACAACAATGTGCACATGCACTTTTTATGGCCTAGCTAGATCTATGTATGTTCGTGGTGTTGCATATGTTTGTGGTGTTGCATATGTGTTTGTGTTTGGAGGTGTACCGGTATTTGAAATGCGATAGTTGCCAATATTTTGCCGGAATGTTGATTCATTTCCGTTTCAGCGAGAATTTTGGCATTAAGCATTCTTTTTGGTCCTATTTTTAGGGAAAGTCATGCCAAATTTTTTCTTTGTTCTAAAATATCGTTTTGCTCTACCCCGCAGGCGACCATGGTCCGCACGATGACCGAAGGCATCGTGAATAGGTTTTTGAGGTCCGCGAAGGCCGAGATGCTTCAAAAGAACGAGACGGAGATAAGATGTCCGTGTCGAAGATGCAAGCTGAATAGCCTTATTGCGGACCCGGATTCCGGGCAGGTGCGGGACCACCTGCTCTTGCGTGGTTTCATGGATGGCTATCGGTGGCAAGGTGATGAAGATGACTACGAAGTCGTCCATGGGGGCCGGGCAAGAAATGAGGAAGGGCAGCAAGACAACCACCGCGGCTCGGGGGGGGGGCGAGAAGACGAAGAATCCCCAGGAGATGATCACGACGGTGATGCTGTACACAGTCATCATGTAGAAGATGCAGGACATGATGATGATGCCGGCGGAGCAGACGACGCTGGACCATCGATGGGCTGGGTGCAGGACCCTCATATTCAAGAGCTGCTTCTCAAGCAGACGGATAACGCAAGAGCTGCCGCCCGAGAGAAAGCCAAGATGGATCAACTTGAGTTAGACGCGGTTACTCCATTGTATGAAGGATGCAGGCCCGAGGATACCCGCCTGAAAGTAACGCTCATGGCTCTGGAGATGAAGGTAAAACACAAAATGACCGACGCATGCTTCGACGAGAACATGTCATTCTGGCACGAACGTCTTCCCAAGGGGAACAAGTGCCCGACCAGTTTGGAGGAGGCGAAGAAAATCGTGTGTCCTCTGGATTTACCGCACGTGAAATACCATGTGTGCATGAACAATTGCATCATTTATCGGGACGAGCACGCGGAGTCTACCATATGTCCGGTGTGCGGTGTCACTCGATACAAGAAGAGGAAGAAAGCTCCTCGAAAAGTGGTGTGGTACTTTCCGATCACTCCTCGTCTGCAGCGGTATTTCGCGGACCCTAAGGTAGCAAAGCTCCTGCGTTGGCACGCGGATAGGGAGGAGAAGAAGCGAGAAGATGACGCAAATGATCCGGAGATAGATAAAAAAGACAAGATGCTGAGTCACCCTAAGGATGCGAGCCAGTGGCAAGCGTTGAACTTCGAATACCCAGAATTTGGGAACGATCCAAGGAACATCATGCTGGGCGCGAGCACCGATGGAGTCAATCCGTTTGGCAGCCAGAGAAGCACACATAGCACCTGGCCTGTGTTCGTGTGGATGTACAACCTTCCCCCCTGGTTGTGCATGAAGAGGAAGTACATTCACATGAGTATGCTAATTGAAGGGCCGAAACAACCAGGGAACGACATCAATCTGTATCTGGGGCTGCTGAAAGAGGAGATTGACACGCTGTGGAAAACGCCAGCCAATACGTGGGACGCCGCAGAGAAAGAATATTTCCCTATGAGAGCCGCACTGCTCACGACGGTGCACGACTATCTCGGTTACGGATATCTTGCGGGGCAGGTAGTCCACGGATTTTCTGGATGCGTAAGGTGCATGGATGACACAACGTATCGCCAGCTAGATAGAGATCCCGGGTCTTCGAAAACCGTGTTCATGGGACATCGAAGGTGGCTTCGCGACGATGACCCGTGGAGGAAACGCAAGGATCTGTTCGATGGTGAAACCGAACCCCGAAAACGCCCGTGTACGAGGAGCGGCGAGGAAATAGACAAGCTGTTGAAAAATTGGAAAGACTGCCCACTGCCGGGAAAGAAGCAAAAGGCGCCAGAGCCGCTGCTGAAGGTATGGAAAACGAGGTCTGTTTTCTGGGACTTGCCGTACTGGAAGATCCACCGTGTGCCTCACAGCCTTGATGTCATGCATATCACGAAGAACGTGTGCGAGAGTCTGCTTGGTACCCTGCTCAACATGCCAGAGAGGACCAAAGATGGGCCGAAAGCAAGGGCAGACTTGAAATCAATGGGCATCAGGCAGGAGCTTCACGCTATATATGATGATGATGATGATGATGATGATGAGGCGAAGCAGGACACAGAAAGTCGTCGCAAAGGCAAAAAGGCCAAGAAGACCGGAAATGACTACCCTCCCGCGTGCTTCACTCTAAGTCAGGAGGAGATCGAGCAGTTTTTCACCTGCCTCCTAGGAGTAAAACTTCCTTACGGTTACGCGGGGAAGATAAGCAGATACCTAGACCCAGCGAAGCAGAAGTTCAGCGGGATGAAGTCTCACGACTGTCACGTGCTGATGACGCAGATACTTCCAGTTGCAATCCGTGGGATCATGGACGCGCACGTCCGTGAAACGCTATTTGGCCTATGCAACTTCTTCGACGTCATCTCTCGGAAGTCGATTGGCGTGAGGCAACTCAGAAGGCTACAGGAAGAGATCGTGGTGATACTATGCGAGCTTGAGATGTACTTCCCGCCCGCATTCTTCGACGTTATGGTGCATCTGCTGGTCCATATAGTGGAGGATATCATCCAACTCGGGCCGACGTTCCTGCACAGCATGATGCCGTTCGAAAGGATGAATGGTGTCATCAAAGGATACGTTCGCAACATGTCACGTCCAGAAGGAAGCATAGCCAGGGGCTTTCTGACCGAAGAGTGCATCTCCTACTGCACGAATTATCTAGGCATCGAGAACCCCGTTGGTCTGCCCGTCAACAGGCACCTCGGCAGGCTCGCTGGATGGGGTCACCGTGAGGGTCGCCGCGAAATGCATGTCGACTTCGAGGGTCGACTCGCCGACTTTGAAAGAGCAAACCTAGTCGCGCTACAACACATAGACGTGGTCGATCCTTGGGTGGTAGAGCACAAAACCTTTATTAAGAAGACGTACAATGACCGAGGCCAACAGAGGACGGACGGAGATATACTCAAAGAGCACAACTCATGTTTCACGCGTTGGTTCAAGCAGAAGCTTCTGTCGTACCCTTTACATGAGGATTCTTCCGCGGAAGAACAACTCATATTCGCCTTGTCACAGGGCGCCGAGCACAACCTGATGACCTATGAGGCGTACGATATCAACGGCTACACATTCTACACCGAGGCCAAGGACATGAAGAGCGATGGTTATCAGAACTCCGGGGTAACGATGGAATCCTACACCGGTAACGACAAGGACAGATACTACGGAAGGATCGAGGAGATCTGGGAGCTGAGCTACGCTGGAGAGAAGGTCCCGATGTTCCGTGTCAGATGGGCCAAGAACGTCATAAAAGAAGACCGGTATTTCACCACCATGGTTATACCCGAAGCCAAATCCAAGACCGCGGGCGCAAACGTCACCGCGAAAAATGAGCCATGGGTACTGGCTTCCCAAGTGGACCAATGCTTCTTCATTACCGACCCGCCAAAGCCCAGTCGTGTTGTCGTGAGGAGAGGCAAAAGGAAGATCATCGGAATGGATGGAGTAGCCAATGAGCAAGACTTCGACAAGTACGGCGACCCGAGGATCGAACATGACGACGATGATGAAGTAGCAGCATACACCACAAGAAGAAGCAGGACCACCCTACCTAAAGGACGTCCGTTCCACAGAAGAACTCCATTTGCGAAAAAGAAGGGCAAGAAGATTGTGAACAGATAGCTAGCTAAGATCGATTGTATTTAAATCGTAGCCTTCATTTCTCGATTGTATTTCATGGGTACTTTTTGAACTATCATGAATATTTTTAAATTTCATGGACACTCGATCTCGATCCCCCTCCAGATCCGGTCCCCCTCGCCGCCGAGCACCCCCCCAGTCCACCGGCCGCCGCCGCCGACCCCCCGCACCCTCGATTCCCCTACTCAACCGCCGCCGCCGACCCCCCGCACCCCGCGCACCGTCTTATAAAAAAATAAGTATCAAACAGCTTTTTAAATGCTACTGTCTTATAAAAAAATATTACTGTTATTATTTAAACAAGTTTGAACATATTTAAACACAAATAAGTATCAAACAGCTTTTTAAATGCTAAAAAAAATTTGTGGAGCCCACCTCGATCCCCCTCCATCTCGATCGCTATCCCACCTCGCCAGATCCGGTCCCCCTCGCCGCCGAGCACCCCCCCAGTCCACCGGCCGCCGCCGCCGACCCCCCGCACCCTCGATTCCCCTACTCAACCGCCGTCGCCGACCCCCCGCACCCCGCGCACCGTCTTATAAAAAAATAAGTATCAAACAGCTTTTTAAATGCTACTGTCTTATAAAAAAATATTACTGTTATTATTTAAACAAGTTTGAACATATTTAAACACAAATAAGTATCAAACAGCTTTTTAAATGCTAAAAAAAATTTGTGGAGCCTGGGAGTCGAACCCAGGACCTCCTGGTGTGAGAACTGGCTGCTGACCAGTCGAGCTAGTAGAGGGGACTTGATGTGCATCAGTTCTGGTGGTACATAACCTGTTGGCTCGAGTTGAAATAAAAAAAATACTAATGGCGCACCACGGTGAGGTGCGCCATTAGTATGGATATGCTAATGGCGCACCACGGTGAGGTGCGCCATTAGTATTGTGCCCGATCCCCCCTTCCCTCTCCCCCTTCGCCCGATCCCCCCTTCCCTCTCCCCCTCGCCAGTTCCCTCTCCCTCTCGATCCACCGCCGCCGCCGCCGCTGCCCTGACCCACTGCTCGCCCTCGCCCTCGCCCTCTCCCTCCCTCGCCCTCTCCTCGCCTTCCCTCTCCCTCGCCCTCTCCCTCGCCCTAGATCCCCTTCCCCTCTCCTCTCCCGACGCCGCTGCCCCGCCGCCTCGACGCTGCCCCGCCGCCCCGACGCCGCCTCGACGCCGCCCCGCCGCCCGACGCCGCCCCGACGCCGCCTCGACCCCGCCCCGACGCCGCTGCCCCGCCACCTCGACGCTGCCCCGCCGCCTCGACGCGACCCCGCCGCCCGGACGCCGCCTCATCCACACCACCGCCACCCGGACATCGCCGGAGCACCACCACCACCACTCCCTGGCATCCTTATCCTCTCCGACCGCCTCCTCCACCCCGGCCCGCTCCTCCAAGGTAAGCTACCGCCCCGACCCCTATCCCCTTCCCTCCTCCCATCCCAATTCCATATGACCATGATAATTTGCATGAACAGCCTAGTTCATCATATTATAGTACTCATATTCGGATCGGAGAGAGTGTCATTTGGTTTCAATTGTGGGAGAGTTTCTTGCTCTGTACAAGTTGCGACCGTCTATGGTTTGATTAACCTAATGTAGTATCTTTATTATTAGGTTATAATGAGTTAGATTATCCTGAGAGTTAGATTATCCTCTTCAAAACCAGAGTAGTAGAATAATATACAGCATAATGTTATATTTTAGTTTGTAGTAAAATATACAAACTGTCTTGGTTTTGCTTATCCTCTTCAAAACCAACCGGGCCATAATATACATATAGTCTTGGTTTTGCTTGTAGTAAAATATACAGCATAATGTTACTGCATATTGATACTTACAACATCAGGACTTGTAGTATATTTTAGTAGTACAATGTTTAGAAAGGATATGCAGTTCTGTGATGACTATCTTCAAATACTGTTCTGTGAAGACTGTCTTTGTATAATGTTGTAGTATAATATTTGAAGACTGTCTTTGTATACAATTCTAGTATAAAATTATACAGTTCCATGGCTGCTGTTGTTGTGATATTATATTTTAGTATAATGTTACTGCATATAAAATAATTACATAAGCAAGCTGCGTGTTTAGTTTGATAAAGTGCAAGTTTTCTTTTGAAAATACAGTGGCAATGTGACATATATATGGGGTACTGTAGGATTGTTATTTTGATAAATATAAGCCTGATTTAACCGAAATTCAGTAGATCAATTAGTTTATCATGTCGGGTGGACTGGTTGAAAATGATTGACATAGCTAGCCTGATTCCTTTCGTGATTGAGGTGTTTACCGGCAGATATAATGATTTGTAGCTAATGTGGTTATGTTGTTATATTTTACATTTCTAGTACTTTGGTTCACTTGTAGAGTGCTTGTGCAGTAAAAGATATAGTCTGATATTTCTGTTTCTTTTTTGTCAATATGATCTACCTGCTGTTATTCTGGAGCCAAAGTGAAATTGCTTAGTCCATGTGGATGTGGAAACTTAGTTTCCTATGTTTGAATACATGCTTACATTACCCATGAGTCAATATTTTGGCCCTGAAATCATTGTCTGCACCGAGAATCTTAAATTCTCGGAGTGACATGTTTGATTGAATTTGCCATTTTCACTTGTTTAGTAGATGCAGAGAAAAGGAATATGCATCTCATCTTTCTTTAGACCACAGCTTGAGCATGATTTGCCTATGTGAATAGTATTTTTGCCTGCTCTCTTTGCCTGTTGGAACTTGGAAGGGTGAACTGTGGCAACTATATATTTATTTTTCTTCCCAAACAGCTCTTTTGAACCAGTAGAGAGAGAGGTCTGTGCTACAGGGCTAGGGCTCTTCCTCTCCCTCCATTACCTGTGAACAGAATGTATATGCGCTTTTGGAGCAGAGTTTTCCTCTAGGTGTTAGTTTCCAGCAAGAAGATCCCTCGCCGCTGGTTCGAATGTATAATAGGAGTCTGTTTCATTATGCTAGCGGTGTCAACGAGGTTGATGTTGCATAATTAAATTCCCCATGACATTGTCTGCCTTTTTTCTTCTTCATTTTTAGTAAAGTGATGCTGCTGTACTACTTGTCAAGTGATGCTGCTGTACTACTTGTCAAGTGATGCTGCTGCTGCTATCTGCGAGTTGCTGCTGCTAGTTGTGATTTTGTCAAGTGATGCTGCTGCTACTTGTGATCTTCTAAAATGACCCCTTTCTCCTGAAACGTTGATTAATTTCCGTTTCGGTTGAGAAATGGGGCACTCCAAGGTCAAGAAAATTAGCAAAGGTCATGCCCAATTTTCTTGACCTAGAAGGTGCCCGATTCTCAACCGAAATAAAAATTAATTTGCTTTAGTGGTTGGATTAGTTTAGTATTTTTTTCACACACTCAGACACCCTTGCTTGCCATGTGTGTGAGAGAGATAGTGAGAGGAGACAAGAAGAAGGGGGTTAGGAAGATGTTGCCTGCTCATCAAAGCTAACCATCTCCCCCTTTTCACCCCTTTTCCTTTGTCTTTTGTGGGTTGCAAGGAAGCTACTGTCTTAGCTAGCTTAGCTTGTGCACAAATCCCAGTGTTACAATCTAGAAAATTAGCCTGCAAAGATGAGGTCCCATGCTGGCTGTACCACTGCATCATGCAACAGTGCCTTCAAGATCCAAGGCAATATCACAAACATCATAGGCAATTTGACCAAACTCACAACCTTGTATCTTTGCAGCAACCAACTTTCTAGACACACCCCTCAAGAACTAGGTTACCCTGAGAACGTGGACTTGGACCTTAGCAACAACACACTAACAGGTTCTATCCCAAAACACCTAGGCAATATCACAAACATCTCTCAATTGTTCCTTGACAATAACCAACTTTTTGGCGACATTCCTCGAGAATTAGGTTATTTGGTCAACTTAGAGATCTTGTTCCTTGACAATAACCAACTTTTTGACCAAACTTTGTTTCTATTTAGAGAGAAACATGGCCCACAACGATGAGGCCGGGGGTTCGGGCGGCAAGGCATTCTGGGAGCTGTCCCAGGAGATGGAGGAACAACCTCACTTGTATGAGGCCGCCGCCTTCCCCACCGATCCTGAGACCACGGATGGTGCCGCCGAGGATGACCACACTGATGCCACCACTGATGGTGCCGCCGAGGATGCCACCACTGATGATGGCGGCGCACGCACAGATGGCAGCCAACCGAAGAGGCAACGGAAGGACCGGCGCCCGATCGTGCTCCGCACCCTCAAGGAGGAAGTTACTGAAGTGGACTCCAACGGGAATCCAACGGCGCCCGAACGAATAGTCAAGGGGTACTCGCTTCAGCTCGGGTGCATTGTCCGGAGCACCGTCTCGATCAACACCGAGAACCTGAGGCATCCTGACCGAGGGAATTTGCGCAACCTCCTCTTCACGAAGCTGCACGAACGATACAAGTTCCCCGCTGAATTTGAAAACACAAGCCTCAAAGGGAATAAAGTGAACAATGCTGCCCTCACGAAGATGAGCAAGGCCCTGTCTACTTGGAAAAGCAATGTGAAGAGAATGATCGAGAAAGGTGAGAGTTATCAGAAGATCAAGGAGAAAAATCCTTCGATCACCGAAGATGACTACAACGACTTCAAGATCAATTGCTCGAGCACCGCAAGCTCCCAATCAAGTGAGTGGGGGAAACAAATGCGGGAGCTGAACATAGGGGAACACACACTCGGTCCCGGCGGTTACAGAGTGGCGGAGCCTATATGGGACAAGGAGGACGCGGACCGTGCCGAGCAAGGCCTACCGCCCCGCTTCGAGAAATACAGCGGTAACAAGCAGACTAGGAACTATGTCAGGGCCCGGTACAAGGAGGACCCGATAACAAAGGAGCTTACCACGGATCCGAAGACCAGGGCGCTTGAGCTTGTTCTGGTAAGGAATACACCCCCGCGTAATTAGCTCCATATGGTTGCATTCTAATTAATGAAGCCAAATTTCTAAATGGTTCACATTCCTTCCGCAGGCGACTGAAAGCAGTAGCGCGGAGTCGACTAAGAGCAACCCTTGGGACACCACTCTAAATAGGGGGTTGAATGTAATGAAGAACAAGGATAAGCTCAGTAAGCCGACGTCAGCTGGTCGTGTGGCCGGCAAAGGCTTGTCGACAAAATGGGGGTCATACTATACCGCTGGTGTGCGGAAGGAGAAAAAGACCAGCTCGGAAAGCCAGGCGCGAGAGGTTCAAGAACTCAAGGCACAGGTGGCGCGGATTCCGGAGATTGTCCAAGAGCAAGTGGAACAACGACTCGGAGCGACGATCACCGCCCTTGTGCCTACCTTGATCTCGGGGTTGAGTGCGTGGATTGCGGGCGGCCAACAGGGGCCGCCCCCGATTCCTAGCTTCACGGCCAGCAACTCGCATAATGCGATGGCGGGGCCATTGGTGCCTCCGGCGGAGGCGGCATTGGTGTCTCCGACGCCGGCACGGGAGCTTAATGCACCCGGGTGTACGCCGGCCGGCACCTCTTCAGCAAGCGGCCCCTCCGTCAACTGCACGCCCGCCGTTGGCGGTGCCTCGACATTAGCCGAGCTCGACGCCATCATCACGGTAACTAATTAAGCCTCTCTCGGCCGAGGACTTCATCTCCTTGCCTTTGACTGGGCATCCCTGACGCCCTACATGTTTTCGCAGGGCGCCGCCGACGTTCCGTGCACTCTCCTCCACTTCGTGAACAACGAGTTGGTCGATGTCGCCAAGGGCAAAATCGTTCAACCGGGCAACCCCTTGTTCCACGGTACCCAGATGCCACCCAACTTGTTTAGGGTTCAACTGGTTCGGGTGCTGCCAGGCTGCGACGACTTGTTACCTCCGATTCGACCCGTCGGGGCCGACGATGAAGACGTGATGACCCTCAGCGCCTGCCTGAGCTGGCCCCTGCTTTGGCCGAAGAGCCAGATTCGTTTGGGGGCGGGGGACACCACCCCAAAGACAACACCGCCAGTCGTGCCGGCGCCAAGTCGGCCCCATGGCAAGACCGCCGTAACGGTGCCGGACATCCCTATGCCACTGGATCCAAACATGCATATGGCACAGGATCAGAACGACGACGACGACGACGATGATACATTTGGCAACGTCGATCAGTACTTTGCCGAGCATGGGTACGATGGCGACTTCATGGGGCCTCCTTCTCAAGAACCAAACCCAACAAAAGACGTGTGCGATCTAGCTCGTACCGCGGAGAAGCCAAGTTGCAACAGGCGCCGTCTGGCGTTCAGCTCTCAGGAGACGCCTCCAGCTGCCGACTTCACCGAGCCTCAGATAGGCGAGGTGCGAAATATTATCAGCCCCAACACACTCAAGAAGGCGGTCTGTGAGCAGAACTCGGTCCCATTACAGGAGAAGAAGAAGGCACGCAAAAGAAAGACTAAGAAGGGTGCGAGCCAGCCGGCACCGAGTACGATCCGTGCTCAGGACGGGCCACCTTCACCGCAGGATATCTCGAGGAGGGTGCATGTGGCGGGTAGGGCGATGCTACCGACAAATATGCTCAATGCTGCAACCGGTGCTATGCGGAGTCTGCATGACAGTGTTCTTGCTTTGGAGAAGCGGCGTCTCAGAGAGAAGGATGTGGCATACCCGGTTTTCGCGGCCAAGGTGCCAGAGGGCAAGGGCTTTGTGGATAACTCCATCGGGCGTACGATCGTCCTGCGTTTTGATGACATCCACGCTATGTTGAACCTTCATCCGCTGCACTACACCTTCGTTCGGCTATTTTCGCTGAGTATGGAGATGCGGATCATTCGCGACAAGACCCCGGACATCGTGATAGTCGACCCCTTCTACATGCGTGCCAAGATCTTGGGCAGCGCTGGGGACCGGCAAGTCGCGAGTTCTTACCTCGAAGGCGTCATTCTGGCAAACCAAGATAAGGATAACTTCCTCGTGCCTTACTTTCCCGAGTAAGTCCTCCCCTCAACCGGCCCGTAACATATGAATTCTTACATTTCGATCGTTTTTCTTTTAACATTCCGTGTTTTCTGCAGTGACACACGTTGCACGCTCATCCTCCTAAGCCCCAAATATTCCATGGCCACGTATTTCGACCCGGACCGTCAGTCGAACGTAGACTACACAAATGTCAAGAAGGTTCTTGATGATGTTCTCCCCGGCTACGCCCAATCTGGAGGCACCTTCACCAGGCCTATTCGTAAGTACGGCAAGCACGTGTTCTCCCACAATACGACGTTCTGCTGCGTCAAGCAGCCGCCTGGCGGTCAGAAGGGTGCCTACTACGCCATCCATCACATGCGGGCGATCGTACGGGACCATCATCAACTTCTGCTACCGAGTAAACTCAAAGATTGGGCCGCGAGCGTGTCGGCAATCCAGGACGCGGACCTCCGACAAGAATTCTTTCGCATCCAGTCGGAGTTTGCGGAAATCATCCATCAAGATGTCCTTCGTACCTCGGGGCAGTTCTACCTCAGAAATCAACCGTCCAACAGTGACATCGACACAATGCTACAAATGCAGGCTGACAACGACCGTTATTTCATGACTCCCACGATAGACGGCGGCTTCATCCACGCTCCGGTCCCTTGAGTCGAGTCGAAAGCAGTGATGCTGTGTCTAGTTCTGAAACATCGATTGGCTCATGTTGTAATTAAACTTTAATGAACTTGTAGTATGTCTCTTTGGTTTCGAGAGTCGTTCAACTTAGATGTAATCGATGCTATTAATGTCTTGCTTTTCTCTTCCGATCGTTCTGTTGCATAATTATATATTGCTTATGTATTGTCTGTGAATTGGTACTAACGTTTCGTTTGGCTAGTGCATAGCGATGCCGACGTATGTCGTGTACAAGGGTAAGGTTCCCGGAGTCTACGATGACTGGGAGGAGTGTCGGAGACAGGTTCACCGATTCAGCGGTAACAGTTACAAAGGGTACACCACTAGGGCCGAGGCCGAATCTAGATACGCCCGCTATCTAGCGGGAGAGGGGAGGGAGCGTTGGAGGAACCGGATGAAGATGAGTTTCATCGTGATGATGCTCATCGTGATGACCGCAGCTCTCTTCTATGTGATGGTAGTTTAGATGATCGATATCGACTTGTAATGTGAAGACAAACTCGCTACTCGCGGTCTCGAGACTTGTAATATAATGTTCTATCTTTGTTCGGTCTTTTCAATTCGGAGACTAATATGATGAATTGTATTCGGAGACTAATATGATGAATTGTATTCAAAGACTAATCTTCTATTGTATTCGATGAATCTGTTGTTGATGTGTGCTGTCTATATTTTGTCAAATTATACATTTTGTAACCTGTGCAAAAAACAGAAAATAAAAAAATAAAAAAAACCTAATATTCATACTAATGGCGCATCACATGATAGTGCGCCATTAGTATGACAAAGCATACTAATGGCGCATCACTAGTAAGTGCGCCATTAATATGCCATGGTTACTAATGGCGCATCCAGTGGTGGTGCGCCATTAGCATGCCAAAGCACCTGGATATACATGGCCCCTGGGAGGCATACTAATGGCGCACCCTGGCCTATACTAATGGCGCACCCGCGGTGCGCCATTAGTATACCAGATACTAATGGCACACCAGGTGGTGCGCCATTAGTAAAAATTACTAATGGCGTGCTGTTAATGGCGCACCACAGATGCGCCATTAATAGCCATATTAGGTGCGTCATTAGTAGGGGTTTTTCTAGTAGTGCAATCTCTACATCACCAAGTCTCTACACCATGGTGGTTGAAGACAAGGAAGCACAGAACCATTCAAACATATCCTTTGACAAATTCTATATTAAGCTTCATGATTGTCATTTTGGATACACAAGTGCTCTTCCTTGCAAAAACTAACCCATGTAGGAAGATGAACTCAAATTCCGAGTGGTGCTCCCAACTATTGATGAGCTACATCAACCTTGAGCAACCCACACAAGTTCAACTACATGATCATGATCAACACCACCACCCAAGGTATGTTATTCCATCTTAGAGAAGCTTTACTCCAAGTCATGAGTGAAAGCAACTCGACAAGATGTGAATACATCAAGACGATTAAACAAAAAATGGTAACCCCATTTTGAGCTTAAACAATGAGTATGACCTATGATCAAGTGATCTCACTTGACTCCTAAGTCAATATACTCTAACATAGGTGACTTTGCGCTGACCATCTCTAGATAAATTTCTCTTGAGTTCTTTTCTGTGCTCTTGCATTTGTCTCATGCATATTTGTTTCCCCTTTCAAAAAAACTTCTTCTAGATTTCTTTTCTATTCTAGTTTGTTCAGCATTCCCTGCATCCAATTCATTGCAAATCTTTCTGTTAATTCCTTGCAAATCCTTGTGAGATCTTACTTGTCTAGTGAGCTGAGGTGACAAGTGTTTTCTTTGTGATGAACTCGGTCACATCGGTCTCTTGTTTTCGGTCTAACCGAAATCATTCGGTGAAACTGAAGCATCCAACTCGGTGCCACCGATTTCACAACGGGAAAAACATTTTGCCATTTATTCCTGCACTACTCTTGATCCAGCTCCACTTAATGAATCTTGTCCTCTACAAGCATCACATTTTTATCAGTGGTTTGTGTTGTGACTCAAGGACCAAACCCATTCATGACAAATTCCAGAAGGCCCTTCTTGGAAATTGATGTCAAAGGGGGAGAGAGAGATCACATCAAAGCTTATCACTTCAACAGGGGGAGAGAGATATCCCTAGGGGGAGAGAATACTCAAGGAGAGAGTAATCTTCAAGGATCCCAGATGCTTGTTGTTCAAGAGGAGAGATGCCACATGTCTTCTTGAGGGGAAAGACATGTTCATATGTGCCTATTTGCATTAGCTCTGTTCATTTGCTTCGTTGAGCTCTGATTTTGCATTTTGCTCTGATTTTCTGTTCCCTATCTTCTCCCAGTATCCCATGCTAGATTCAGGGGGAGCAAGACATCTAAGGGAAACAAATTCTTTAAATTCATTGCAGATCTTTATCTTTGGGGACATGTATATATTCAATGTGGTACTTAGTACTCACTCTCTACATGTCATCCCAGTCGTGGTACTCTTGTGGTTTCTTTTATTTGCCCTGGCTAGTAGGTGTATCTGTGTTATCTAACCTTATTTTCACAGGTTCACTCCATCCTAAGCCAACTCAAGACCACAAGGTAAGTATATGCATCACAATCATGCGTATGAGGAATTCTTGCTGATGTACATACTGTTTGCAAGAAGGACTCATGAGCATGAAGGTACATTTCCCATATTCACATCATTTGCTCTGATGCATATAGCCAAGATACATGTAACACATTGCCTACTTTGTCATGTTTATGCATTCACATGCTTCTATATTCCATATTCACATGCTTGCATACATGTAGGGGGAGCCTATGCTTGTTACATGTCTTTCCAAAGCTGTACTTGCTATTCTCTATATCTTTATCTAAAGCTTTGATGTATGTTGTCATCAATTACCAAAAAGGGGAAGATTGAAAGCACAAGTGCTCCCTAGGTGATTTTGGTAATTAATGTCAACATATCTCTTGTTGGACTAACAGTTTTACCTAGTATGTTTCAGACAATTTCAACAATGAAGTGGCATGGACTAGAGGATGTGGAACCCCTTCAAGATGCTAAGGACAAAGGATTGTCTCAGGCTCCAAGATCAAGACTCTACATTTTCTATTTTAGTGATCCAAGATCACATTGAGTCTATAGGAAAAGCCAATACTATCAAGAGGGGATGAGTTGTTGCTTAATGGCTTGCTTGCTCAGAGTGCTTAGTGATATGCTCCAAAGCCCTCAACTACTTTCCCACATCCACATATGTCCTAAACCAAAAAGTCTAAACTCGGCCCCACCGATTCTTTCCATCCGGCGCCACCGAGTTCAGATGTCTTAGCCACTGCTACAAACCCTAGGCAAATCGGTCTCACCGATAGGGATCTCGATCTCACCGAGATGGGATTGTAATCTCTCTGTGTATGTCCATTACCAAAATCGGTCTCACCGAGTTTGACTAATCGGTACTACCGAGATTACAATGCAAACTCTCTGGTTAACTTATTACCAAAATCGGTCCTACCGAGTTTGTGCAATCGGTCTCACCGAGTTTGCCTAACCAACTCTCTGGTTAGCTTATTACCAAAATTGGTCCCACCGAGTTTGTGTAATCGGTCTCATCGAGATACGTTGAACCCTAACCCTAACCATATCGGTCCTACCGAGTTGCATGTCGGTCCCACCAAAAATCCTAACGGTCACATTATTTACTAAATTGGTCTGACCGAGTTTCACGATTCGGTCCCACCGAGTTTGGCAAGTTTTGTGTAAAGGTTAGATTTTGTGTGGAGGCTATATATACCCCTCCACCCACTCTTCATTCGTGGAGAGAGCCATCAGAACGTGCCTACACTTCCAGCATACATTTTCTGAGAGAGAACCACCTACTCATGTGTTGAGGCCAAGATATTCCATTCCTACCATATGAATCTCGATCTCTAGCCTTCCCCAAGTTGCTTTCCACTCAAATATTCTTTCCACCAAATCCAAATCATGTGAGAGAGAGTTGAGTGTTGGGGGGACTATCATTTGAAGCACAAGAGCAAGGAGTTCATCCTCAACACACCATTTGTTACTTCTTGGAGAGTGGTGTCTCCTAGATTGGCTAGGTGTCACTTGGGAGCCTCCGACAAGATTGTGGAGTTGAACAAAGGAGTTTGTAAGGGCAAGGAGATTGCCTACTTCGTGAAGATCTACCGCTAGTTAGGCAAGTCCTTCGTGGGCGACGGTCATGGTGGGATAGACAAGGTTTCTTCTTCGTGGACTCTTCGTGGGTGGAGCCCTCCGTGGACTCGTGCAACCGTTACCCTTCGTGGGTTGAAGTCTCCATCAACGTGGATGTACGATAGCACCACCTATCGGAACCACGACAAAAACATCCGTGTCTCCAATTGCGTTTGAATTCTCCAATCTCTTCCCTTTACATTCTTGCAAGTTGCATGCTTTACTTTCCGCTACTCATATACTCTTTGCATGCTTGCTTGATATGTATCATGAGTGTTAAACTTGTGCCTAAACTCCACTTAAACTTAAAGAAGTTAAAAACTGCAACTTTTGGTACTTAGTGTCTAATCACCCCCCTCTAGACACCTCTTCTCGATCCTTTTAGTCGGATTTAGGGATCCGACAACCCTTGAGAGGTTTCAACTCTGGGGTGCGTGCAGAGATCTCAACCTGCCCAGCCTGCCTACTCGCGATCCTCTTAAGCCTAGCGCGTCGAGCTCAAAGAGACGCAAGGACACATAGATTTATACTGGTTCGGGCCACCATTGTGGTGTAATAACCCTAATCCAGTGTGGTGTGGTGGATTGCCTCGAGGGGCTATGGATGAACTAGTACAGTGGATGAACACGCCTCAGGAGGTGAGGTGTTCTTGAGCTAGTGTGGTGCTCTCCTGGCTCTACTTGTTCTGATTTCGGTCCCCTTCCTATGGTGGTGGCAAGTCCTATTTATAGTGGCCTTGGTCCTCTTCCCAAATATGAGCGGGAAGGGATTCCACAACGACGGGATTTGAAAGGGGACAAGTAGCACAGTCTATCCTGACAAAAGTAGTCCTAGACTGCGAAAAGCCTCTGGTCGTGACGCTGTGGTGGGCTCGTCGATGACCTCCGTCCTGCAGTCCTGGCGGTCTTGGTCTCGTTGCATTGAAATGGAAACCTTTGGCTGATTCCTCGGGACTCCACGTCTGTGGCTTGCCTCCCTTGCACCAAAGAGGAAACATGCGCTCTGCGCCCGCCTGGTGCCTGCCTGGCCTTGGTCGTCATGGCCCACGTCAGCTGAGCCTCATGACGTAGCTGCATAGAACTCTCCGCCCCTCAGGAGCCCTCCTGAGGAGGCCGACTCCTTCGGGGGTCTTGGCGTCATCTGCCTCGTGAGGCTTGGCCCCTTGCGAGGGTCTTCTTGTGTTGGTGTTGAAGCTGGGCCATAACAGGCCGTCGATGAAGCTACATGGTGAGCCGTAGGTAGGCAGGGCTAGTTACCCCCGAATCCAGGACGCCGACACAATCCTCCCACTTGGGGGCTTAGCCGCGAACTAGTTTTTCCTAAGTTAAAAAACTACTCCGAGTGGAGGGTGATCCTCCCACTTAGAGGCTTAGCCACGAACTAGTTTTGCCTAAGTTAAAAAACTACTCTGAGTGGAGAGAAATCCTCCCACTCGGGGGCTTAGCCGTGAACCAGTTTCGCCTAAGTTAAGAAAACTACTCCGAGTGGAGAGCAATCCTCCCATTCGGAGGCTTAATCACAAACCAGTTTCACCTAAGTTAAAAACTACTCCGAGTGGAGAGCAATCCTCCCACTTGGAGTCTTAGCCTCGAACCAGTTTCGCCTAAGTTAAAAAATATGTTCACATGAAGCATTATGTAAATATGAAAGCAATATTCGAATAAATCTACGAAGTTCGGATAAATCCATCAAGTTCACAATCGCAAGCAAAAGTACCCGGGCGCCAGGCCCGAAAGAGTTACGGTTAAAGGATCACTCGGCATTCCGAAGCAAATAAATTCTAATCATTAAGTTTTTCTTCACTCTTCAGGAGGAGAACTCGTTGGCTCAACGAAGGTGTCCAAGTCGATGTCGTCGGCTATGCGAGTGGCTGCTTCAATAAAAGTCTCCATGAAGGATTGAAACTAGAGTTTCTTTGTGTTCGCCACCCGGAGGGCCTTCAGCTTTTCTTCTTTTGCATCCTTGCAATGGACTCGGATGAGTGAGAGAGCCACGTTGGCTCCACACCAAGCAGCTGATTTCTTACACGCTTGCTCTCAACCAGAGATTTCATTGAGCCGAGTCATCAGTGACTTGAGGTCATTCTGAAGTACATCCTCTGGTCACAGCTCTTTGTCTATCTATGTCAGTGCAACCTTGAGTCGAGCAATATACACCAAGACACTGTTGAGACAAGCTTCAAGTCATAGTATGTTCATTGCAGCTTCGTCTTTGATGAGTGACTTTTCTGGGGTCCAGGCCTAGTTCAATTCGTTTGGTTTCCTGCTCAAAATTCTGACAGAACTCTGTGCAAGGAGGGAAAGTATGAGTCAGCAGCAACATTATGTAGAATTTTTTGGATTCACTCAAATGAAGGAGGATACCTTCAAGCATGATGTACATATTCTTTGCAAGGCCCCCAAGTAAACCTCCAGCTCGTCCCTCTTCCGAGTGAGTTGGTCCACCTTGTCAGTCAAGACAACTTTCTCCTCCCTCAGCTGCACAGCTTCCTTTTTCACCTTGTCAACATCGGTCTTCAGAGTCGCATTCTCCTCCTCGAGCTTACCGACTGAAGCTAGCTTCCTCTTAGCTGATTCAGTCTTCTCTCGAGCCACCTTCTACGCCCCCGCAAGTTTGTTGTCCTTCCTCTCTAGCACCTGCTTCATAGTGTCTAAAGAAATAGCATTCTTCAGGCGTGCTTGGAGTTGGCAGTTTTCACTATGCACATCTGTTCAAGTGGAATCACTCGGTTCATAGGACGAAAAAGAAGAAATTACAAAGCATACAGTCAGCAAAGTGCTACCTCCCATGGTCTTCACTTCATCCTGAGCATCCTTCAAGTGCTTCTTGCCGAGTTCTCGATCCAGTTGGAGTTTGATCTTCTCCTTCTCTAGGGCAACATACTGAGTCCCAAGTTCATAAGATTTCTAAGATCAACAAAAGATAAGTTAGTTGACAAAGAGAAAGTAGTCCCTCTAGTTCTGAGTGGGGAAGAGAAAA